>NC_091332.1:14654017-14886517 GCF_038502225.1 Cherax quadricarinatus | reverse complement strand
CACCCCCATACACACCACCCCCATACACACCACCCCCATACACACACACACCAGCCCACACACACTCACCACACCACACACACTCACCACCCCACACTCACCATCCCACACACACTCACCCACTCACCACCCCACACCACCACACACACACCACCACACATACCACAACACACACCACAACATATTACCATACACACACCACAACACACTACCACACACACACACACACACACACACACACACACACACGCTCGCACACACACACACACACACACACACACACACACACACACACACACACACACACACACACACACACACACACACACACACACACACACACACACACACACACACACTCAAATACAACAGGCCTAGTGTCTAATCGACATGTGCCTAGGACAAAATGGTAACTAACACACACTTTAGTAAATTGACGGTATAAGTGGAGCCTAACAAGAAAAACTATTAAGGATAACAAAAAAATATGAACAGCTCTAACAGTGTGGATAAGAATCGTGCCACTTATCCTGCCAGGGATAGATGAACCTCATGGTTACGATGGATATGTGAGTCAGTGATATCAGGGATAGGTGAGTCTTTCCTTGGCATCGGAAAACATTTTCGGATGAGTAGCAATATTTGAAATTCGTTTTTGCGTTACACAAGTGAACCCACATGGAGGAAATAAAATAAAAATGATTACTGTACATTTCGTTCTACCACTGAGCCCCTCTTCAGCACTCTGATGAAAAGAGAGTTCTTGCCATATCTGCTGTTTTATTGTTTATATGTAGGTTTGTGGCAATAAACATGGTATGTTACAATCTGTGGTTAGATATTTTCTGTACATGATCTGAGTTGTCTCTTTGTCCTTATACACAATCTCTTGAGGTGTAACGCGTTAGGAAACTGAACTCTTAAGTGTGACCTTTAGGGAAAATGTTCTCTTCGGGTGTGACCCTTTGGGAAGAAAGCATCTTAAAGTCATAATCTCCATGTACTTGGCATGACCTCTTGCCACTTCTCTGAGGCCTTACTCGCTTGCACTAACTCACGTTGTTCCTGCAGTGCGTGTTGTGGGGGCGTGGGTGGTGGTAGTGGTGACAGCGTGGGCGGTGTTGGGTCTGAGCTCAGCCGCCAAGTTAGACCACTTGGGGAAGTCTGCAGATTGCGACTGTGACCCAGACAGTGGTGGCCCGGGCAGCAAGACTCCGGTGGGCAGCTTCTTCGTAGCTCCGCTTCCTTCAGGAGGAACACACACCTCCTTCGCTGGGTGAGTCTTCGTTTCTCTTATTTAATGTTAAAATTAATCAGTGTATAAATAACCTGGAATCCAGAATATATATTTGTATATTTATTATATTCCCTGGTGTGCAATGAGTGTGATTCAATTAAATTTGGTTACATATAGGTATATTTTGTCCAGAGACAGACAACATATACAATGAGCAGCCCTCATTTATTCTGACTGATTACCTACAGTTAATTAAAATACCCAGGACTTACCAAGTGGAAGTGGCTGCTCTTCGAGTTCCTGGGGTATATTTGTAGGAAAGAAGCTTTCACCTACACCACGGGCCAATAACCACACCTATTTCCTCAGATTCGGTTCACCTTCTAAATCAAAACCTGGAGGTGGAGTCCAGGGAGCGGCCTTCCAGACGTCGGTCGTTCACAGTGGGTCTGCACCGGGAGTTCCTGGCGGAGTTGGTCAGGGCACTGCTGGGTCGTCTTTGGGAGGTTCTTTCACATCCTTCGCTGGGTAAGCCCCATGGAACATTAGTGTCTTACCTCAGTGTCATATCTCTACAAGTCACAGCTACCTCACAAATGGAAATAAAATCTGGGCGACGCTTCGGGCCGTCTTGACTACTAACAATTCGCGAGTGACTTCATAATGAAAATTCGTCCAGTTTTTACCTCGAATCGGTGGATTAGTTGGGAATTATTCCAGTCACTGTTTTGTGAGTTTGATTCTTTATGTATATAATGGTATAGTTACCTTCAAATGATAACGATACGGAATCTGCATAATAATTTAAAAGGTATTTAGACTAATTATTCAATTCATTATACAGTATCTTAGTGCTAAATATACAAAATATATTCACAGTAACCCAAGAAACAGTAAAGCGCTGTGTATTGCGTTCATGATTATACAAGAATTTTGGATTTTGCATACAGATTTAGAAAGGGAAGTGGAAGCCATAGCTCCAGAGGCTCCTTCCAGTCTGGTTCCTACACCTCGTCACAAGGCACTGGTGTGGGCGGCGCGGTCACTGCGACCGCACAAGGGCCTCTGGCTGCAACTCGGTCGGGAGGTACAGGGAGTGGATCCTCCTTTGGTGCGCATGGATCATCGGCTGGCTTTTCCAAGCCTGCAAGTCCATTTGGTGCTTCAGGTTCTCCTGGGAGCGCAGGAAGGCCTGGGACTGGTCAGGGTGCTCCTGGGTCGGTTTTGAGTGGTACTTTCACATCTTTCGCCGGGTAAGTCCTGTGATACGGTGGTGTCTTGCAGCACCTCATTGTCTCACGACTATAACTCACTGGTAGCTCACAAATGATATAAAATCTCGACGACGTTTCGACCAGTCTTGACAGCTATCAAGCAGTGGCTTGATAATGGTCCAGAACATGCCGAAACAGCATCCAGTTTTTTTTCCAATCAGTGGGTTAGTTGGAAATTACTCCATTCATTGTGTTTTATGTTTTTTTGTGTATAAATATTTTATGCTGCAGAAGGCAGCAATAGGAAGCCTTTTGTATTGCAATTCTAAAACACATTTAAAATGAAATATGCAAATAATTATATCTTTTGTGTTTTATATAATATATTTACATTCATGTAGGAAAATGTACAATACTGTTTATCAGTTCTATGCTTATAGAGAAATTCTTGCTTATACAGAGTTAAGAAAGACAGCGAAAGCCATGGAACCAGTGGCTCTTTCCATTCTGGCTCTTTCACCTCGTCACAAGGCACTAGTGGGGACAGTTCAGTCACTGGTGCTGCAACTCGCTCTGGAGGTACAGGGAGTGGATCTCCCTTCGGTGCGCGTGGAGCAGCGGCTGGCCTTTCCAAACCTGCAAGTCCATTTGGTGCTTCAGGTTCTCCTGGGAGTGCAGGAAGGCCTGGGGTTGGTCACGGTGCTCCTGGGTCTGCTTTCAGTGGTACTTTCACATCCTTCGCCGGGTAAGTCCTGTGATACGGTCGTGTCTAGCAGCACATCATTGTCATGTCTCTCTAATTAACTGGTAGCTCGCAAATGGTGTAAAAACTCAACTTTTCGGCTAGTCTTGACAGCTATCCAGCATTGGCTTGATAATGGTCAAGAACATGCAAAAACAGTATCTAGTTTTCTTTTCTAATCAGTGGGTTAGTTGGGAATTACTCCACTCTTTGTGTTTTATGTTTTCGTGTGTATAAATATTTTATTCTTCCGAAGGCAGCATAAGGGGATGCCTACGTATTGCAGTTCTGAAATATATTTAAAACGGAATATGCAAATAATTATATCTTTCGTTCTTTATATATTTACAGTCATCTAGGAAACTGTAAAATTCTGTTTATAGAGAAATTCTTGCTTTTACAGAGTTAAGAAAGGTAGCGGAAGTCCTGAAACCAGTGGCTCTTTCCACTCTGGCTCCTTTTCGTCACAAGGCACTGGGGTCAGTTCAGTCACTGGGGCCGCACAAGGGCCTCTGGCTGCAACTCGGTCTGGAGGTACAGGGAGTGGATCCCCCTTCGGTGCGCATGGAGCGGCGGCTGGCCTTTCCAAGCCTACAAGTCCATTTGGTTCTTCTGGCTCTCCCGGTAGTGCAGGTAGTTCTGGAAGTAGTTTCTCGTCTCGTGGAAGTCCTGGAAGAGGGTCCACAACATCTGGAAGTAGATACTCTTCATCCTCATATAAAACTTCGTCTGGTTCACCAGGATCTGGAAAATTCGAAAGTGGAACATCTGGAATAGGAGGAAGGCCTGGAAGTGGATCTGGCTTTTCTGGAAGTGGGTTATCATCCTCTGTTGGTTTAAGAACTGGATCCTCCAGCTCTGGAATAGGATCTTCTTTCGGTGCTCCTGGTTCTGGACTCGGATCCTCAGCTAGTTCAACTCATAGTTCTGGGAGCAAATTTTCGTCTGATACCACCCATGGATCTTTATCAGCGGGACCCAGTACCAAGTTCTCAACTGGTGCTTTCACCAGCGATCACAAACCAGGATTTGGAGCACAGAGAACGGGATTTGGATCCCCTGGTTCTGGAACGAGTTTCCAGAGCTCCAGTAGTAAATTTTCTTTCACTAAGGGTTCAGAAACTGGCTCTGGAAGTCCTGGTACCGGGTTCGGCGCTAGTACTGGAGCCGGTACTGGAGTCGGTTCAGGTATTAGTACAGGTACAAGTTCCAGATTCGGCGCTGGTGCTAGTTCCAGTACGGGTTCCGGTGCACGATTTGGAGCCGGTGCTGGTTATGGTGCTAGTGCGGGGGCTGGTTCTGGTACCGGATTTGGTGCTGGAACTGGTGCTGGTACTGGTGTTGGATTTGGGGCTGGCGTAAGTGCTGGTACTGGTACTGGTGCCGGATACGGTACTGGTGCTAGTACTCGGGATGGCTCTGGTACTGGTTCTGGTGCTGGGTTCGGTTCTGGTACTGGCTCTAGCTCCATATTCGGTGCTAGTTCTGGTACTGGTTCTAGGTTCGGTGCTGGATTCGGTTCTGGTACTGGTGCTGGTACTGGTACTAGTTCTAAATTCGGTGCTGGTGTAAGTACTGGTGCTTCATTCGGTACTGGTTTTGGTACTGGAGCTAGTTCTAGCGTTGGTTTTGGTGGAGGTTCTCCTGCAGGCATTGGTGCTGGTTCTGGCGCAGGATTTGGAGCTCATGGACCCGGTTCAAGTGGTTCTACAGGCCATGTAAGTAAGTTCACTTCAACGAAGACTGGAGCCGGTTTTGGTGCTGGTACTGGTTCTAGTTTTGGTGCTGGTGCGGGTACTGGAGCTGGTACTGGTGCCGGTTCTAGGTTTGGTGCTGGTGCAGGCACTGGTGCTGGTTTTGGTGCTGGTACTGGGACTGGTACTGGTGCTGGTGCGGGTACTGGAGCTGGTACTGGTGCCGGTTCTAGGTTTGGTGCTGGTGCAGGCACTGGTGCTGGTTTTGGTGCTGGTACTGGGGCTGGTACTGGTGCTGGTTCTAGTTTTGGTGCTGGTGCAGGTACTGGAGCTGGCACTGGTGCTGGTACTGGTGCTGGTTCTGGTTTTGGTGCTGGTGCAGGTACTCGGGCTGGTACTGGTGCTGGTTCTGGTTATGGTGTTGGTGCAGATACTCGGGCTGGTACTGGTGCTGGGGCTGGCACTGGTACTGGCTCAAGTTTTGGTGCTGGTGCAGGTACTAGAGCTGGCACTGGTGCTGGTTTTGGCGCTGGTACTGGGACTGGCACTGGTGCTGGTTTTGGTGCTGGTACTGGTACCGGGGCTGGCACTGATGCTGGTTCAAGTTTTGGTGCTGGGGCAGGCACTAGAGCTGGCACTGGTTTTGGCGCTGGTACTGGTTCTAGTTTTGGTGCTGGTGCAGGTACTAGGGCTGGCAATGGTGCTAGTTCTAGTTATGGTGCTGGTACTGGTTCTAGTTTTGGTGCTGGTACAGGTACTCGGGCTGGTACTGGTGCTAGTTTTGGCGCTGGTATTGGGGCTGGCACTGGTGCTGGTTTTGGTGCTGGAACTGGTACCGGGGCTGGCGCTGGTGCTGGTTCTAGTTTTGGTGCTAGTGTAGGTACTCGAGCTGGTACTGGTTTTGGCGCTGGTACTGGGGCTGGCACTGGTGCTGGCTCTAGTTTTGGTGCTGGTGCTGGTGCAGGTACTCGGGCTGGTACTGGTACTGGTTTTGGTGCTGGTACTGGGGCTGGCATTGGTGCTGGTTTTGGTACTGGTACTGGTACTGGTACCGGGGCTGGCACTGGTGCTGGTTCTAGTTTTGGTGCTGGTGCAGGTACTCGGGCTGGTACTGGTGCTGGTTTTGGTGCTGGTACTGGGGCTGGCACTGGTGCTGGTTTTGGTACTGGTACCGGGGCTGGCACTGGTACTGGTTCTAGTTATGGTGCTGGTGCAGGTTCTCGGGCTGGTACTGGTGCTGGTTTTGGTGCTGGTACTGGGGCTGGCACTGGGGCTGGTTTTGGTACTGGTACCGGTGCTAGCACTGGTGCTGGTTCTAGTTTTGGTGCTGATACAGGTACTCGAGCTGGTACTGGTGCTGGTACCGGGGCTGGCACTGGTACTAGTTCTAGTTATGGTGCTGGTGCAGGTACTCGGGCTGGTACTGGTGCTGGTTTTGGTGCTGGTACTGGGGCTGGCACTGGGGCTGGTTTTGGTACTGGTACCGGTGCTGGCACTGGTGCTGGTTCTAGTTTTGGTGCTGATGCAGGTACTCGAGCTGGTACTGGTGCTGGTACCGGGGCTGGCACTGGTGCTCGTTTTGGTGCTGGTACCGGGGCTGGCACTGGTGCTCGTTTTGGTGCTGGTACTGGTACTGGGGCTGGCAGTGGTGCTGGGTCCGGTTTTGGTGCTCGTGCAGGTACTAGGGCTGGCACTGGTTCTAGTTCTAGTTTTGGTGCTGGTACTGGTTCTAGTTTTGGTGCTGGTGCAGGTACTAGAGCTAGCACTGGTGATGTTACTGGTTCTAGTCTTGGTGCTGGTGTAGGTACTGGGGCTGGCACTCGTGCTGGTTCTAGTTTTGGTGCTGGTGCAGGTACTGGGGCAGGTACTGGTGCCAGTTCTAGTTTTGGTGCTGGTACTGGTGCTGGCACTAGGGATAGCAGTGGATCTGGTTCTGGTGCCGAATTTGCTTCCACCAGGACTGTTAGTGGTACTGGTGCTGGTTATGGCTCTGGTTCTAGTACCGGCTCTAGGTTTGGTGCGGGTATTGGAACTGGTTCTAGTTTTGGTACTGGTACAGGTGCTGGGGCTGGCACTACTGCCGGTTCTAGTTTTGGTACTGGTGCTGGCACTAGAGATAGCATTGGATCTGTGTCGGGTGCCGGATTTGGGACTCATGGACCTGGTTCTAGTGGTTCTACTGGTCATGTGAGGACCCAATTAACTTCTACGAAGACTGGTACTACTTTTGGTGCTGGTACAGGTGCTGGTTCTAGTTTTGGTACTGGAGCTATTGGTGCTGGTTCTGGCGCCGGATTTGGAGCTCATGGGCCCGGTTCCAGTGGTTCTACGACCCACGCAGGTAGTAAGTTTACTTTCACTAGGGTTGGTGCTGGTTCGGGTGCCGGATTCGGGGCTCATGGTCGGCCAAGTGGTTCTGGCGCTGCCACTGGTCCAAGTTATGGTGCTGGTTCTGGTTCTGCTGCTGGTTCTGGCTCTGGTTTTACTTCTAGTGCTGGTTCTGGTTTTGGCTCTGGTGCCGGTACAGGTACTGGAGCTGGCTCTAGCTTTGGTGCTGGCACAGGTTCCGGTTCTAGTTTTGGTGCTGGTACAGGTGCTGGCCATGGTGCTACTTTTGGTGCTGGTGCCGGTCATGGTACTGGTTCTGGTGCTGATGCTGGCTTTGGTACTGGTACTAGTTTTGGAGCCCATGGAAGTCCTAGTGTAGTTGGTTCTAGAGGTTCTACTCATGTAAGTAGTAAATTCACATCCACTGGGAGTGGTACTGGCTTTGGAACTCATGGTGGTTCTGGTTTTGGTGGTGCTGGTACCGGTTCTGATTCTGGTTTTGGTGGTGCTGGTATTGGCTCTGGTTCTGGCACTGGTGGTGCTGGTACAGGTTTTGGCAGCCTTGGGGGTACTGGTATTGGCTTTGGATCCCATGATAGTGCTGGTTTTAGAGGCCAGGGTGGTGCTGGTACTGGCCTCGGTGGTACTGCTGGTACAGGTTTTGGTGCTGGTTCTAGCGGTGGTCTTGGAGGCGCTGGAGGCCATGGAACCAGTGGTTTCAAAGGAGCAGCTGGCCATTTCGTCAGCGGATTCAGTGCTGGTGGTCCTGCGAACCGGATATCTGGTACATCTCAGAGCCACTCTTCTTCTGGCTTCAGCAGTCAAGCCTTCTCTTCATCATTTGTGTCCTCTGGCTCCTTCACTTCCGGCGGATCAGGTGAGTTATATATTACAGGTGTTCTTTATGATGCTTCTTGTTTATAGCCAATCATAATAATAATAATAATAATAATAATAATAATAATAATAATAATAATAATAATAATAATAATAATAATAATAATTATAATAATTATAATTAATGTATATGTCATTAATGATAGTGTTGCTGTTATTTTCTTTCTCAATATTAAAAACAATCGCTATTCACAATCCTTAAGCCAGTTAGCTGAGTTTAGTTAGCTAACTTTATTTATCATTGTAAACTGGTATTTATACACTTTTTTTTGACTGACTTTACTTGCAAATTATCCTCTTTACATATTTCTTTTTTTATACCAATTTTCTCATATCAACTTTCATATATTAACTTGGGTAAACTTGTTATAGTTCACATCAACACGACAGTAATAGTAAGGTTTAGTGAATGTCGTGGTACTTCAGTAGAACCTAAAATCGTCTCAGACTAGAAATGAACGTAAGTCTGAAGGTTATATGAAAGTGCTGTCTGTTGTTCACTGCATCCTTCCTCTGATCATCTAGGCTTGTCTGTGTGTGGCATCCTTCCTGTGATCATTCAGGCTTGTCTGTATGTTGCATCCTTCCTCTGATCATTCAGGCTTGTCTGTATATGGGGCATCCTTCCTGTGATCATCTAAGCTTGTCTATGTGTGGCACCATTCCTGTGATCATCTAGGCTTGTCTGTGTGTGGTATCCTTCCTGTGATCATTCAGGTTTGTCTCTGTTTGGTATTTTTCCTGTGATCATCCAGGCTTCTTTGTGTGTGGTATCCTTCCTGTGATCATTCAGGTTTGTCTCTGTTTGGTATTTTTCCTGTGATCATCCAGGCTTCTTTGTGTGTGGTATCCTTCCTGTGATCATTCAGGTTTGTCTCTGTTTGGTATCCTTCCTGTGATCATCTAGGCTTCTATGTGTGTGGTGTCCTGCCTGTGATCATTCATATTTGTCTATGTGTGTCATTTTTTCTGTAATTGTTCAGGCTTGTCTATGTGTGACACCTTTCCTGCTGTGTTGTATATATAAAATTTTCCATGGAGTTTCTCCTTTCACAAAAGTTTGACACTTTTATCACATGCTCCATGTATTACAAAATTTTGTCTACTTTTGACTCGTAAGGAATGTAATTTCTCACAGACTTTAAATTCTTATAGTATTCCTTTTCTCGCAAGTGTTGGACATCCATTAGCACACACACTGTGCCCCTTATAAATATTTCAAATTTTCTAACGAAGCTTGTCTGCCCGTTTTAAAAACACAGTCATTTCTAACACATGTGGTACAGGAATTTCCACAAACCTTTAACACCCTCTAACACACATGGTGCATCTTTTCACAAACTATTGACTCCAGCACATGGTACTTTCTTATAAATTAATGGACACGTATGCAATGTACTGAGACATTTATTAAGGTAACGTTTCGTCCATCAATGGCTTTGTTCAAATAAAGTTCTTGGTGGGCGAAATGTCGTCTGAATCATTATTTCATTCAGTTGTACATGTGTCCCTTTACCTGCGTCATACATGTAAGAAGTTTGACATCTTATATGTATGATGCAGCTTTTCTCACAAACGTTTCACGGCCTATAACAGACTTGCTTCCACTCATGAAACGCTTTCCTTGTGTCTCCCACGAGCAGTGCACGCTGGCTTCTGCCCCAACCTGACCGACAAGTGCTCAAGCAAGCCTCTAAAGAACCCCAAGAAGTGCACTAATGACGACTCTTGCGCCTCGACTGAGAAATGTTGTTTCGACACCTGTCTCCTGTACGGCCCAACAGAACACTTCGTCTGCAAGCCTGCACTCACTAAGGCTCCTGGATGGTAGCCTGTAGCGCGTCCGTGTGGCGGGGATGAGGGATGGTTATGACAGTATAAGTAACAAGCAGTAGGGACTTATGTAGTGTAGTGGTGGCAGCTCGTAGCTACAGTTGCAGACTGGTGGCTGCTGGAGGAGTCTTTACGGTGAGATGATGGCCTTCGTAAAAATAATTGACAAAATATTGTCTTCTCTCTTTTTGGTGACCAGTGTTCCCACAATGAAATTATACCCAGCGGGATCGAGATGATGACGTTAGTGATGGTTTCAAATTACTTAAAGCAACAAAGGAATAAGGAGTGTATTTTATATTTAACGGTAAATGAAATAAAAAGCTCGCATAGGCTAAGAGCTTGGCACTGTCATTGTTTTTATCTGTAAAGTGGGGAAGATAGTGGTATATCCTTCTGAACTAGACACGATTGTTCTCGCTGTCAAGTCATTAATTACTGTTGCTATACGATTCTGGAATTTTGCCACACTGCCACCCAAGACATGAAGAAATAAAGAATGCAGTTATACAGATGTTTTAATTTCTCGCTGTACTGGTACTGTAGCGTTGTGGTGCCTGCAGTATCTAAGCATATTCCTCTTTCAATAAATGTTTTACACCAAATATACACCTCAGTAATAATATCCATACAAACCACCGTGTTTAACCGGCAAACCAGTAGTCGCTTTACTGTGACTCGCCATAAGGCATATGGTTATCACACTGACCGTCTGTAGCAGTACTCGCTAGATGACTAGGACACGGTAAAACAAAAACACTTTTATACAGATTTTTTTTTTATCCGGAGAAGGGGTAGCTTAGTTCTGACTTTGCGATTTTTGCAATGATAAACAGATTAAGGCAATTTATATAATTTGTATGTGTTGCACAGGTTTTATCATGCTTCATTAGCCATGAATCCAAAAACCTTTTTAGTCCATAAATTATATCAGGTTAATTTGTATGCATTAAACCAGTCAAATGGGTGTTCCCTGTGACTCATGTGTGTGAAAAACTTGAAAGTTGACCAGGTTGAATAAAGTACACGTGATAGGAAATTCTAAGATTTTTTTCTTGTAAGCTTAAATATGAATGAGAACTCCTTGCAAATTAAGTGAGATACACAAAACTAATGATTTTTTGACATTCCTGATCAGCACTCTTCTGCTGAATCATTCCTGAAAACCAGTTGGCTGAGCAGGTCTTTCGCTGTCTGTGGCAACAGCTCTAAGAAAAAAGAGAAAGAACAGATTCCGACCTGGAACAGTTGCCTCGCAGGAAATTCGCCATTATCAGAGAGCAGAACTCTTGGTGCCCAAATTGCCCTTTTCTCGTCCGTGAGATCCTCAGTGAGCAGGAAAAAGAATTAAGATCTAAACTTTAGCTCTAATGGCCCTTCAAGAAGCAGCTGAAAGTTACATTGTAACCATTTTGGGAATGGCCAACTTGTGCTCCATCCACGCCAAAAGAGTAAGTGTGTGTCCTCGTGATATGAAGCTGGTTTGACGTATTCGAGGAGAAACGTATTAGTGAACTTTCTGTACAGGAGTGAGTTCCATTGTATGTTGATGCTTAATATTTGCCAACTGTGCAGGGCTTGCAAATAGTCTAACCATTATTACCATTATATATATATATTATAAATATTATATATATTATTATATATATTATATATATTATATATATTATTATATATATTATATATATTATTATATATATTATATATATTATTATATATATTATATATATTAAAAATGTTTAATTTGCTCATAAGAGATGTGCATTAGTTGGGCTATTAAAACTGATATGATACGGATCTGTCTCAAGGACAATGCCGCTTAAGCAAGTGTATGGAATATGTATAGAAATGAAAAAATAAAGAGTATTTGGAAGATTTGAGGATGTACTATGAGCTGGGCAGTTTATGAAAAGAATAAAACCATTTAGCCGAAAAAAAAAAACTTCATGGTAGTGCTTTCCCTGAAAGAAGTCGACCAATACACAACATTTCAGAATTTCAATGGGTGTATTCATTGCAATATTAATATACTTTTATTGCTAGCTTTAAAGTTGCTTGACTTAATTTTCTTGCATTCTGATGAAATTTAATGTATGTGCCGTACTGGAATTTTATTTTATTTAACGCAACGGCCGTCTCCCACAGCCGCATGGTGACCTAAAAGGAAAAACGAAAGTTTTTCCTTTTACATGTAACACCAGACGAACCTGACCTATGGCTGGGCTCCGGGAGTAGAAGAACTCATGAAACTCATCAAAGACATAAAGATAAAGATAGCACAAAGCTACCTCATTTTAAAAGTAAGGTCAGCACATTCCTTCGTACTACTAAATTTTGTAATCAGTGTGATAATGTGCGTTCTTAGCTTGTTAATGCGTTCTTAGCTTGTTAAAAAGCCTCAACCCAACTGAGAATCTATTGGCAATAACCGAACACAGGGTCGCCAAACAGTATCAATTTGGAGAAGCAAATTTATACTGTTATTAGGACCTGAATACGACGGAGAACTTGCCAAAAAGTGTTCAACATTGGTCGCTTCTATGCCATGGCGTGTAGCAATGCTTATAAAAGCAAAGGGGGGTCATACATATCACTTATTAAATCAATTATCTGTCATGTCATTGCCGTATATTTTTCAAATAAACATTAAATTTCCAAATAAAAGCCATATTTCACCACTGTCACAATTAATATGCATACTACTGTAGCAACAAGATAAGAGAAATGTAAAAGATTAATAAAATGAATAGATAAGTAAAAGTAAAGATCGTGTATAGATATATAAAATACGAATTTTGTGAAAAAAGAAAAGGATCGAGAAGAAGAAAGGAAGATTCTCCTGGGAGTCACGAAGATCTGATCTTTCACGCCCTCCCCTAACTGTTAACAGGTGTGGGAGTGGGGAAAGGGTGAGAGATGAGTCAAGGTCCTTGCGAGAGTAAGGGAGAGGAGGAAAGGGTCAAGGGTGACACAGGACCACCACCCACAATCACAGGAGCAGCAGCAGGAGCAGGAGTAGTTCATGGAACAAAAACATAAGTAGAAGCAACAGCAGTACTTGGAGCAGACGTAGAATCAGAGACAACGAAGCAGAGACGGGTCATATGAGCAACAGCACGAACAGAAGCAGGAACAAGAGCACCAGCAGCAGGCAAAAAAATCCTGAACAGGACGAAGTGCAGGAACAGTAAAGAAAAAAAGAAGAATAACGAGAAGTACATGCAGGAGCAGTAGCTCAGGAGCAGAGGAACAAGAGCAGTAGCACATAAACATAAGAGAAATCATAATCATGACTAGGAGTGTGTGTAGAGGAACATAAGCATAACAAGAGCAGGAGCTGAGTAGCACAGGAGGAGGAGGAGGAGGAGGAGGAACAAAAGCCTGAGCAGAAGCAGACGAAGGAGAAGAACCAAGAGGCAGAGGAGAATGAGGGAAAACCCACAAGCAAGGTCCGCCTTCCTTGTGGTTGAGGTGATTAGGGAAAAGCCTTGTGGTAGGAGTGTTGATGATTGGTGGTATTGTCTGGGTATAACAGAGACCTCTCTTTGCTTTGGCATTCTTGTATGTGTGTGACTGTTTTGTGTGTGTATATATATATATATATATATATATATATATATATATATATATATATATATATATATATATATATATATATATATATGTATATATATACGTATATACATATATATATAAATTTATATATATATATTTTATTTATATATATATATATATATATATATATATATATATAATTTATATATATATATATATATATATATATATATATAGTTAGTTAGTTAGTTAAAGATTAGCCGGTATTCTCCCGGCCCGGGCCTTGTCCAAGTGGTGGCCCAGCCTTGGCTCCCTCTTTAGGGAGTGTCTGAGACCTAAGTCTCCCATGGGAGGAGGCACAAGTACCCCCTCATCTTTGGGACCAACTATCCCCAGGCCTAGCCACAAGCTAGGCCTCTCTGGTCTGCCATCCCCGCCTCAAGGGGGCAAATGGGAATGACAGCCTTATGAGCTAAAGGCTCGGACTCAGGCACCTACCCTACCCTAGAAGGGTTAGGCATGGTATCGATCTATATATATATATATATATATATATATATATATATATATATATATATATATATATATATATATATATATATATATATATATATATATATATATACGTATATATACATATATATATATATATATATATATATATATATATATATATATATATATATATATATATATATATATATATATATATATATGTATATATACGTATATATATATATATATATATATATATATATATATATATATATATATATATATATATATATATATATATATATATATATATATATATATATTCTCAAACAGCTTCAGGGAGAATCTTGAGTTTTCCCTGAAGCAAGTTTATTCTTTTCTCTGAGGATGAGGGTCCCTACAACAGTTCTAGAGGTGGTACCTCCCTATATATTATATATATATACATATATATATATATATATATATATATATATATATATATATATATATATATATATATATGTATATATATATGTATGTATATATATATATATATATATATATATATACATATATATGTCGTGCCGAATAGGCAGAACTTGCGATCTTGGCTTAAATAGCAACGCTCATCTTGCCATATAGGACAAGTGAAAATTTGTGTATGCAATAATTTCGCCAAAATCATTCTGAACCTAACGAAAAAAACATATTTCACTGTATTTGTTCAGTATTAAATTATTGTAAACAAATCTAAAATATATTTAGTTGGGTTAGGCTAAAATAAATTGTTCTTGTTATAATAAGGTTAGGTAAGTTTTCTAAGATTCTTTTGGTGCAAAATTAAAAAATTTTACATCAACATTAATGAAAAAAATATATCTTTAAACGTATAAGAGAAAATTTTAGAAAGGACTTAATTTTAAATGAGTTCTTTCTAATTGACCAGTATTACATATTCGGCACGACATATATATATATATATATATATATATATATATAATTCTTCATCTTTGGTTTAATAAGATTTTTTGGGACAGACTAACAATTAACATTTTAAAAAATATTTTTTATTTTTTTGGCTGCCTGTTGCAGCCAAACAAACTACATAACATCCAAAAACGAGCACTAAAGGAATAATGAGTAAAAGATCATGGGCAAAGCTGTGGCGAGAAGTCAGAGGACTTTTCTCTGTTACTATTTTGAATGCCGTGACTCCAGCATCTGAAACTATAGAAACCATTTCACTTTTAGCAGAAGTCATCGAAGAAGACTTACTTCATCATGGCAGAACAAACGTATGACAAACTTATGACTGGTGAAGCATCAGCCAGTTTATGGCGAAAAAACTGCAATATATTGTCGTCGTATTGGACATGGTTGGTTCCAAAACGAGATGATTAATTTTCTTCGCCACGTCATCAAATCTAAGAGAAAGGGAAAATCGGAAGATCATCTCCATCGTTTTCAAGAAATGCTGCCGTAATTTGCAATTCCTAGGCACATTTACTAATAATGGTAGAATTACCGACAAAATTTTGGGTAAATGGACATGGATGTAACTAATGTGACATTTTATTGTGGCAACGTTTCGCTCTCCAGGAGTTTGACAAAGCTCCTGGGCACTAAGATTTCTTCTAAAATAAGTGGTGAACCCTTCAACAGTTACTCATTCAGCAACTGGTAACAACAGTTACTGAATTCAAGAACAACAGAATACATACATTCATATAAGAGCTCTGCTGCTTCCCTTCGGCTTTGAATCATTTAGACTGACGCAGTATGAACAGTAGCTACGTGCTACCCCCCATCCCTCTCCTGTATAACCTTCACACACTGATGTGTAACCCTCACACCTTACCCCACCTATGTCACACCCACACTCCGCCACCCATCACCTCCCAGCCTGGCCAACCGTTGCCCATACTGAGATTTCCAAGCGACCCAGAACGACCTTAGTCTCCCATTTTCCTTCCTACGTTCTCTCACTTCTTCTCCATTCTCGTTTCCTTTTCCTTCTCTCTTTTCGCCTTTCCTGAGGCGAGTGGAGGCGTTGGGCATGTTTTCTTACATCTGCCGCCATTGTTCACCTACTGCAGCAATAAGTACCTGGGTGTTAGTAGACTGTTATCGGTCACTTCACGGTCATCCTCAGCAACCCTGAGGGTTACTAACCCTCAGGGTTATTCCACTTACAGTCTTCTTTCCACTCACAACCTTTCCTTGCTGCTTCCATCCTCGCTTTCACTCCCTCTCCCAGTCGTACTACCTTTCCTCTCCCTCTGATTTTTCCCATTCCCCATTCACTATACCCACCTTCCGAAACAACTTTTGTTCCTACTGTGTAACTATCATAGGGAATAGGGTAGTAGTACACTGCTGTTGCTGATGTATCCAATTTTCTTTAAAAAATCTTCCTCCAGTACCTCGACTCTTCTCCATTTCTCCCGCACCAACTCCATCCCTCCACGATTTTCCTTCCTCCCCTGTACCGTCCGGAACAAAGCCAGTAGAATTCTCCAACGCTATGATAGGTCATCCATGTTAATTACCAGATAACAGTGACTACAGTCCTCGTGGAGAAAACCTTTGAAGCTACCCTAGCCACTGAACCCATGCCCTTGAAGCTGGTGAAAGGCTTCTGATCCAGTGAATTAACGCAACCTTGCCCTTCTTCAGATCAAACTTGACAGCCTCCCATTCCCCAGGCTCTGATGATCCTAAGGGTAGGTAGAGGTTATATTTCTTTTGTAATTCTTAGAAGCGAGTGAAGAGCCCTCACCTGTGTTCCCATACTCTGACAACAGTTCTTCACTGGTGGGCGCTTTTACTTCTAGGTAAACGCTACTATGCAGACAACTGGCAATGTTGCTGTGTACTCAAATGCAAAACTGCAGTTTTCTTGAACTCTCAGTTTTATTTTGAGCTATATCTACTCTTAGTTTTTATAATTTTATATTTTTTACATATATATTGTATTACATATCAGTCTTTTCACAAATACGATATTTTTATATTATATACATAAGAATTAACTTGGCTACAGTGGAATTTTTATATTGACGGTAACAGAATTCATATATATATATATATATATATATATATATATATATATATATATATATATATATATATATATATATATATATATATGTCGTGCCGAATATGTAAAACTGGTCAATTAGCAAGAAATCATTTAAAATTAAGTTATTTCTAAAATTTTCTCTTATACGTTTAAAGATATATTTTTTTCATTAATGTTGATGTAAAAATTTATAATTTTGCACCAAAAGGAACTTAGAAAACTTACCTAACCTTATTATAACAAGCGTATTTATTTTAGCTTAACCCAGCTAAATACATTTTAGATTTGTTTACAATAATTTAATACTAAACAAACACAGTGAAATATATTTTTTTCGTTAGGTTCAGAATGATTTTGGCGAAATTATTGCATACACAAATTTTCACTTGTCCTATATGGCAAGATGAGCATTGCTATTTAAGCCAAGATGGCAAGTTCTGCCTATTCGGCACGACATATATATATATATATATATATATATATATATATATATATATATATATATATATATATATATATATATATATATATATATATATATATATATATATATGTCGTGCCGAATATGTAAAACTGGTCAATTAGCAAGAACTCATTTAAAATTAAGTTCTTTCTAAAATTTTCTCTTATACGTTTAAAGATATATTTTTTTCATTAATGTTAATGTAAAAAATTATAATTTTGCACCAAAATGGACTTTAAAAACTTACCTAACCTTATTATAACAAAAACAATTTATTTTAGCCTAACCCAACTAAATATATTTTAGATTTGTTTACAATAATTTAATACTAAACAAACACAGTGAAACATATTTTTTCGTTAGGTTTAGAATGATTTTGGCGAAATTATTACATACACAAATTTTAACTTGTCCTATATGGCAAGATGAGCGTTGCTATTTAAGCCAAGATCGCAAGTTCTGCCTATTCGGCACGACATATATATATATATATATATATATATATATATATATATATATATATATATATATATATATATATATATATATATATATATATATATATATATATATATATATATATGTGTGTGTTATTATTATTATTATTAAAGATTAGCCGGTATTCTCCCAGCCCGGGCCTTTTCCAAGTGGTGGCCCGGCCTTGGCTCCCTCTTTAGGGAGTGTCTGAGACCTAAGTCTCCCATGGGAGGAGGCACAAGTACCTCCTCATCTTTGGGACCAACTGTCCCCAGGCCTAGCCACAAGCTAGGCCTCTCTGGTCTGCCATCCCCGCCCCAAGGGGGCAAATGGGAATGACAGTCTTATGAGCTAAAGGCTCGGGCTCAGGCACCTACCCTACCCTAGAAGGGTTAGGCATGGTGTTGATCTGTGTGTGTGTGTTGCACATAAGTCAATATATTATATGCTGTCTCGAGAAAAAAAAGGATAGAGTACAGTGTACTGCATGATGCATTTAACTAGTTACTGACCGGCGTTGCTGGAAGTATTTAGGTATACGGTAATTATTCTTTTAATTTTTAAATGATTTCACTGAACATTCTGTCAATGAACTATAATCAAGGCTTTAATGCAGAATTTTCCAATAGAATAGATCAGTTATTCTCAAACCATCCTCCTCAACTATTCACCTCTCTTTGATGTTTAGAAACTCACTAGCATAAATACAAGAAGAGGAGGAGGAGGACCTTGGTGTGGTCATTAGCAACCACTTTAAGTACTAAACAACATGTAGATGTGATCAGCAATTAACCTAATATTAAGAAACAATCTCTATGTACAAGACTATAATATATATCAGGCAATAAACAGAGACTATAATATATATTAGGCAATAGTTAATGATGCTAAACATATATGACACACTTTGAAATTAAATGTTAGTTGAAAAAGGTATGAACAATGGTCTAAAACTCCGAGGAAAAAGGTGAAACACAAATGTTAGGTAAAGGCTTTATTTCACACAGAGAACGCTGTAAAGTTGTGAGTGCCAAAACGTTTGGACAAAGGCTGCAAATATCGGAATCGTTTGCATATATTCCAGGGGTTGTTGAGGCAACTTGAGTTAACCTGATTCATCAACAACCTACGATGTCTAGACAGTGGACAACCTAGGGTATAGCAGCCTAGGCAGTGGTAGCAGCATCAGTACTAGTAGAAATTCAGATTCTACTTCTACTTTTCCTGTTTACTATCTGGGTATGCTTTGCAGTACATGATAATACTCGTCACATATGTGACGGATCCTTCCCTTTGGATCGACATGCTATCCAAAAAAAAGGAGTCCGCCATGGATTGAAACGGTAAGTTTCAAGTAAAGTAATTATTATATTTATGGAGGGAGCGCTAAACCCGTAAGTCATACAACGCCAATGAGACTCGAGGGACTGAGATTCAATCCAAGGAAGGGGACAGCAAGTCCAATTCCTTGGATCAAGAGCCCCTATCAGCATCAAGGCACCCCTCTTAATCAGCTTCAAGTAATAACCTATTAGCCTTGGTCACCAAGATGATTATGGTTGAATCAGTATTAAATATCACCAAGAGTACATGTTCCGGGAAGAAAGAAGCACAATATTTTATTTAAAAGTAATTCGTAATTATAGAAATAACGATTATTATTATTATTACAAACCTAGGGAAAGAAATATACATGTATATGAAATAAGATATTTGACCCTATAATAAACGTATTAAATTAGTAATAACTAATGGAAGGTCACCGCTTAAACTAGAAAATATGCTCTTTGAACTGCCTCTGTAGTAAGAAACAAATCAGATGTGATGATAGCACAGTAAAACTTAATGGTTACTAGAATAAAAACTTATGCTTTAAGAGAACTATTAGTTATATAACTATATACATAAGTATACTAAACACTCCGCAAGGAGTTATGTGTAATTCATGTATTTATAAATATACAGTATGTAATGTCTGTATAGACAGACGTTCCTCTGCAACCTGACCTCACCTACCATTTACCTCGATACACAGCCACATTAGTTATAATATTCTTAGTACCAAGTTGGGATAACTTTGCTGGGGGTTTGTGGTATAGTTACCACCGAGGAAGTCTTAAGCCAACAACCCATAGACAGTTTACCAGTAGATTCCAGGAAAACCGTACAACTACTACATCCCATACAGACGAGAAAGGAAGAGGGAGTGACTGACTGCTCGTCCTGCACCTCCTACCCCCATGCATACTTCTCTCCAGATAGTTCAATACTAACGCTAGCCAATCGTGGTGCTAGAATTTAATCATTTCTTGTCTTCTAGCCAATAAACTGCAATTAATGCGTTCCTACTCATGTATGGACTACCTGTACGTGGGTCAGACATTTTCACCTCACAGCCATCCTGTTGAAAAAGCTCCTTACGCCTTAGTTACCTAAAGTGGCTTAAGGGTAGGGAGAAAGCCTTCTGCTATACTATCCTAACCACAGCTATCTATACAGAAGCAGACAGCCTAGTTATAAACCTCCAGGGTGTTCCTCTATCTGTTTATTTTTTCAAGTGCTTCCTCTTCTCTCTATCTTATTTACCCTTTGTTTCCCACCGTTCTTCCTCCTCCCAACCATGCTCCCTCCTCCACCATACTCTCCAGCAATATCCCCACCATCAACAGTACTTCCCTCCCCCTCTCACTTGTGTTCTCTGACAGACCTGTTCTCTGAACCTGGTTTTTATACCTCTTCTGTGACGTCATTATCAATGTGTCGTCACTGTGAAGGTTACCTTTAAATATCGTTTTTAATAATAATAATGTACAGTCTATCCTCTAACTGACTCACGAAATCGTAATGATACCATTGCAAACAAACCATACCACGAGTGGGATTAGAACCCACGATCAGAGTCTCGAAACTCCAGACCGTCGCGTTAGCCACTGGGCCAGCTAGCTTCAATAAGATTCATCCAACTAGGTATATTTCTGCACCATAGCCAAGTTAGCATAGGCACCACTGTGACCACAAATGCAAGATTTTATAGACGAATCTCCCGCTAGCATGGCCGTGACGAACTCTAGCTCAAGTCCCCTCAAAGCCGTCAACATGACTCACAAAATCGTAATGACACGATTGCAAACAAACCATACCACGGGTGGGGTTTGAACTCCAACTGTTTTAAGGGATTCGGGAGAAAACGCACGCTCTAAGTTAAGACTATCGCCCTGCGCTAACAGACATAAGCCAACCATTTTTTTATTTTTGTCATTGTTAGTTATCTGCATATAAATATAGGTTAACATACGTTAACTTAATCCAACCTAACCTAACATAACTGAAAATAACATATTTCCTTAATGTGTTAGATCACGCAGAAATAAACGAACGGTAATATGGAGACATAATAATAATAATAATAATAATAATAATAATAATAATAATAATAATAATAATAATAATAATAATAATTGGTCATGGCAAATTACACTGAAACGCATTTATGTGAATATGAGAATATGCTTTATTCCTTATTTTAAGAAGTAAAGTATCCTTGACTGTTGGTATACAGGTTATATGTTACCTTTTAATGATCCTTGTGTAGTCGATAGGCTTTAAACTTCATAAAAGAGCCATCCAAGAACAATAATAATAATTATTTTATTATACAATTATTATTATTATTATTATTATTATTATTATTATTATTATTATTATTATTATAGACGATCACAAAATAATCATCCCTTCGTTTTTTCATCACAAAATCTTTCTTTACCTAAACTTCTGGAGTTTGCCTTTCAAAAAATCTTTTATGTTGCAAGAGAGGGCTAGACCCGTGGTAATTCTCCAGTTCCTTGTTGCATCCTCTTAAAGGTCATCCCCCGTCAGCCTTTACCCATCAACTTGACCCCAAATGACCTGGGATTTTCCAGAGCAACGCCCAGATTGCCCTAGACCAGTCCCACCCCCAATTGTAATTGCACCAGGCCAAATTATCTGGAAAAATTTTCTTTGCAAATTATTAGTATTAAGATTTGTGTCACCATAACTTAGAAACGTTCAAACAGTGGAAGTTTTGGTCCAACACCACCGAAAACAAAGACCCCTCATGCAGATTTTACCGAAGTAGATTAGATCTTTTCTAACGCCAAACGTATACTTTTTTTTTAGGATTTTACCTAAGCTAATTTCTCTACGTACAGTTTTTAAGATAAGGCAAGGTTAGGGTAGGCTAGGCTGTGTAAAGTTAGCTAAGGCTATGCAATGGAAAGAGACACAAATACACTATACTACGACCTTTTATTGGCGATGTTTCTCTCACACACTGGGTTTTATCATGTTCCCAACACTCAACAGAGACCATCGTGTCTTTCTATTGTGTCGATATTGCTCGCCATAGGCTGTACAATGCTAGACTATGCTAATCTAGGCAAATCAGTGCTAGGTTAAAGTTAACGAAAATTAACTAATTGTAAAATGCAATAATATCAATAAATGTAGTACTGCATAAAGAAGATACTGTGAAAATGTGAACAAAAAACAAGAATCCGTTTTCTGAAACGAAAAAGCACTACATGAAAACTTTGCATTGACAGTTTAGTGTTAGCCATTTTATCGACGTTCTTGAGCCTAAAAAAAAATAAATCGATGTTTGCTTACTAGGTTAGTTAAATAGTTGTATTATGCACCCCATACCCATCCTATAGGCGGTAGCCAAAAGAATATGGAGGCACAAACTTTTGATAGGTAAGCAAGTTATGGTGGTAAAGGAACTGTTTACAAATGATCTGGTAACAATTATAATGTGGGTTACAAGGCTACGCATGAACTCAGAACACCCATAATGCTGAGGTCAAGACAGCTCATCCGTGCCCTTCGAAATACCCAGGGGGCATCAGCCTTGCACAGGAACCCAAACTTCCCAACTCAGTTATAAACACCCTGACTAATATCTTCAGCATTCTTCGTAACAGACTATTTCCTACCTGTCTTAAAAATACAGACAGCGATATTAAAACCGAACACCAGATCTAAAAATATTTCTATTTATAATAATAATAATAGTAATAATAATATAAAATAACCAGCACCTAGGAGACTGAAACTTATGGCGACGTTCCAATCCGATTAGGACCATTAACACGTCACACAGGTGTGTAGCTGATGTTTATTCTTTAATAATAATAATAATAATAATAATAATAATAATAATAATAATATCTCCAGGTATGCTCACTATAAACCTACAATGCTATTTCCTTTAAGTTGTGTAAGGTTAGGTGGGGGTTGTATTAGGTTAGTTAAGGTTTTGTTAAATCTATAAAAATGTGATCCTAAAATCCTGCACCAGTATCGCTCGTGCTCAGTGACGGACAGTAGTTATGCTATCGAACTGGTTTCCGAAGCTTGACCTTGGTTGTGAGTTAACTCGTGATATATTTTTCCTTCACGAAGCTCGTAAGGTGATGCAAACATTAAAATGGATCACTTCTGTGTGTGTGTGTGTGTGTGTGTGTGTGTGTGTGTGTGTGTGTGTATGTGTGTGTGTGTGTGTGTGTGTGTGTGTGTGTGTGTGTGTGTGTGTGTGTGTGTGTACTCACGTATTTGTGGTTGCGGGGATCAACTCTCGGCTCTTGACATGGTTGTTGGTGGGAGGGGGGACGTGGAAGGATGTACGTAAGAAAGTTTTTGTATATTCCTTGCTGTAGTTTACAGTACTGGAGCTCAAATTCGTGACCTAGCCTCATGAAGCTCATTTGTGCTTCAGATTCGGCACCTTTCACTTGAGGTTGAATCAACTCTACCTGTGAATCCTTGCACAGTATTGATTTTACCACTACCACAAATACCTCTCTTACTGTCTCGCTTTATTCTTTATCATCTCTTTAGCTGAAAATAAGTAAGTTGTAATATTTCATTCACCACCGGTGTGACCTCACTCCTGTGAAGCAACCTGTCCGTGCATATGAAGCAATCTCTCCTTGTCTGACTGTTCCAACTTATCATTCTGTCCTTACATGGCGTGGTCATATTCCTCTTGGTTCGTTCCTTCTTCAGGGGCATAACGTTCAACTTCAGTAATTAATCTTTCCTCTTAGCTCATAACCTTCAGCTCCGGGATCAGCTTCTTGCAAACCACAAAAGTCTGTCGAGATTTTGTGTGGGTGACGAGTACTGGCTCCATGTTAGTGCTTAGGAATTGTTGATTGATCTAACATAATTTAAATACTGTAAAGAAACTTAGATAATTAGTGGTTTCAGTTTCTGAAGGTTGTTCTTGCACTTTCCAGCTTCTCATGTGTTGTTGATGTTACCTGAGATTTTTCTCCTACACAGGAGATACGCTAGATAGTGTAGATGGGAAGCGGTTAGGCGAGAAGTCAGTTTTTTAATCCAAACGGTGACGAGACGTTATGGTAACACACTTCACAGCAGGGAAAATTTTCATAGACAACGTTTCGCTCCAAGTCCAACTTTATCAAGTCACTACTTGATAAAACTGGTAGAACCTCATCAAGTCACGACTTGATAAACTTCTACCAGGTCTGTGGGCAATACCTGCCATCCGATACGAGATCCTATTCATTCATTTTATTTTGACTGCTTTAACTTCCTTCACTTGTTTCTTTACCTCTTTTTTTCTGTCACAACTGTCTATGTTTTCTCGTGTGATACTCTCTCTTCCACTGCTGTTATTGAATCCTTTTCTGTCATAAACACCACCAGGATGATGATGATGAATTAAGCACATCCAGTGGCTTTATCAAAATAATACATGGACATGATATGAAGACTAGAAATATATATAGTAGACAGCGGAAGATGAGGTAATCAGTCCCTCAGCAGGTGATGAACAACGTAGTCGTGAAGAATCTGAAGCACAGGCAGGAAAACTGGTGCTTATATATTGGTCAGATGAGATGCAGCAGACGAAGGCATTATCACTGGTAAATGGGATTCTCAAGTGAAAGTAGGTCATGCCCAAGAGTTGGGCCAGGAATTAGCAAGTAGGTCGTGGTGATGTCCTCTGTAACAAGATTCCATGATGTTGCTGTGTCTGGCAAGTTGTATATCAATGTTATTCATTACCAGGATTTTTTTAATGAGTTGCTCGCAGATTTCTTGTCGTTACTCTTGTAGTTTTTTTTATTATTAAACTAATCATTGATCTTTTACAAACACTTTTCTTTTACACAGCTAAGAAATAGTTTCGGCTGACTCTTTGGATAGCTTAATCTGCCCCCTTTGAAATAGTTGAAACTGACCTATCTTTAGGATATTTAGTTCTGATCATTTGGGAATATCTGATCTGACTATAATAGTGGACAGTTTCAGCTAACCCTCTTGGATAGTTTGAGCAGGCCCTTTGTGATAGTTTAAATCTACGTCTTCGGAACATAAGAACGTAAGAAAGAAGAAGCACTGCAGCAGGCCTATTGGCCCATGCTAGGCATGTCCAATTCACATCCACTCATGTACTTGTCTATCGTATTTTAAAAGCTACACTAGGTTTTCGCTTCTCTGACGCTACTCGGGAGTTTGTTCCAACTTTCTACAACTATATTATCAAACCAATGCTTTCAAGTTCATTCTTTCTCCAGGCTCTCATATAACCATTTCTATCCCTCTGTCACTCTTTTTTGTCGTTCCTCTTCTTGCGTTCCTTCTCATTCCTGGTTTTCGGTTCCTCGCATTGCTTGTTATACAAAGTCTTCTCCTATGTTGACCTTCCTTTACAGCTTTGACCACAATGAACCTATTAGTTACCTCCTCTTTTAAATATTGCACATATTAGGATAGAAACGATGTCTAAAATTTCCTTTCCAGAGAGCTGGTTATTTGCGAATTGTTCCAGACATAGTACTGTGACTCATTCATAAGGATGATGATATTTTTTAGATGCGTTTGTGTCTCTCATATCTACACAAAGCAGCTAGTAATAAAGGCAAAGGTGTTAACGCCAACGTGGCATCAAACCAAACAGGGATCGTGCAAGATATTAACAAAGGATTTACACATTGCACAGTTTGTGACTAATAATTTTGTAATGCTCATGTAGTGCTGAAGATTCCCTGATTCTATTCAATGTTGTTGTGTTTAATAGTTGCATCTGCTACAGACTTCTATCTAGTTATGCGAAACCGAACCCGAAATGTGGGAACCGGTGAGTTTTACAAAAGTGAACCCAGACATAGACAAAAGAAATCTAAGAATTTTGGTTTCGAATGAGTTTTAATTTGGTGCAATGATTATATATTAGAAAGATTTTCAGTCTTGGGACCTTGATCATTTCTGTCATCAAAATCCCAGGACTGAAACGTTTTCTAATCAGTATGCCCTAGTGTTTGCACTTGTCGATACGAATTTTCAAGGTTTATTCCATGTATGTTTCACTTTAAAACTTGTATTTATAATACGCAGTAGTCAGCTACTTTTCAGTGACAGGCCTGTGTACAGTCTGCCGCTTCAAGTAATTCATATTGACTTTTTATTGATCCTCGGTATTTGGCTGTATTATAAGTGTAATTGATGTGCACAAGTGAATAGTGGAGAGTGAACACAGTTGCTTTGACCTTTTCCGTCCCGGTGTCCAAGATATCAGACACTTGTTATAAAAGGAATAAATTTACACCAACTACTGGTCTATATGATTTGAGTAACTAGATTTGAGTGACTATTAAATCTAGGGGTACGTCCCGGTTTTGTTAACTTATTTTAAATAAGTCCTTCCATACATGTTCATTAATTTAGATGTTCTGTTAGGTTCATATACTGTTGTGGATTGTCATTATGTACTGTCATTGAGCTGAATGGAGAACGTGAACATGATAAAATAAGTATATAAAATAAAGTGAATATAAATAGGCAGGAGGTGGTAGTAGTAGTAGTAGTAGTGGAGGTGGAAGGAAGTAGTAGTGATAGTAGTGGAGGTTGAAGGAAGTAGTAGTGGGGAGGTAGTAAGAGTAGGAGGGGCCACTACCACCTCCTGCCTATATATACCCATCCTGCTCTTCTTCTCGTTAGTGTGTCTTTGTAAATGGTCCAAGTCGGACCGAAACGTCGTCGTAAGCTCCTCTCTCTTATGTGCGGGTTATTTGTGTATCGTTCCAGTCACGGTATTGTGCCTTTTTTTGTTTTTTAAAGTGAATATAAAATTTAAAGTCATTACATTCGATATAGATAATTTATTTGTAAATGAATTGCCTCAATAAACTGTAAGGAACAAGTCAAATAATAAATAATTCTTCTTCTCAAAATATATTTTGTGTAACTGCACTAGAAACTTATGCTGCTTGAAACCACAAAACGGGTGGGGTTTGAACCCATTGTGTGTGAGTCCTAAGACTGCAAGCCAGTGAGTAAGCCACTCGCCATGGGTTCAAACCCCACCCGTTCCGTGGTTTGCTTACAAACGTGTTATTACTATTTCGTGAGTCATTATGCCATACGTTTCACTACTCCTATCACTTGCATTGACTTACAAGGGGCTGGGGTTATGCAATACGGGAATATCTTTCTAGGATCGTGCAGTGACCCAATTACGTCTAGTGTACTCTAACACCTTTCCTGTCCAGTTTATGCTATTCATTTGCGGGATACAATATTAAACGTGCTTGTGTCACAATGGAAAATGTCGTGTGTTCACCCTACCATCTGCCTGATCTCTATGTCAAAACCCTTTCTTAACTTGTGACAGTGTTTCGCACTGTGTAGAGCTTAATCATTAGACTTAACAAAAAGTTCTTCGAGAGACGAAACGTTGTCACAGTAGAAGCTTGTTCTACACGCAGGTTTAATAGTTTAGTTTTTATTAAGTTTGTGAGGCACGATTTGCTGTTTCTGAAACTATGTTGGTGTTCTGTGAGGAATTCTATACTCCCTAAGTGGTCCTTGTTACGACTTTGATGTCGTAACTTAAATAAAATGTTCCTGGCTCCTAAAGGCTGCTCACACTGTCTAGGGGTTATAAAATTACTCTGAAAAAGACAGCAAACCTTGGGCCAGCATGCACTCATATTAAATAATGAAGCATGAGTGCAAATAATTAATATAGTATATAGAAGGACAAACAAATTCACCTATACAAAAATAAATATATTAGTAATAGTAACTTATATACAACTTATAACTACTACAAAAAACACCACACTCCAGTTCTCACTAGCACACTGCTACTAATGAGTTAAACAAAATAAATGAACATTTATGAACAAGGTGGCTCCATGACACCCCCACTTTCTGCAGACTTTATAGTCTACAGTGGAAACGCTAAATACTCTCCAAAACTCAGGCCCCTGCATACTAGGTCTTTACAAATAAGCATGAGAGCACTTAAACACACCTATGGTATACACTAAAAATCTTACCAAATTACCTACTCAAACTACCGCCCAAACATGATGACTTTACCGCCGTCACCACCCGACTCGTACTGAGCTAAACACACCTCTCATTTCCTCCTGTCCTGACCACTGCATGACTGACAGGAATAAAACGCGTTCGCTTTCAGGGAATGATATACGTCCACTTTCAGTATACTACACAGAAAATGACATTATATATGGAGTCCTCGAATCTCTTGCTTCTTACCACTTTTATTACTTTACATTGAATGCTTAACAGGGGACTGGTGTGTAGTTTAGTGCCTTGTGTTAGTCTCCTCTCTGGGTAAGTTGTTTTATTAGTGTCTTAAGCTCTGAGTATTTACTTAAGTCTTCAGCTCTGAACTACTGGTGTTTTCGAGGACATGTTTGATGAAATTTTGACTTCTCTTTTTTTTTTTAAATGTTCCTTTTGTCCTATATGTGTGCATGTGTGAATGCACTTTCCTCTGTGCTTCCGGAGTTTGTTCACTTGCTACCGAAACCCTCCTTAACAATTTGATTAACTGATACGACTAACTCCAATCCCATTTGTTATTTTCCCTGATTTGTTCACGTGTTCGTTAAGGTGTAAACGCCATGCTGCCTTTGCACATTTATTATAACTTTGGCCTATCATTCTTTGTGATCAGCTTTTTTAGTATTGTTTTACATTCATATATATGAATAACACATTAAAGCTTACAAATGAGCTATATTAGTTTGTCATTTCGTGTGTGTGTGTGTGTGTGTGTGTGTGTGTGTGTGTGTGTGTGTGTGTGTGTGTGTGTGTGTATGTGTGTGTGTATTCTGCGTTGTCCCAAGAAATATTCCTAAAGTAGCCTTCGTTAACTCCAGTGAGCCCAGATGGAGCTTCACCAGTCAAGGTAAAGCTCTCTTCTTTCCCCCAGCTGCTCTGAAATTCACTAGCTGAAAACAAGTACGAACTTACAGGAATGAGAGTGTACAGATCCGGGTTGAAATTAGACCAGCACATACGCCACTCTTTATGGTATTGCTGATTGTCTCCTACACTCTCTTATTCTCCTCGTAAACCTCTTTTATTTCTTTATCTTTATCTTCTTTTCTTTTTCTTTGCATTTCCTTCTTCTTCTTCTTCTTCTTCTTCTTCTTCTTCTTATTATTATTATTATTATTATTATTATTATTATTATTATTATTATTATTATTATTATTATTATTATTATTATTCACGTAGTCCCTTTCGTCGTTATTGATGTTTTACAATTTACCACACTAATGGCTCCATCAACCCCCACGTCAGCCAACCCCAGCATCACCCGCCATTACCCCCACCCTCCCCCACTATTACCACACCATGCATCGTTACCCTCCCCATTTAACCCTTCCATCTTCCCCTCCTTCATATTCTCACAGCCTTTGTAATTAGTGTGAAGCACGCCAAAACACTTAATGGGCGATAGAAAGAAGGAGATTAAGGGAAACGGAATAGGTAATGGGAAAGAGTGTTTGAAGGGTAAGAGGAAAAAGACACTGACTGGGTAAAGGGAAGGAGAGTTTGTGAGAGAAAAGGGTGAAGGGAGACTAGAAGATTTAAAAGAAGATGAAAGAGAAGAGGTGGAAGAGTAAGAAAGGGATGAAGGAGGAAACGAGAGGGGTGGAAGAGTTAGAGAAAGATCGAGGAAGAAAAGAGAGGGGTAGAGGAGGGAGAAAAAGGGATAGGGAAGGGAAAAAAGAGAGGAGTGAAGGGAGAAAAAGAGAGTGGAGAGAGGAAAAGAGGGAAGTGGAAGAGAGGAGAAGTGAAGAAGGAAAAAGAGAGGTGGGGAAGAGTGAGAGTGGTCCATTAAACCAATGGTTCTGTAGTGTTGGTCCCTTAAGCCTAGTCTAGTAATATTGGCCAATTAAACCAATGGTCAGTAATCTAGGTCCCTTAAATCAGTGGTCCAGTAATCTGGGGCCCTTAAACCAGTGGTTCGGCAGTGCTGGTCCATTAAACCAGAGATTCACTAATATTGGTCCAATACACCCGAGGTTCGGTGGTAATGGTCCATTAAACAAGTGGTTTAGTAACATTGGTTCCTTACACCAACAGTTCGCCAGTGTTGGTGCCTGAAACCAGTGGTCCAGTAATAGTGATCCCTTAAACCATTAGTCCGGTAATGTTGGTCCGTTAAAACAATGGTTCGGTAATGTTGGTTCGGTAGTATTGGTTTGTTACGCCAGAGGTTCGGTGGTTTTGGTCTACTAAACTAGTGGTTTGATAATGTTTGTCCCTTAAACGAGTAGCTCAGTAGTGTTGGACCATTAAACCAGAGGTTCGGTAATGGGACTCTGACGTTAAGCGAAGTCATGCTGGACGAGGTGAGGCTAAACCACCTTGACCTGAAACCTATCCAGGGAACGAACACACACAAAAAATATGTACGGTAATATTCCGGATGCAGTGAACAGGTGTACAGAAGGTACGAAGCGACAGGAAGGTAGGAACCATGCTAGAGATGACTATGGTGTACCTACCAAACAGAAGGTAGGAACCATGCTAGAGATGACTATGGTGTACCTACCAAACAGAAGGTAAGAACCATGCTAGAGATGACTCTGGAGTAACTACCATACAGAAAGTAGAAACCGAACTGGAAACGACTATAATGTACCCATCGTCACAAGGATTCATTCATTACGAAGTCCGATAATCGTTGTTCGTTATAGGATTATTATTATTATTATTATTATTACCATCGCGGGGTTATACAATGCCTTAAAAAATGGAAGAAACTCCGGTTTTATCCAGGATGGGAAGGGTAACTCCAGTTCCTTGGATCAAGGTATCCAGATGCTCCTGTTGCAGGAACTCCATATGAGAAGTGAAATAAGTGACTGATGCATGTGAGGAATATGAGAAAGAATTCAAGCCTTTAATCTAAGTCAGGAAGCTCTATTTTTCTTTCCAACAGGTCGGCAGTTTTGATAAATCGACTTGGAATCCCCAAACAGAATCAGCTGTGAGTAAGACCCATATGCGACATCTGGGTACCTCTATTCTGGAGACGTTTCGCCAACCAGTGGCTTTATCAGTTGAATACAGAGATAAGTTAAAGGTGTTGAAACCGGAGGCAGTAGAGGACGAGGTAATTAGTTCCTCAGCCTAGGGCAGAGAAATGTCTTCAGAATAAAAATATCCAGAATCAGATGTGTTTACAAAGTAGGCGCTCCTGATCACTATGCAGTGGTTTGGAGCTTTAAAACTGCGTCCATAATCTACATTAACAAGAGTGCTTTAGAGATCCTCCCGGATGAAAACTATGTCAGTGTCTGAGTTACTGGGTGTGGAAGCAAGTGTGTGTATAACAACGCAACATTCTTAATATCTCTCTTAAAACAGATTGTGGAAAGGCATTTAAACCAGACATCATCTTAAAAACACAAGACTCACACATGTAATGAAGCTGCTATGTCGATGTTTTGGTTTCTCTAACTGATCTGTGAACTTCTTACAAGCTGAGATTTTAACAGACTGCTCTGAATGAGAGGGTCTCAAGACACGACCTATGTGACTTATTAATATTACCTTAATAAGTTAACAATTGCTCCTTTTTAGAAACAATAATTCAAAGAAGAATTTTATCATTGAGTCACAAATATGAGCAGGTTATTCTGCCAATATGTTTATGATCAATATTCAGTCTTCGAGGAACATTACCATCATTCTAAATAAATATCATTTGATAATCAACAACAGTCTCAATAAAATAACTAGTTGTCTAAAGAAAAATGTACTGAGTTTATCAAGTGACACTGAAGAGACCGGCACGGTTGACCTAATCCAGTTTATGATTTTTTTTACCACTGTGAACATCTCTAAAACATTGTCAAGGTAATGGAACATAATAATGTATCTTACCTGTAAACTGCTGTAGTTCACACTAGAGTATAAATAATGTATTTGTTTATTCTATTTTGGTCTAAAATTAAGTAAATGGTGAAAATAAAAAAGTATGAAAGTTTTAGAATTCACACTGAAGATATTTCCAAAAATTAAATTTAACAGTAACAAGCTCTCGCTCATGGATGAAAAATGAACTTCGTGCATACATTCGCGGAACCGGTCCGCTAACCGGAGTGCTCTCTGGAATCGCCGGGAAAGCCCGACATCCTGCTACCATTCAGCTCGTGAGAGCACTATATAAGAGGTGGTGGAGGCGCTGGCTGTGTATAGTGGACCTGCAAGGCTGGACTGGAGGAACAGCAAGCCTGGGATCACCATTAACACAGCCAGTCTCAAGGACCTGAAGCTTTCGACCTGAATTTGTGGGCCCTCAACTTGAGAACCATCTTCCGCAGATTTCTGCTTTAGGAACAGATTTTGAAAACCACCAAAGAATCTAACACCACGACATCATAACCAGTAAGTTTCCTCTGGCTTTGTTTAATTCCTTTCATTCTTATTGCTAACTCTTCTTCATTCTTACCAGCACCAAGGCTAGCACGTTATTTGAAGATTTTCTTAAGGTTATTAACCCCAGATAGACTAAGAAAGCCAAGTGGCATATGGCTTATTTCCATTGTGGTCCTTCATTATGATTCGATACCCGGCAGTCAAATAACTACTAGGAACCTACTTACTAGTAGATGAAGAACGGCAGCTGGTGCAAGGAGAGATATATGGGAAGTTAAGTGGGCTTTTTCGGTTGTGAGCCGAATGCTCTATCTGTATGAGGGATAAATTCATTACTGAGTGTAGGTAGGTAGTGAGCTCAAGAGACAGTTGACGTAAAAATAATAATTTTCACATACTTCAAAAATACATTTTCAATTTTGAATGACCAAAGATGAAAGTTTGAGAAAATATTAAAATTATGTCCCCGAGAGATAAGTAACGACATTTATTTTTTATGCAGTGCGTTTATATGCCACAAATACATTACATTTTAATACCAAATAATGGTTTCTATAAGTAGTCTTTATTAATGGGATATGTAATCTATGGGACAAGAAATACACTTAACGGAATATTTGTCCACACAAAGGTAAGTACACAACAACAGTAACCAAACATAGCAACGGTAACCTCCCCCCCCAACACACACCAACATGACTGTAACAATAACCAGCACATAGGAGAAAGAAACTTATGACGACGTTTCGGTCCGACTTGGACCATTAACTGTCACACACTAACACACGAAAGTAAAGAAGCTAGTGTGTGACTAGTTAATGGTTCAAGTCGGGCCAAAACGTCGTCATAAGTTTCTATCTCCTATGTGCTGGTTATTTGTAAAACACTCAAAATTTACAGTTCTTTTTTTCATCTGAACAAATACACAAAGAATGTCCCATAGATCTGAGACCATAGGGGGAGTAATAAAAAAGACAGCAAAAAAAGTTTTTAATTTAAAGAATGTGTTAAATGTATCAGCCATTATTATTGAATTTTATTGCATTCTAATCTTAACCAAAATCAATACTAATGATGACGTCCGCTCAGTGCGCGTGTTGGTGGTGGCACTGGTGGCACTTGTGGGCACGTCCACTGCTACCTGGCCTGCCAAGAAGGTCTACGGCTCCTCAGGTGGCGCCTCCCGGGCATCAGCGTCGTCTTCAGCATCTGCAGCTGCTGCAGCAGCAGCCTCAGCTTCCAGCTTCTCGTCTTCATCCTCGTTCAGTTCTGCAGGGTGAGCACACCAGATACGTGTGTGTGCGTATTCTCATGTACGTGTGTGTGTGTGTGTGTGTGTGTGTGTGTGTGTAAACTCATCATGCGTATGTATGTACACAAATATAGGCAAGTACTGGTATGCACACAAATTTATCTTTGAGGTAAGTTCGTTAGGGGGCCTGACACCCACAAGCTGAAAAGCGTTAACAAAACGGGACATGATCACAGCATGCAAAAATCTCCGGGACAGAAAAATATGGACATAAATAGAATATTCATCATTTGAGATCAGATCGAAGGAACACAGATGGAAATTAAACGCCTCGATGACTCACAGAGACGTCAACAAGTATCAGATCAATATTATGATTGAAAACGAGCGAACTGTTTTAGGCAGAGCAGATAATGTAGAGCTAAAGTACGACACAACTATCCGCAAATGCTGCCAGGTTAGTAACGTACGCACACACACACACACACACACACACACACACACACACACACACACACACACACACACACACGTTATGCAAAGTCATGGAGAAGATTATCAGGAGAAGAGTGGTGGAACACCTAGAAAGGAATGATTTCATCAACAGCAGCCAACATGGTTTCAGGGACGGGAAATTCTGTGTCACAAACCTACCGGAGTTCTATGACATGGTGACAGCAGTAAGACAAGAGAGAGAGGGGTGGGTGGATTGCATTTTCTTGGACTACAAGAAGGCGTTTGACACAGTTCCACACAAGAGATTAGTGCAATAACTGAAGGACCAAGCAGGGATAACAGGGAAGGCACTACAATGGATCAGAGAATACTTGTCAGGAAGACAGCAGCGAGTCATGGTACGTGGCGAGGTGTCAGAGTGGGCACCTGTGACTAGCGGGGTCCCACAGGGGTCAGTCCTAGGACCAGTGCTGTTTCTGGTATTTGTGAACGACATGACGGAAGGAATAGACTCCAAAGTGTCCCTGTTTGCAGATGACGTAAAGTTGATGAGAAGAATTCATTCGATCGAAGACCAGGCAGAACTACAAAGGGATCTAGACAGGCTGCAGACCTGGTCCAGCAATTGGCTCCTGGAGTTCAACCCCACCAAGTGCAAAGTCATGAAGATTGGGGAAGGGCAAAGAAGACCGCAGACGGAGTACAGTCTAGGGGGCCAGAGACTACAAACCTCACTCAAGGAAAAAGATCTTGGGGTGAGTATAACACCAGGCACATCTCCTGAAGCGCACATCAACCAAATAACTGCTGCAGCATATGGGCGCCTAGCAAACCTAAGAACAGCATTCCGACATCTTAGTAAGGAATCGTTCAGGACCCTGTACACCGTGTACGTTAGGCCCATATTGGAGTATGCGGCACCAGTCTGGAACCCACACCTAGCCAAGCACGTAAAGAAACTAGAGAAAGTGCAAAGGTTTGCAACAAGACTAGTTCCAGAGCTAAGAGGTATGTCCTACGAGGAGAGGTTAAAGGAAATCAACCTGACGACACTGGAGGACAGGAGAGATAGGGAGGACATGATAACGACATACAAAATACTGAGAGGAATTGACAAGGTAGACAAAGACAGGATGTTCCAGAGATGGGACACAGCAACAAGGGGTCACAGTTGGAAGTTGAAGACACAGATGAATCACAGGGATATTAGGAAGTATTTCTTCAGCCACAGAGTAGTCAGGAAGTGGAATAGTTTGGGAAGCGATGTAGTGGAGGCAGGATCCATACATAGGTATAAGCAGAGGTATGGTAAAGCTCACGGTTGAGGGAGAGTGACCTAGTAGCGACCAGTGAAGAGGCGGGGCCAGGAGCTTGGATTCGACCCCTACAACCTCAACTAGGTGAGTACAACTAGATGAGTACACACATACACTGAGCCAGAAGTTAAGACTCAACCTCTGCAACCGCATATAGGTGAGTACACACAGACACATACACACACAATGCTGAGATGAATTGCAAGGGAGGACAGGGCGAACCTGCTTGAGACTAGGGTCTCGGGTGTACGAGGTTACAGCTGGAAGTTAAAGACACAAATGAGTCAAAGGGATGTTAGAAAACACTTTTTTTTAACCTTAGAGTGATCAGGAAATGGAATGACCAAGACAGCGAAATGGTAGAGGTGGGATTCATGAGTTTTAGCAATAGGTATGATAGATCTTACGCAGCCAGGAGGGAGCGAAATCAGTGGCGGCCAAAGGAAAGGCGGGGACAAGAACTGAGACTCAATTCCTGCAACTACAATTAGGCAAATACAGTCAAGTGAGTACATAAACACGTACATTGATATTCAACTAATAAATATTTTCGCACCTCCTCGAGAGTGAGATGATAAAAATACACTCAAGACTTACCAGCTGGTACTAAAATTTCCATTGTTTCTTTAAAATTCACTTCGTTGTGAAGACTTCAAAAATGCTGTCAGGCAAGTTTAGGTGCTTTATTATGCACCTATACCCATCTTGCTGGCAATAGTCAAAAGATTATAGAAGCACATAATGGGTCCAGGGTCAGAGTTCTAATGTTTTGATAGATAAGGAAGTTACTATTGTAATGAACTGTTTACAAATTTATGGTCAGGTACCAGTCGTAATGAGTTGTAAAACTTGAAAAACTTTGTCACTTCAGTTAATCTCCGATACTGCAAATAGTGGAATTATAATTAATATATATATATATATATATATATATATATATATATATATATATATATATATATATATATATATATATATATATATATACAACATAACAACACTGCACTAGCCAAGAAGTCGAACCCATGCTGCTTTGGCCCGCCTCAGGGTGAGCGAAAACGCATGACACTTTAGACCACTAGACCACAAAATCCTAGTCTAGTGGTCTAAAGCGTCATGCTTTTTCGCTCACCATGAGGCGGGCCAAAGCAGCATGGGTTCGACTCCTTGGCTAGTGCAGTGGTGTTATTGTTCAGTACCACTCGCTTCGTGGGTACTTCCTATATATATAAATATATATATATATATATATATATATATATATATATATATATATATATATATATATTGCTTCAAGTTGCACTTGTGCTCCAAACTTTTGAAGGTACCTATTTTATATATTATGTAACTGACATTCTGATTCCTTTACAGATCTGGCGGCGCTGCTTCTGCTGGTGGCCATGGATCCTTAGGTGGATTCGGGTCTGGCAGCCTTGCTTCTGGAAGCACAGGAGCTTTTGGAGCTGGTGGATCTGGAGGATTGGGCCTTTCTGGAGGTTTCAGTTCTGGGGGACATGGAAGTCGAGGATCCTCTGGAAGCACTGGCCTCGGTGGCGCTGGAGGATTTGTATCGCCTGGTAGTTTTGGCTCTGGAGGAACTGGAGGTTTTGGGTCTTCAGGAAGCTTTGGTTCTAAAGGAGCTGGAAGTATTGGATCTTCAGGTGTTTTCGGCTCTGCAGGTTCTGGAAGCAAAGGGTCTTCGAGTAGCTTTGGTTCCAGTGGTTCTGGAGGATATGGTTCTAGCGGCTCTGGAAGCCTTGGATCTTCCGGTGCTTTCGGTGCTGGTGGCTCTGGAAGTCATGGGTTAGCAGGCAGCTTTGGTGCTGGCAGCTCTGGAAGTCATGGGTCAGCAGGCAGCTTCGGTGCTGGTGGTTCTGGCAGTCATAGGTTAGCAGGCAGCTTCGGTGCTGGAGGCGCTGGAAGCCATGGGACAGCAGGCAGCTTCGGTGCTGGTGGCGCTGAAAGTCATGGGTCAGCAGGCAGCTTCGGTGCTGGTGGCTCTGGCAGTCATAAATTAGCAGGGAGCTTTGGTGCTGGTGGCGCTGGAAGTCATGGGTCAGCAGGGGTCTTCGGTGCTGGTGGCTCTGGCAGTCATGGGTTAGCAGGCAGCTTCGGTGCTGGTGGCGCTGGAAGTCATGGGTCAGCAGGCAGCTTCGGTGCTGGTGGCTCTGGCAGTCATGGGTCAGCAGGTAGCTTCGGTACTGGTGGCTCTGGCAGTCATGGATCAGCAGGGAGCTTCGGTGCTGGTGGGTCTGGCAGTCATAAGCTAGCAGGCAGCTTCGGTGCTGGTGGCGCTGGAAGTCATGGGTCAGCAGGCAGCTTTGGTGCTGGTGGCTCTGGCAGTCATGGGTCAGCAGGCAGCTTCGGTGCTGGTGGCACTGGAAGTCATGGATCAGCAGGCAGCTTTGGTGCTGGTGGCTCTGGCAGTCATGGGTCAGCAGGCAGCTTCGGTGCTGGTGGCGCTGGAAGTCATGGGTCAGCAGGCAACTTTGGTGCTGGTGGCTCTGGCAGTCATGGGTCAGCAGGCAGCTTCGGTGCTGGTGGCACTGGAAGTCATGGGTCAGCAGGCAGCGTTGGTGCTGGTGGCTCTGGAAGTCGTGGGTCAGCAGGCAGCTTTGGTGCTGGTGGTTCTGGCAGTCATGGGTCAGCAGGCAGCTTTGGTGCTGGTGGCTCTGGCAGTCATGGGTTAGCAGGCAGCTTTGGTGCTGGTGGCTCTGGCAGTCATGGGTCAGCAGGCAGCTTTGGTGCTGGTGGTTCTGGCAGTCATGGATCTGCAGGCAGCTATGGTTCTGGCGGCTCTGGAAACCTTGGGTCTTCAGGTGCCTTTGGTGCCGGTGGCTCTGGTGGTCATGGGTCAGCAGGCAGCTTTGGTGCTGGTGGCTCTGGTGGTCATGGGTCAGCAGGCAGCTTCGGTGCTGGTGGCTCGGGTGGTCATGGGTCAGCAGGCAGCTTTAGTGCCGGTGGCTCTGGTGGTCATGGGTTAGCAGGCAGCTTCGGTGCTGGTGGCTCTGGAAGCCTTGGATCAGCAGGCAGTTTCGGAGCCGGTGGCTCGAGTGGGTTAGGAGCTTCCGGTGGTTTTGGTACAGGCAGTTCCGGAGCCCATGCATCCTCGGGTGCTTTTGGTTCCAGCAGTGCTAGCAGCCATGCTTCTACGGGTAGCTTTGGTTCTGGTAGCTCAGGTTTTTCCGCCGGCACTGGAGGTTCAAGTGGTTTAGGAGCGGGCAGCCATAAAGTAACTCTCATCAAAGGTACCAAGCCAGGAGGAGTATTTGTTGGTGGTCTTGGCAGTGGCTCTGGAAGAGGAAGTCTTGGAAGTAGCGCATTTGCCTCAATTAGTTCCAGTGGATCTGGAGGTGCTGCAGCTGGCATCCATGGGTCTGGAAGTGGAGGATTCTCTGTGAAGGTTTCTGCAGGTAAGGTGATAACGATTAAATTCTTAAACATAGAGGAATACTAAAGTTTATGATAATACGACAAATTAGTATCATGGAGACCTAGTGTATTTATTTAGCTTTATAAACTTAAGTGATTTTCTTCCTTTCTTCTTCAGCACATCAAGGTACGTGTCCCAACACTGGATGTTCCGGCACTGGTAGCTACAGCAAGACATGTACCAATGACAGCTCCTGCAGCTCATCGGAGAAGTGTTGTTTTGAACTGTGCACCCCACCCAAGTGGGTCTGCAAGCCCACAGGCAGGTCATGGTAAACAAAACTACACTCCAGATGAAAATATGAAGTGAACTTTGTCAACAGTCAACGTGTCCTTTGTTACGCAGAATCTAGTAGTTCTATACTCAGAAAGTTATACTAGGTGTTGTCCCTGTTACTCAGAACCTGATAGTTCCATGCTTGGAATACCTAACTAGGTGGTTTTTATATCACTTGCTTTCTGTAGTGGAAATGGTGAATGGTTTACTGAATTACTACGATTAGAGCCAATTACATACCTCAACCTCACTCCTCTAAGAACGATAGTCATTCAGGCGCCCTTATTAGTTCTATTTTTTTGCTGTTGTTGTTGGACTGGTGTGTGCCATTTAAACCATTTATGGAGAGATGCTTTGAACAAGGTTTAAACTTAACTTTGTAATTTATGGATCAACATACATTTTCCTCTCTATAATACAACACAATAAGACAACTTTCCACTCTCACAAATGTGTTATTTTCCTCATCTTCATACTTTACCTGTATTTAATGTCACGACACAAACTTTCAATATTGTGGAAGTATTGTTCTTTTTTAGCATTATCCAATGTAAATTTTAGTTATTGCAATTATTTAAATAAAGGAGAGGCTATATAAATCGGGTCATTTATCCCAGTGATGGAAAAAAAAATACCTGGATCCTGAGTGAATCGCTGAGGCAGATACTACATGAAAATAATAAGACAGACGAAGCGTTGGAGAAGCCAGTGTCACAGGACTAACATATATTTTATTTGTGACATCATCTTCAATCTTGAGTGTTCCTCTGACTCCTCATTCAAAAGCTGCATTTCAAAAAACACTTCGGTCAATTCTTTATTAATTAGAACTGCATATAAACCAAGAGATAATTTTTTTTAATGATCATGTACAAACGGAGAATTTGCCTTAATCCATAAGTATCTTATGGAATAAAGTATACTTGCAGGTTATCAGTTTGGTCTGTTATTTTCTTTATGGTAGTACCAACAGATGGTAACTGCACAAACACCTTAAACGTTAATGGTAATTCAGAAAGTTTCATTAGGTGTAGTTTTTTGAAGCTTTCCTTGAATTATACATGGATTGGAACTCTCCAACCAAATCCCGACAGAAACAATGAAAAACTCGATGATGGTTGTTATTATACATTAGTAATATTGTCATTTTATTATGATCATTTTTATTGTTGCTATTATTTTTATTATTATTATTATTATTATTTTATTATCATTATTATTATTATTATTATTATTATTATTATTATTATTATTATTATTATTATTATTATTATTATTATTATTATTATTATTATAAAATAAGAAAAATAGTTCTTAAAGTTTTTAAGGAAGTTTGAAAATGGTGGAGGAGGCAAGAGTAAGCGTGAGGTAGACAATAATATATAGTAATCATGTGTGATTTACTCTAGTGCAAGAAAATCGTTCTCATCCGCTTTTGCGGTGAGGGGAAATATTGGGAGTAGCTTCCGTACTCACAGATATCTCCACATAACTCAAGGCAGAAGTAAACAATAATTTAATTTAATCCCTGGTATTGGATAGAAGTATTCGTGACCGGTAGTGAACAGTTTAAACGCAGTCGACAAACTTTAAACTCAATTATTACCCAACCTCCTAGTAACTCAGCCAGGGTTTCTTGGCCAGGTTTGAGAGTCCCCAGCGTGAGGACTTATGCTACAGTAGGTTAGCTAGTGTATAGAAAATTCAAATATATTGATATCCCGTAAGCCAAGGGAGATTTCAGTCATCCACCAATGACTTCAGACTGAAGTATTTCTTCCATTATACAACTGAAACAGGTAAAAACTGTTTTAGAATAACGTAATAAGTTCCACCTGTGTCGTCAGAGGAAAAAATCCCTCATAGACTTGAAAACTAATGCTTTTCACGGGAATTAGTTCAGCCTTGATGTTTGTGTTTAGGTCGATTGCAACGTTGATGTGATTTATAAGTCAATAGGGCTTTTGATACAAGAAACTGGAGGAATTCTTTCCTTGGATCAAATCTGATTACATCTCATGCCCCAGGCGCTGTATGACCTTTACGGATTTAGCACTTTCCAATAATTGCAATATTTAGGCTAAACCGGATAAACGACCTTGGTGTACTGCGGCCTTAACGACCTTTATCCGGTCGGTAGGCCTGAAATTAAACAAAAAATCAAGAAACTTCGATCACCACGGAAAGCTAATCATTAAATATTTCACTCTCTCATCATGTGCGTTGGGTTTCCGGCCTGCAAAGTGAGAGAGATGGCGCAGTCCTTGGCTTCAAACGTGAACACACATCACAACTTCCTATCTTAACTGTGAGTGATTCTGCCGTTTCTGATTGACCTAAACTCCATAAGATATTGTTGCAACATGTACGAAGTTGAAGCCTGACACAGATATACACGACTTACGAATGTCAGTCCATTTTGTGGGGATTATTTCCTCTTGAGCACACCTCAAGGAAAATTCCTTGATGCCGGTGAGCAGCTCTTGAGCATCCCTAGAGGGAAGTTCCTCGATGGCGGTGAGGGAGGGCTCTTGATTCTAGAAACTGAGCTTATGATGCCCTTCCATAACGCTATATAACCTTTTCGGGTTTAGCGCTTCATCATGAATGTAAATAATAACTGTGGAGATTGTCTTGTACTGGCCTTGAAATGCACGATAACACTGATGATTTAGGTACAGTACTTTCTCTCGGAAGAGACCATTATAACTTTAAACTGTATAAAAGCGCGAACTAAATGCAAATAATACTCAAAGAATACAGAATTTTCTACAACTAATCAGAAAGATCAGCACCAGTCACTCAAGTGTGACTGCAATTGGTCCAAGTCGGACCGAAACGTTGTAAGCTCCTCTTTTCTATGTGCCGGTTATTTGTGTATCGTTCCAGTCACGGTATTGTGCCTTTTTTTGTTATTTGTTACTCAAGTTAACATCATACTCTCATACAAGAATAGCCACATGTCTGTAAATAGTACTGGCAAGAGCCAATACTCACCTAGTATGTAGACAGCCTGTACTGTCTGCACAGACAGCCCATGCTGTCTGCCAGCTTAGTTCATATTTCGCGCCACTCAAGTGCTGCCACCTATAGGCCTTGCCACTTCAGTATGCCCAGACTTGCCTCGCTCTCACTCACACAGTGGCCTGGCATCAAGACACAAAGCCTCCCAGCTCTCTCTCGTGGCATGGCCCTGCCCGGGCCATGGGCACAAACACACAAGCCTGTGTAACCCACCACTACTTAACAATAAACTAAGAAGCCTCCGAAGAAGTATATCATTTAACTACCTGCTCTACAGCTACCAAACAAGCCCTTTATATTGGTACCAGCGGTGGTCGCAGCGTTGTGTTTACCCTGGAGAGAGGAAGGAGAGGTATGAAGTCACCTTCACTTCATCACCCTACATAAGAAGCATCCGTCTCTCAACGAGTTATCCTGATGTCGTGTCTGCACGTTTGAGCATCCAGACACAGGTACAAGCAGGATCCAGCCGAAATTTGCCGAATTTCTTCGAGAATTGTGAGTGGCGTCCCAGCGTCTCACGCTACAGTGTCCCACGCTGTTTCTCAAGTCACGTGTTCAGCGTCACTTGTATGTTGCTGTTGTTGTTCAGCTCAGCACAGCTGTTTCAGCAAGCCAGAGGTGAGTCTTGTGGTGATTTCTGCGTCCAGTGTGAGCTTCTCCACGTGTTTGTGGGTGGGGGAGGAGAGGAGAGGAGAGGAAGTGGCTGTTCCTCACCTTGCCCATGCTCGCCCTCCTCACGCTCACCCGTCTACCATACACCACTCACCACTGCCCACTCCCTCTGCTGTGTTTTCTGCTGTTTTTCGTATGAATTCATTGCCAGTGCTGTGTATCCGAGTGCCCGAGGCCACTCGAAGCTACGTGGATTACGACGTCACGTGGGTGTGGGCGATCATGTAGACCTACAAAGCCACGTGAGTTACCAGATGTCCCAGGCCTCATGCTGTGGTCTGCTGCCCGCATCACATCGACGCCACCCACGATGCTGCCCGACTTCATGACGTCACGATGTCTGCTGACGTCACCTCACGATGTCTGCTGACGTACCTCGAGATGTCTGCTGACGTCACCTCACGATGTCTGCACCTCGAGATGTCTGCTGACGTCACCTCACGATGTCTGCTGACGTCACCTCACGATGTCTGCCTGACGTCACCTCGAGATGCTGACGTCACACGATGTCTGCTGACGTCACGATGTCTGCTGACGTCACCTCACGATGTCTGCCTGACGTCACCTCGAGATGTCTGTTGACGTCACTGCTGCTGACGTCACCTTGCGACATCACGCCTGACATCACATGATGTCACATCGAGTGTTCTAGTAATTATTTCAGTATTGTCGAGAAGATTGAGAGAAAATATATGTCGTGTGTTAATTAATTCCTCTCAGTCAGTGTTCTCACATTTTAGTATGTCTTAGTCAGTTTTATGCGCAGAAAAGCATCATTTGCTAGTTAAGCCATGTTGTACCGTATGTACAGCGGTGTGTTTTTAAAGTTCCGTGTGTCCAGTGAGGTCTGTGGTCAGACCCTTGAGTTGTACCACTAAGTCACCCGTGACCAGTGTGTTTGACAGCTGATTTCTCAGCCCTGAGCGTATGAGCCCCCTTGTACAGAAAGCTTTTATGCTCGTCGCTCGTGATGTTCTGTAGAATCGTACCTGCTACGATTCCCATCGAGATTTGTTTCACTTCACCTCCAGACCTTCAGAGTGCAGTTATATGTAGAGAAACAAGTCTGGGGACGCTTAGACTAACCTCTGCTATAACTCCACTGTCGAGAGATGATACTCGTCAAGCCGCAGCCAGGCCTGTCGGCAGGCGCTGTGTCAGCCTCGTGTCACAAGCTTCAGTGAGCAGCCTGCACAAAGAAGATGTCACTTTGACTGCTAGCTCTCTCACTGCAGTCTGGTGTATGATGTTACGACTCCCAGATGTTTCGCCCAGTCGTCTCTGCCACGACTCGCTCCACAACTCGCTCCACGCTCGCCGGCAGTGATAGCCCAGCGACAGTACCAGTCGAGAAGTGTCCTCCTGAGTCGCTTGCCAGAAGTCCTGCCCAGTTGCCGAGTTTTGTCGACGCCTCACTCAAGGGCACCAGCATGTCGTGCCCCAGGTTGAGTGAAAACCTGCAGCGACTCCTACGATGTCTGCTTCACCGTTCCAGAGGAGACCGTACCCTGTTACGTCACAGCTCAGCCGCAGCGATGTCTCCCGTGTTGCAGTATCTGTCCAGACGCAGGAAGGCGTGCAGTGATGCACTTCGATGCTCACTGCCTATGACCACGATGTTTAGCACACCCCACATGTTTTTTTCTTCCCTCCCTGTAGGAAGTTTTTTTTTTTTCCATGTCCATATGTATATATATGTTTTTATTTTGTGTTCTGTGCCCTGTTCCTACGAGAGAGAGACCGAGTTTCTTTTACTACCAGTATTGTCGCGTCGGGACGACGCGCGATAGGTGGCCGAGCGTATGTAGACAGCCTGTACTGTCTGCACAGACAGCCCATGCTGTCTGCCAGCTTAGTTCATATTTCGCGCCACTCAAGTGCTGCCACCTATAGGCCTTGCCACTTCAGTATGCCCAGACTTGCCTCGCTCTCACTCACACAGTGGCCTGGCATCAAGACACAAAGCCTCCCAGCTCTCTCTCGTGGCATGGCCCTGCCCGGGCCATGGGCACAAACACACAAGCCTGTGTAACCCACCACTACTTAACAATAAACTAAGAAGCCTCCGAAGAAGTATATCATTTAACTACCTGCTCTACAGCTACCAAACAAGCCCTTTATAAGTACCTTTATACTGAGGACGTTTCGCGAACCAGTGGCAGTAACAATTACCTCTGTGTTGAGCTAATAGTCACTGGTTGGCGAAACGTCTTCAGTACAAATATATCCAGCTCCTGCACTTGTTTCTAATTCGTCTACTTGTCAGTATTGTATACTATTAATGTTATATTATATGCAAGATAACTACAGTCAAATGAATATAAGTCACAAATCCTGAGTAGTTTTTACATTCTTCTCCAAGGACGGGGAATCACTAGGCTCCACAGGAGGTATCACTTTACTGGTCATATATTTATTTTGGTATTTACTCTTTAACTCCATGCACATTGTGCCGGATGCAAATGGTGTTTTTGTTTTTACCACGCCTTCCATGAGAGAAGTTTTAAATAACTACCAATGTTTTTACGTGCTTTTCGCAACTATATTATTTTCAAAAACATTTTTGCACTCCTATTTCTGTCAAACTGTCTTGATATGAACAAGCACGCTTTGGTCTTTCTCTCAGTTATGGTCGACCTCCACAGAAATTAGAATGTTTTCTTACATTCCTGTTACCTCGCGTATTTCAGATTGAGAGTCATAAATTTTACACACATGTGAAAAACCAGGAAACATAAAAGCCTGAGAGTTTCCCAACGAATTTATGATGCTGTAAAAATTGCTCGCGTTTAAAAATATTCATGAAATTGTATTTTCAAATGGTGTAATGCGTATTTTCTGGAAATTAAGCCATAAAATTTATAACAAGGAGGGAACAATGAAATATGTAATTGCTCGAGATCTTACATTTTTCCTTTCTGATTGTCATTTATCACAGTTCTCTATCACAGAAACATGGCGGGAAATTTAATACGCGAGTTCATTAAGATGCATGAAACATATTCAGTGCCATTAGCAGAAGCAAGCGAAAATATATGAAAAGAAATATCGTAGCCAGCAGGATTCGAACCTGGGTCGTTAGCTCTCCACGAGTGTAGATACCTGTTACCCTGAAGTTAGTTAAACCTCTCACTTACAGGTGTCACAAAACAATTATCTGCTGAATTGTAAGCCATGTACTCCTAACACCAGGCACACCCTATAATTTTAATTTCGACTGATTGCTACCCTTCCTTCTCTTTGATCTCTTTCTATTTTTCTACTCCTGCGTGTAGAACACTGGAATGGTAAATGCTACAAACACTAAATATATTTGAAAAAAAAGTGATTTGATAAACGCTGAAGACTGGACACCACAAGCATAACTCTGCCCATGTAGCTGTAAATAAGCAATTACAAAAATCATCCGTAATGCGTCAACGTATTACATGTCGTTTTCTTACTATACACAAAACGCTTATATTTAATAAAATGTAGATTTAATAAGACACCAATTCAACTGGAAACACCACAACGCCCTTGCGATGTTTTAGTGATGGAGATTATTATTATTATTATTATTATTATTATTATTATTATTATTATTATTATTATTATTATTATTATTATTACTGTTGTTATTATTATTAGTAGTAGTAGTGGTAGTAGTAACATTATTATTATTATTAGTAGTAGTAGTAGTAGTAGTAGTAGCAGTAGTAGTAGTAGTAGTAGTAGTAGTAGTAGTAGTAGTAGTAGTAGTAGTATTACTATTGGTGTGAAGGGCTAAACCTTTAGGAACTCCTCCAGTGTTAGTGCTTCGAGACCCACACACATAGGCTACCTCGTAAATATTGTTCTGGCTCCGGAAGTGAGTGGGCAGATTCCCCGTACTAGCAGTCAGTTCATAAAAAAATAATTGAGAACATGTCCTCTATCAAACAACGAACAGCCTTGCTACTACTCTAATGAAATCTTAATAGAGTATAAAAGTAAGTAGGGCCCACACCTGTGGTCTTATTCGTTTTCATTATATTTTCATTTTATTTTATGTAGTGATAATATTTCGCCTGGCTTGTTCTTTTGTTTTGTCTCCCTTGTCTAGGTTTTAAACTTTATGAAGCACCCGGAGTATACAGACACTGCATTCACCCGGGTATCAGGTGTTACATATGTAGATAAGAGCCACACCCATGGCCCTCATCCCTGCAGGAACGGGTTTGTGTTGTTGTCGGGGTTCGAGGAAAACTCAAGAATCCCGCTGGACCATTGCAAAACTTGGATTTTCAAATCGTACCATGGCATATTTCCAGGAATATTATCATGATTGAAAAAGCTGTGATTATAACTATATATATATATATATATATATATATATATATATATATATATATATATATATATATATATATATATATATATATATATATATATATATATATATATATATATATATATATATATATATATATATATCCGGACTTGAGTCCTGGAGATGGGAAGTACAGTGCCTGCACTCTGAAGGAGGGGTGGTAATGTTGCAGTTTAAAAACTGTAGTGTAAAGCACCCTTCTGGCAAGACAGTGATGGAGTGAATGATGGTGAAAGTTTTTCTTTTTCGGGCCACCCTGCCTTGGTGGGAATCGGCCAGTGTGATAAATATATATATATATATATATATATATATATGTATATATATATATATATATATATATATATATATATATTTTTTTTTTTTTTTTTTTTTTTTTTCAACAAGTCGGCCGTCTCCCACCGAGGCAGGGTGACCCAAAAAAAGAAAGAAAATCCCCAAAAAGAAAATACTTTCATCATCATTCAACACTTTCACCACACTCGCACATTATCACTGTTTTTGCAGAGGTGCTCAGAATACAACAGTCTAGAAGCTTAAACATATAAAGATACACAACATATCCCTCCAAACTGCCAATATCCCAAACCCCTCCTTTAAAGTGCAGGCATTGTACTTCCCATTTCCAGGACTCAAGTCCGACTATATGAAAATAACCGGTTTCCCTGAATCCCTTCACTAAATATTACCCTGCTCACACTCCAACAGATCGTCAGGTCCCAAGTACCATTCGTCTCCATTCACTCCTATCTAACACGCTCACGCACGCTTGCTGGAAGTCCAAGCCCCTTACCCACAAAACCTCCTTTACCCCCTCTCTCCAACCCTTTCGAGGACGACCCCTACCCCGCCTTCCTTCCCCTATAGATTTATATGCTTTCCATGTCATTCTACTGTGATCCATTCTCTCTAAATGACCAAACCACCTCAACAACCCCTCTTCTGCCCTCTGACTAATACTTTTATTAACTCCACACCTTCTCCTAATTTCCACACTCCGAATTTTCTGCATAATATTTACACCACACATTGCCCTTAAACAGGACATCTCCGCTGCCTCCAACCGTCTCCTCGCTGCTGCATTTACCACCCAAGCTTCACACCCATATAAGAGTGTTGGTACTACTATACTTTCATACATTCCCTTCTTTGCCTCCATAGATAACGTTTTTTGACTCCACATATACCTCAACGCACCACTCACCTTTTTTCCCTCATCAATTCTATGATTAACCTCATCCTTCATAAATCCATCCGCCGACACGTCAACTCCCAAGTATCTGAAAACATTCACTTCTTCCATACTCCTCCTCCCCAATTTGATATCCAATTTTTCTTTATCTAAATCATTTGACACCCTCATCACCTTACTCTTTTCTATGTTCACTTTCAACTTTCTACCTTTACACACATTCCCAAACTCATCCACTAACCTTTGCAATTTTTCTTTAGAATCTCCCATAAGCACAGTATCATCAGCAAAAAGTAACTGTGTCAATTCCCATTTTGAATTTGATTCCCCATAATTTAATCCCACCCCTCTCCCAAACACCCTAGCATTTACTTCCTTTACAACCCCATCTATAAATATATTAAACAACCATGGTGACATTACACATCCCTGTCTAAGACCTACTTTTACCGGGAAGTAGTCTCCCTCTCTTCTACACACCCTAACCTGAGCCTCACTATCCTCATAAAAACTCTTTACAGCATTTAATAACTTACCACCTATTCCATATACTTGCAACATCTGCCACATTGCTCCTCTATCCACTCTATCATATGCCTTTTCTAAATCCATAAATGCAATAAAAACTTCCCTATCTTTATCTAAATACTGTTCACATATATGCTTCAATGTAAACACCTGATCTACACATCCCCTACCCACTCTAAAACCTCCTTGCTCATCCGCAATCCTACATTCTGTCTTACCTCTAATTCTTTCAATTATAACCCTACCGTACACTTTTCCTGGTATACTCAGTAAGCTTATTCCTCTATAATTTTTACAGTCTCTTTTGTCCCCTTTCCCTTTATATAAAGGGACTATACATGCTCTCTGCCAATCCCTAGGTACCTTCCCCTCTTTCATACATTTATTAAACAAAAGTACCAACCACTCCAACACTATATCCCCCCCTGCTTTTAACATTTCTGTCATGATCCCATCAGTTCCAGCTGCTTTACCCCCTTTCATTTTACGTAATGCCTCACGTACATCCCCTACACTTACATTCTGCTCTTCTTCACTCCTAAAAGATGGTATACCTCCCTGACCAGTGCATGAAATTACTGCCTCTGTTTCTTCCTTAACATTTAAAAGTTCCTCAAAATATTCTCGCCATCTACCTAATACCTCCATCTCCCCATCTACTAACTCCCCTACTCTGTTTTTAACTGACAAATCCATATTTTCCCTAGGCTTTCTTAACTTGTTTAACTCACTCCAAAATTTTTTCTTATTTTCATTAAAATTTCTTGACAGTGCCTCTCCCACTCTATCATCTGCTCTCCTTTTGCACTCTCTCACCACTCTCTTTACCTTTCTTTTACTCTCCATATACTCTGCTCTTCTTATAACACTTCTGCTTTGTAAAAACCTCTCATAAGCTACCTTTTTCTCTTTTATCACACCCTTTACTTCATCATTCCACCAATCACTCCTCTTTCCTCCTGCTCCCACCCTCCTATAACCACAAACTTCTGCCCCACATTCTAATACTGCATTTTTAAAACTATTCCAACCCTCTTCAACCCCCCCACTACTCATCTTTGCACTAGCCCACCTTTCTGCCAATAGTCGCTTATATCTCACCCGAACTTCCTCCTCCCTTAGTTTATACACTTTCACCTCCCTCTTACTTGTTGTTGCCACCTTCCTCTTTTCCCATCTACCTCTTACTCTAACTGTAGCTACAACTAAATAATGATCCGACATATCAGTTGCCCCTCTATAAACATGTACATCCTGGAGCCTACCCATCAACCTTTTATCCACCAATACATAATCTAATAAACTACTTTCATTACGTGCTACATCATACCTTGTATATTTATTTATCCTCTTTTTCATAAAATATGTATTACTTATTACCAAATTTCTTTCTACACATAGCTCAATTAAAGGCTCCCCATTTACATTTACCCCTGGCACCCCAAATTTACCTACTACTCCCTCCATAACATTTTTACCCACTTTAGCATTAAAATCCCCAACCACCATTACTCTCACACTTGATTCAAAACTCCCCACGCATTCACTCAACATTTCCCAAAATCTCTCTCTCTCCTCTACACTTCTCTCTTCTCCAGGTGCATACACGCTTATTATAACCCACTTTTCACATCCAATCTTTATTTTACTCCACATAATCCTTGAATTAATACATTTATAGTCCCTCTTTTCCTGCCATAGCTTATCCTTCAACATTATTGCTACTCCTTCTTTAGCTCTAACTCTATTTGAAACCCCTGACCTAATCCCATTTATTCCTCTCCACTGAAACTCTCCCACCCCCTTCAGCTTTGTTTCACTTAAAGCCAGGACATCCAGCTTCTTCTCATTCATAACATCCACAATCATCTCTTTCTTATCATCTGCACAACATCCACGCACATTCAGACTTCCCACTTTGACAATTTTCTTCTTCTTATTCTTTTTAGTAATCTTTACAGGAAAAGGGGTTACTAGCCCATTGTTCCCGGCATTTTAGTTGACTTTTACAACACGCATGGCTTACGGAGGAAAGATTCTTATTCCACTTCCCCATGGATATAAAAGGAAAATTAATAAGACCAAGAACTATTAAGATAAAATCAAAGAAAACTCAGATGAGTGTGTATAAATAAATGTGTACATGTATGTGTAGTGTGACCTAAGTGTAAGTAGAAGTAGCAAGACATGCCTGTAATCTTGCATATTTATGAGACAGACAAAAGACATCAGCAATCCTACCATCATGTAAAACAATCACAGGCTTCGTTTTACACTCACTTGGCAGGACGGTAGTACCTCCCTGGGTGGTTGCTGTCTACCAACCTACTACTATATATATATATATATATATATATATATATATATATATATATATATATATATATATATATATATATATATATATATATATATATATATATATATGGTAAAACAATAAAGATAATGAAAAATGTGGCGAGAGAAATACAGGGACAAAATATATATTACCTGGCATTCGAAACGGCATTGAGAATTGAATATAACGTGTTTTAAAATGACACAGGAGCCTGTCACAATCTTCTGGATCCAACATGACTTCTTGGTTATAAATCGTTCAACGACTGTGGTTCAGGGATAGCGTGCTCGTTCTATCTCCTGTTAATCAACTCTTCGAACCAATACAAGTCCTCCATTTTTATTTTCTTTCAATGAGGATATATATAAACCCACTTTAAGGAAAAGATAATGAAAACATTATATATCGGTCACCAGCTCCGGCCCTCCTCAGACAGGTAAAAGTATAGGATGTATATTGCGAACAGTAAGAGTCCTTATCAGGACAAGATTGAGGTATGTTTCCACTTTGCCTACTCAGTGGATCCGGCACCTATTGTTCTGGAAAATACGTGCAATTTTGAATTTTTTTTTATAACTTTAAATATGACGACAATTTTATTTTGTTTGTAATATATATATATATATATATATATATATATATATATATATATATATATATATATATATATATATATATATATATATATATACACACACACAATGGAATGTAACAGTGTTCATGTGACTGTTTTAACATGCGCAAAGTGGGTTCTTGCTTTCTCTTTGTGCTCCAGTAGTTCCCTTGGCTTTATGTTATGGAAGATGCTGGATGGATTTGTCCCGTACCTACACACCGAAATTCCTCTTATGAACACAAGAGGCTTGGCAGACAGTGCAGGATACATCCAATGAAAGCAGGGACGCTGAATACGCTGAGAGAGCATTTGGTAAGTATAAAGGGACCACGATTCTTGTATACCCTCCTTTCATGCTTAAAGGGGACTACCAACAAACCCCTAGCTGTCTACAAGATAGAACTCAATAGATTCCTCAAAACAATTCCTGATCAGCAGGGTTGTGGCACATACATTAGACTGCGGGTGGCAGGCACTAACAGCTAGATTGATCAAGCCAGCAGCCAGGCCTGATATGTTACCGGGCGACAGGGACGATGACTTCCGGAAGCAACTCCAGGTAACCTCCAAGTGACCTAACCTAAATAACATACATAGGTTGATTAATTGCCTTATAATCTTAAGAAAACGACAGTTCAAATTATTAACAGTAGATATTAAAAATATTACCAGAATGAGGTTGAAGATTACACGAAGATGAACAGATTAATTTTACAAGTGTCTGATCAGCTGAGCTGTGATGGCTATGAGCCTGCGGGTCGCTGACAGAGGCCGGTTGTCCAGGCTGTCAACAGGAAAGCCTGGCTGGGCTGTCAGGGTAGAGAGGCCTTCGAAACTGGTAAAGTACTGATAAAGATTAGTAAACTTAATTATTCATTTAGTTATATTTTTCATTCTTGACATCTAACATATCATTCATTAATGATCCGTGGAACACACTTCATGTCCAAAAATAGAAATGACAGTCATTCTATGAGGAACTGTGTAAATGTCTCTCAACCCAAGTGGTGTCTAGCGGTGCAGTGTTTCCTGTCGAGAGTTTTTGTGGGATCACAGTTTGTCTGAGCACGGCGTCGCCTACGGCCTTAATCCTCTCTATTAGTTCGTTCGTACATAGATGATTCTAAAGTGAAAGAAACCCGTTAAACATCCTTGTTCCTCATGGTGTCTTTTACACGGAGACTTGAGATTTTGAGTGACTAAATCATTTGTTAAGCAAGAACATGAAGTTTGTATATTTAATAAACTATTAATAAAGACCCCTATCTCGCTTTTAGTGCATCGTACAGTCTATAACTACAGGACAACGACACTTAAGACTGCTAGATGAAGTAAAGATAGGATTATTTTAGGTAAGTGCGTTGATATCTCCCCTCTGTTAACTGAGATATATGATGACTCAGATAGCCCACTACCTTCCCACGGGCGGGGACGTACCGGCTCAAGGTAAACATTGATTCTATGTTGTAAGGTCTCATCTGTGTTCTAGCCTATTTGTGGACGCAGGTGTCGAGTCTTTTAACTGGTTAGTGTCGGGTTTGGGCCCTCTTAGCTAGAAAGCTTTACTATACCTAACCTTAAAGCTACTTCTTCATCCAGGACATTCCACTTCCTGACCACAATGAGGCAGAAAATAGTCACTGACATCCCTAAAGCTCATCTGTTCTTAACTTTCATCTGTACTCTAGCGTTTCTGTTTTCACTCACGAGCAGCCTATCTCCGTGCACCCTACCAAGTACTCAGAGTGTTTTGGTCATCGTAATCATGTTTTCCCAATTCTATCTATTATTTAAAGCCACCATATTCATTTCTTTAAACTTCTCCTCATAATTCTTATCCCTTAGTTCTGGAACAAGTCTAGATGTGAATATCTGTTCTTTTCTAGTGTCTTGATGTATTGTGTTAATGTGTGTGTGTGTGTGTGTTTTACTGGGCTAGTGGGTGAGTCAGTGGTCGGTATGAGTGTGGATGTGGGTGGTGTGGGGTGTAGTTGTGGGTGTGTGTGAAAAGTTAATCAAGTGTTTTCAATGAAATAAATTTTATCAGTGGTTCGATAAGGCAGTTCCTTAATCTAATTATTTTAGTATTCACCCTTACCCATCCTGTGGGCGGTAGATCACAGAGACACGTGATGGGTTCACAGATTGGGCCCATTAGATAAGACAAACGAGCTGTTGTGTATATGAATTTGGTAAACATCTGAGAGTATGGATCGAAAGGTATGTGCCAAGTGTTTAAAATCTATACGATAGATGGTAGGTTGTTTATAGTCGTGTGCAGTGTAAATGAAGAGAGCGAGACACAAGCAAAGATGTGTCGGAAAGAAGGGGAATGTTCTGAATTAAGAGTAGGTCTTTTTTAAGGATGTGTGATGTCACCATGGTCGTTTAATGTATTTATAATCGAGGTTAAGGGAAGTGAATGCCTGAGTGTTAAGGAGAGTGTGGTCGTAAGTGATAAGAACTCTGATGAATTATCAGTTATTTGAAGAGGACAGTGATTCAAGTAAAGATGAAAGAAAAACTGAAGAGGCTGGTAATAAGTTTAAAAGGTATAGAAATTAAGTAAATTAATTTATTACCCAAGAAAAAACTACGTGATAATAAATAAAAGCCAAAGGAATGAGAAATTAGAGGTCAAAATGGAAGAGAGACGTATGGATGAAGGAACTGTAATGAAATGCTTGATAATGGAAGTATCAATATTCAGATACATTAAAAAGTATTATTATGTTGATGGGGTAAGCGCTAAACCAATAAAGGTCATAAAGCTCTTGAAAAATGAGAGGTAATTAGGTTTGATCCGGGGAAGGGAAGGGTAACTACAAAAAATTCACTGTATTAAGAGCCCCCTCACCAGCATCAAGACAGCCAGCCACCTTGAAGGAAGAAGAGATGTTGAGAGATAACAGTCTGAGGATCCATGTGCACTTCATCTGATCTACGGAACTATCTTCATAAAACAAACATTTTAACCACAACGCTGCAATAGAGAAGATATCTACCCAAAAGCTATGCAATAAGCGTACCATAAAATATTATTATGTTGAATATAAAATAATCTTCCATAACAGACATGGATCAGATTAAAATTACTTGTGTGAGTTTTTAATGACTAAAAACCGCTATATGAAATTATGAAACATATTGTTTTTTTTCGCGAAGGTGATAGAATATAATAATACATCATACAATTATTAATTTAGAAATAAGGCTTAATAAATATACATTATAGTTTAAGAGTAAAATTATACTGCAAGTTTAGATTATAATTTAGTTATTGGTAAGCGTTAAACCCACAGGAGCTATACAGCGTCTGGGGGAGTGGGAGGTAATTAGGTTTGATAAAAAAAAGGGAAAGGTACTCTAGTTCTTTGGATCAAGAGCCCGTTAGCATCACGGCATCTTCCATAGAGGGTATGAATTTAGAGATCCAGTACAGTTAGTTTAGTTTAATATGTTTATTATGCACCCCATACCCATCCTGTGGGCGGTAGTCAAAAGATTACAGAGGTACATAATTGGTCCAGGGACTGGGCCTCAAAGTTTTGATAGCTGAGCAAGTTACAGAGGTAATGAATTCACAATTTACAAAGGTAATGAACTCACAAGTTACAAAGGTAATGAACTCACAAGTTACAAAGGTAATGAATACTGTAAGAATGGTTACTTACGTTTGTACATCCTGTACAGTAGCCTTGCTCAGTTGTCGGTCTAATACGTTTAACTCATTTAATTTAATCAGGAAAATGTAAAACCCGTATGGGTTATATAGAGTGTTTGAATTCACAAATTTAAATGTTGCGTCTTTTATTGTGAGCATATGTGTATCCCCCCACATAAGCAGACAAGTGGTATGCGAGGAAACTAATGAATATTAGACAGGCACTAAATTTTATTGTGAAGAAAATGCGAACAGAGGGATTGGATACTTAACACAATATCAACACTACTTCATAGACCACCAATATTACTATAATTTATACTTGTTTACTAGCGTAACGTATTCTAACCTAAAAATTTACAAAGTTTGTTTAGACTAAGTTAGGATATAGAGTTTAGTTTCATTAGATTTGTATATATGTTGGTAGAATTACCGACAATATGTAAAGTAAAAGGACACAAGCGCAACTAATGTGACATTTTATTGTGGCAACGTTGACAAAGCTCCTGGAGAGCGAAACGTTGCCACAATAATATGTTACATTAGTTGCACTTGTGTCCTTTTACTTCATTAGATATGCCTACGATATTGCATAGAATAGTCATAAAACTCCAGACCGACGCGTTAGCCACTGGGCCAGCTGGTTACAATAAGATTCGTCCAACTAGGAATATTTATACACCATAGGAAGGTTAGCATAGGCACCACTGTGATCACAAATGGAAGTTTATACAGACGAATCTCCCGCCAGAGGGCCGTGACTAGCTCTAGCTCAAGTCCCCTCAAAGCCAAAGCCGTCAACATGTCTCACGAAATCGTACTTACACGATTACAAATTTTATGACTCTCTGGTCGCGGGTTCTATCCCCTTCCGTGGTATGGTTTGTATAGAACATGTCCTGTAAATATGCGTTCAGGAAGAAGGATTGTTATTGAACATTTGCTGTCATTTTAAGCTGAATAAAATTATTATATTAAAAAATAAGCGCTAAACCCCTATGGGTAATACAGTGCTTCAAATACAACAATAACTATTAATTCCCTGGAAATTTCACTGGAATCCTTCCAGCCACTAGGACAAAGAGCGATGGGAAGAAGGGACATTAACACTAGTTTTATATGACGTGTTCACAGGTTCCTAGCTCGCCCGCAGTATTCAAGGAAGTGTGTGGAAAGTCCCGCTCATGGAGCAGTCATCCAAATGCCGGGTATATAAAGGTCAACAGAGTGATCATCGCCACAGTTCACTCTCAGCTCTTCTCTCAAAGGGACGCTCGTGGCAGACTATTCCCACTCTTTCAGTCTCCATAAGTAAGTTAGGTCGTTACAAATATCTACTGGAGTATTAAACTTAACCCTGTTTAAAGAGCACAGCACTTAACAGACATCTGTATAGTGGAATTCCACGCTGATGATGACAGTGCACACAAGAATAATCACGAAGAAAAGACACTCTGCAGAACCAATTTATTAGGACAATGTTTCGTTTTTTGAAGAGTTTTATCAAGTGATGACTTGTTTAAACTCTATATAGAGCAAAACATTATCCCAATAAAGGCTGGTTGCAAAACGTGTGCTTTTTCTTCACTATTGTTGGGAGTATGCCATTTGGATCCAAAATTAATCATGCCCTAAAAATTGTCATCACCTAAACATATGCGCTTGTTTCTCTGAAAGATAATGATAGCTAAAAATCGGTCTATTGCTTGCACCATTTTAACCTCTTATTCTAAATTTGTTTGACGTTCGCAACATGTATATTGATATGTAAAATGCGATCACTAGTCGTTCAATTTAATTGTTGTAAAGTGCAGGTGGAAGACTCGTGTGTTGCACAATATTCCTTCTCATACCTCATTGAAAAAATTCTGCTGTAGTGTTTTGTCTACCAACTAATTTAGGGTTGTCCACCCACTGAGTAAGAGTTATCCACTAAGTTACGGGTTGTCCACCTACTAAGTAAGTAAACTAGGTGAGTACAAATAGGAAGTGCGTCTGTCTGGCGCTCAGCAGACGGAGGATCAAGCCTCCACGTCATGCGCTGAATGATCCCCATGGATTTAGCGCTTAACATAAATTATTAATAATTAATAACTGAATCCTTGTTGTCCACCCAGTGAGTGAGCGTTACCTATTCACTGAGTGAGTGTTGTCCATGAACTAATGATGATCTCTCACAGTGGGTGGTGTGGGCGTGGTTCTTCTGCTGTTGGTAGGCGTGACTAGCGCCTGGCCGCCACATAAGCTTTCCGACAAACTGCCAGTGCTTCCCCAAGGACACGCAGCCACCTTCCATGCCAGCTCCTCTTCCTCAAGCTCATCCTCTTCCTCGAGATCCTCCTCTTCTAAGTCAAGCTTCGCTTCTTCTGCGGCTGGTACCTTCTTTAATTCTTCCTCCGCTAGCGACGAGGCCTCGGCAGCAGACAGCGCTGCTGCCTCCTCCTTCTCCGGGTAAGTTAACACTCACAATTTCCTCATTTTTATTCTGTAGTCTGTGGCAACTTTTTCATTTTAAAGATAGATAAAACTTTACTCTCATGCACTCAAACTTTAGTATACACAACTATCTGAGAAGTCATACACATTTAGCAGGGCTTAAATGTAGTTGAACCGATATCACATAAAAGATTTAGAATAAATTTTACTTCTAGTACAAGCTTATAGATTATCCAGTCTGTATGTTCATCTCTTTATATTTGCGGGTATTAAATATCATATGCTTGCTTTCCTTTTCATACCATTTACATAAGATGATTTTCAATATCAACGTTGCTTAGGTTCGTCTCTGGAGATGCTGCAGGACACTTTCTGAAAAATCTTGGTGTTTCTAATGGCGTCTTCTCCGGGTTCCACGGAGCTGGGTTGGGGTCCGACAGTCAGAGTTCCCACGCTGGTGCTCAAGGATCCGCTACAACCTTCGGATCAAGCAGTCATGGATCTTCCTTAGGGGCTCATGGATCCACTACAGGCTTCGGATCAGGCAGTCGCGGTACTGCTTCAGGGGGGTTGACTTCAACAGGTTCTGTATCTAGCAGTCATGGTTCTGCGTTAGGGGTTCAGGGATCCGATGCAGGTTTCGAATTTGGCAGTCATGGATCTACTTCAGGAATTCAGGGATTAACTACAGGCTTCGAATCCGGAAGTCACGGCAGAGGTTCAGGGGTTCAAGAATCCACTGCAGGCTTTGGATCAAGCAGTCACGGATCTACTTCGGGGATCCAGGGATCCATTACAGGCTTCGAATCCGGAAGTCACGAATCTGCCTTAGGGGTTCACGGATCCGCTACTACAGGATTTGGATCCGGCAGTCATGGTTCCATCTCTGAAGCTCAGGGACCTGATGCTGGATTTAACGTCGTATTTGAAGGTTCTTCTGGAAGACAAGGATCTTCAGCTGGTTTTGGGTCTGCAGCGCACGATGCTTCTGAAAGTCAAGGATCTTCAGCTGGTTTTGGATCTGCAGCACACGGTGCTTCTGGAAGTCAAGGATCTTCAGCTGGTTTTGGGTCTGCCGCCCACGGTGCTTCTGGAAGTCAAGGATCTTCAGCTGGTTTTGGGTCTGCAGCCCACGGTGCTTCTGGAAGTCAAGGATCTTCATCTGATTTTGGGTCTACAGCCCACGGTGCTTCTGGAAGTCAAGGATCTTCAGCTGTTTTTGGATCTGCAGCCATCGATGCTTCTGGAAGTCAAGGAACTGGCTATAAAATAGCCACGCATGGTGCTTCTGATTCTTCACATGAATCTGCTACTCATGGCGCCACTGACACTACATTTGGAACCTCCATCCAGGACATTTCTGACTCATTATTCGGATCTGCCGCACAGGGTGACTCTGCAACAACACATATTGCCTCTGGAAGCCAAGGAACTGGCATCGGATTTGGGCCAGCAATTCACAGTGCCTCTGGAAGCCAAGGATCTGCAGATCACGGTATTTCTGGAAGTCAGGAAAGTATCACTGGACATGGATCTACAACTTATGGTGCCTCTGGAAGTCAAGGATCTGAGGTCGAGATCGAATCTGCAACCCACGATACTTCTGGAAGCCAAGGATCTTTTGTTGGCGTTGGATCTGCAGCTCAAGGAGCTTCTATAAGCCAAGAGTCTTCTGCTGGTTTTGAATCTTTAGCACATGGTACCTCTGGAATCCAAGGATCTGACAGTGGGATTGAAATAGCTTCCCATGGTACCTCTGAAAGCCAAGAATCCTCTGCAGACCTTGAATCTTCAGACCACAGTATATCTGTAAGCCAAGACACAGACACTGGATATGGATCTGCATCTCACAGTGCATCTGGAAGTCAAGGATCTGACGCTGGGTTTGGTGCCTCTGAAAGCCAAGGGTCTGCTGGCTTTGACTCTGCATCCCACGGAGCCTCTGAAATTCAAGTAGATGCAAGCTTTGGATCCGCATCTCACGGTGCTACTGGAAGTCAAGAATTTTCTGCTGGTATTGGATCTTCAACTCACATAGACTCTGGACTCCAGGGAATTAACGTTGGCTTTGGATCAGCACCTCACGGCACCTCTGGAGGTCCTGGATCTACTGGCTTTGGATCTTCAACCCATGGAGCCTCTGGAATCCAGGGAGTTGAAATCAGCTTTGGATCTACATCTGACGGTGCCTCTGGAGGCCAAGGATCTTCTGCTACCTTGGGATCTTCAACCCACGGATCCTCTGGAATCCAAGGATCTGCAATTCATGGTGCATCTACCAGCGAAGTGTCTGCTACAGATGTTACTGGAAGCCATGATTCCACCACCAGCAGCGAAGGTTTTACAAGCTTTACATCAGGCAGCCAAAGTTCGCTTGATGTGTTATCATCGGGCTCTCAGGGTTCCTCTTCAGAGACATCATTCGGCAGTGGGTCTTTCCTGGGTGTCATCAGTCAAGGTTACATCCCTCCTACGGCCTCTCACGACGCCTCTCTTTCTGGGTCTGGCGTCAGGGAATTAATCCTCAAAGTGAGCAGCAGCAGACCAGGTAAGTAACGCTCACCATATAACTTAATAACGTTTCACATTAAAAACACTTGATAGACTCAATACTTACCTTTGACTGTCAGTACCTTAACTTTATTTTTGTTAGATTGAAATATAACGTCCATATAGTACTTTAACAATTCAAAGTGCAGTATTAAAATATGCGATTTTCATAAATTATATTGCAAATGTGCTTAAATGGAATTTTAGGATACAGCATTATTCTCCTGCTAAGATCCAAATTTCCTATACAGTTTGGTATAATTCGGTGAAAGATATGTATTTCCTAAAAATTAAATGGTGTTGTTGAACAGTTCACGCTGGTTCCTGCCCTGAGCTGCCTACAGAGTGCTTCCAAACCAAATCTAGTAGAACGTTCAAGAAATGTCACAATGACAGTTCATGTCGATCCACTGAGAAGTGCTGCTTCGATACCTGCCAGTCTGACCAGTGGGTGTGCAAGCCTTCCCTCACGAAGCCCTTGGACTGGTGATATCCTACTTCTCCCATCACATTCATGCTCCAAAACTTACTGTTTATTGAAAAATAATGTAAACAAGAAGTCATATCGATCTCTGGTTAGCCAGATGGCAGTTCTACACCCGTTACACAAGATGCGATTTATGGGAACAATGGGACTATCATCACCGACAGACTTAGTAAACATATTCGTTTCAGTTTACATGCTATCATGGTGCAGGGATACATATGCAGAAATGATATTTGGCTAACCCAGGTTTGAATCTTTATGATGCCTTGCTTACACAATTCGTTCCTTTCATGTATCGTATTAAGAGGAATATTTTGAATATTGAGTTGTTTGTATTATGACTTTCCAGTTAATAAGACAGACTGTTCAGTATATACAACAATTATATAATTTTAACATAATACAGAGTATTATAAATAGTATGAAGTTTCACGGTTTATAATTTATCAGCTTTAACAGGTGTTTGAGCTGTTAAATTTTTTCAAACTAATTGCATTGTCCTATAATTTACTGTGATAATTCATCATTATTTAATAAAAATTTGAATTTTTAACATGAATTTTCTTTAAATTTCAGTTGTAACTAATTATTAATAAGACAATAATTGCCGATTTCTTTACTTTGGCATTTTTAAATAGCCACTGTTTACTACTCAATTCTTGTTTACACATTCATTATTAAACACTCTAAAGTGTTTGAGATACAAGACGACTAAACAAGGATATAATATTCCGAGTATTAAACCAGTGTAGGTCATTCAGCGTTATAATGAGTAAAAAGACAAATTATTATTAGTATTATTCGTCGTAGTAGTAGTATGGTTATAGTTATAGTAGAATAGCATCAGCTTCAGCAAAGTGGTAATAGTAATATATTCAAAACACACACTAAAATGTATGGGTCATGCAGCAAGGAAGTTATAGATGAATCACTAAATCATTTTCATTTGTCATAAAAGTCAGACTAGTCAAAAATTTCCAATAATAAATCTGAAGCTGAAGGACATAAGTACGGAAGCAGAACATTTATCGTCAGGCCCCACAGCCCTAGGAAACATCTTGATAAGGCGTATATAATTTAAAGTATATATGGAATGTTTATAATGGTTTATCAGTTTTAAAGGCTATAGACTGCCTGCACCACCCGACAAAATACATGAATTCTTAAAATAGGCATTAAAGTAAACTTTCAGTATATATACTCTGAGATATACATACCTTTACTGTGGCATGCTACATTATATAATTATTCTAATCATAACTAAGCGCTAAACCCACAAGAGTCATACAGAATGGCACGCTACAGGATTCATCAGGCCCTGTTACCTAAGTTGACAACTTACGAAGGGTATATGATACTACACACTTTCCATGACGCTGGTTGTCTTCACGTTACGCTTTCATTGCAAGCCTCACTTAACATACTTTTCCCTTAACTCAAAAGTTTCTACATCACAATTATGGATTTTTTATATCCAACACCTTACATACACTATTTAATCCTCTCTGCCTATTAATTGTATATCAGGGAAAAGATGGCTCGAACACTTTTTATATATTTAAAATCAGGCAGAATATTCATTCATACGGAGTGCAATATCGTAGGTACATATAATGTTTAATTTATCTGTGAAATTTAGTATTTAGTATTCCGGTAGGTTTGGATGTTTCATTTGTCCATAATCATTTGTATATAATCAGGTTCTCAGTTACATCGTAATATGGATACATGTATTGGTGAATTTGTCTGAAATTTATTAACACTGCAAGAAATTGCTCTAAAAGTAGAAACTCAAAAATGTCCAATTTCAATTCACTGGAAGGATTTGACCAGACATGGTTTAGGTAAATCTTGTGTATCAAATCTTTTTAAACATCCCTCTACTTTACCATTTCCACAAATTTTATGTTCTTGCAAACAAAACCAAGTAAAGCAAACATGTCTGCATTGAAGTATAGGAGGATAGGTCCATTTCCTTGGATTAAGGGCTGTATCTAGCATAAAAGCACCTCCCTTGAGGAGGGGAGATTACTTAAAAATTGCATAGAAATTGGAATCTTCAAGAAAATCTTACCTAATTAGCCTGTAGGTGTCTAGCACTTGGGTGATTAGATGGTCAACCAGGTGGTTGGCCACGTTCATCAACCAGGCAGTTGACCGCTTTCGTTTACCAGGTGGTTGACCGCGTTCGTTAACCAGGTGGTTGTGAGGGAAAAGTTCATTAGATAGGAGTGGAGGTATGAATGAGTGGTGGTGGCAGTTTGTCGGATGGTATACTTGTTTTAAAAGGTGTGTGCATCGTTCCGCTACTCCCCTCACCCCCTCCCCCTTTTCTCCACCCGGTGGGAGTTGACGTGTGTCCCTCCGACCAGGTGACAGTCACTTGACTTTCGCCTCCCAAGTCTGTAAGTATCCAATCCACTCCTGTTTAATGATTTATTTTGTGAAGCTCGTGTTTAAAGGGCTTCACTCTTGTTTAGGTTTATATTCTGGTAATTCAACCTGACCTAATTTGGACTTACGTAGAGTACGTAATCATATTTGTCCTCACCATTTCTTTTAAAGGCAGTACGTCTGTCATGTGATTCAGCAAGGCTCGGGTCGGATGACCCGAGCCTTGATTGTCGGCTCGGATCATCCGACACAGGCGAGATAAGAGGGGCAGGAACGATTTTAGCATAGATCACATTTACTCTGGCATCTGCACCTCAACTGGTCCCCTTCCACTCGTAGCTGACACGCAATCAGCTACATACCTTCCTAAAGCCTTTTTCCAGTTGTCACCCCACCAAAGTATCGTTGTGGTTCACGACTGGTGACTCTACTGCTTCGGACGGGTTGCCAGAGGATCCCAGTGCCTGGGGTCAGAGGATCCCAGTGCCTGGGGTCAGAGGATCCCAGTGGCTGGGGTCAGAGGATCCCAGTGCCTGGGGTCAGAGGATCCCAGTGCCTGGGGTCAGAGGATCCCAGTGCCTGGGGTCAGAGGATCCCAGTGCCTGGGGTCAGAGGATCCCAGTGCCTGGGGTCAGAGGATCCCAGTGCCTGGGGTCAGAGGATCCCAGTGCCTGGGGTCAGAGGATCCCAGTGCCTGGGGTCAGAGGATCCCAGTGCCTGGGGTCAGAGGATCCCAGTGCCTGGGGTCAGAGGATCCCAGTGCCTGGGGTCAGAGGATCCCAGTGCCTGGGGTCAGAGGATCCCAGTGCCTGGGGGTCAGAGGATCCCAGTGCCTGGGGGTCAGAGGATCCCAGTGCCTGGGGGTCAGAGGATCCCAGTGCCTGGGGGTCAGAGGATCCCAGTGCCTGGGGGGTCAGAGGATCCCAGTGTCTGGGGGGTCAGAGGATTCCAGTGCCTGGGGTCAGAGGATCCCAGTGCCTGGGGTCAGAGGATCCCAGTGCCTGGGGGTCAGAGGATCCCAGTGCCTGGGGGTCAGAGGATCCCAGTGCCTGGGGGGTCAGAGGATCCCAGTGTCTGGGGGGTCAGAGGATTCCAGTGCCTGGGGTCAGAGGATCCCAGTGCCTGGGGTCAGAGGATCCCAGTGCCTGGGGGTCAGAGGATCCCAGTGCCTGGGGGTCAGAGGATCCCAGTGCCTGGGGGTCAGAGGATCCCAGTGCCTGGGGGTCAGAGGATCCCAGTGCCTGGGGGTCAGAGGATCCCAGTGCCTGGGGGGTCAGAGGATCCCAGTGTCTGGGGGGTCAGAGGATCCCAGTGCCTGGGGTCAGAGGATCCCAGTGCCTGGGGTCAGAGGATCCCAGTGCCTGGGGTCAGAGGATCCCAGTACCTGGGGTCAGAGGATCCCAGTACCTGGGGTCACTGTTTCAGGTGTCACAAGTCACGTCCACCAGTGATCCCCCTCCCGACATCAACAACGGCTCAGCTTCCAAACCACGATTCAGAGCCACGTGCCCGGAACATTGGCGCGACACCGCGATATTATTCATATCTTAACTGTGTACATGTTAGCTCTGAGTCATTTATGTTATTATTATAATAAAAAAGAAGCGCAAAGCCACAAGGGTCATTTATGTTATTATTGATTTTTCTCTTTTCCTTTCCATCAGGAGGACTCGGCCTTATCAAGTTAGTTTAATATCTTTATCAAATACTCTTTGAGGGTATGACAGGGCTGAACCTTCAGTGGTTGACCGCGTTCGTCAACCAGGTGTCTAGCCTTCACCTGGTTGACCGCACTGGATTTTGAAAGCACATACATTTTTAAAGTGTTTAATAAATAATTTCATGTCACATACTCTGAAACCCATCAGTGCTTTCTTAATATCCATGATCAAGTTACTCCTTTCATCATTCCTATTAAGCGTCTCCCTTTATTGTACCATGACAGCATAATATCAACCTAATATCTAAATCCTCTGATTTTTTCCTAATTTTACCGTCCATGTCAATCTTGTTCCAACACAGTTTGACTATTTTTGTATGCCAGATCAGAAATACATCACTTCTTAATTTATAAGATTTAAAAATTTTTTTTTTCAACAAGTCGGCCGTCTCCCACCGAGGCAGGGTGACCCAAAAAAGAAAATCCCCAAAAAGAAAATACTTTCATCATCATTCAACACTTTCACCACACTCGCACATTATCACTGTTTTTGCAGAGGTGCTCAGAATACAACAGTTTAGAAGCATACACATATAAAGATACACAACATATCCCTCCAAACTGCCAATATCCCAAACCCCTCCTTTAAAGTGCAGGCATTGTACTTCCCATTTCCAGGACTCAAGTCCGACTATATGAAAATAACCGGTTTCCCTGAATCCCTTCACTAAATATTACCCTGCTCACACTCCAACAGATCGTCAGGTCCCAAGTACCATTCGTCTCCATTCACTCCTATCTAACACGCTCACGCACGCTTGCTGGAAGTCCAAGCCCCTTGCCCACAAAACCTCCTTTACCCCCTCTCTCCAACCCTTTCGAGGACGACCCCTACCCCGCCTTCCTTTCCCTATAGATTTATATGCTTTCCATGTCATTCTACTTTGATCCATTCTCTCTAAATGACCAAACCACCTCAACAACCCCTCTTCTGCCCTCTGACTAATACTTTTATTAACTCCACACCTTTTCCTAATTTCCACACTCCGAATTTTCTGCATAATATTTACACCACACATTGCCCTTAAACAGGACATCTCCACTGCCTCCAACCGTCTCCTCGCTGCTGCATTTACCACCCAAGCTTCACACCCATATAAGAGTGTTGGTACTACTATACTTTCATACATTCCCTTCTTTGCCTTCATAGATAACGTTTTTTGACTCCACATATACCTCAATGCACCACTCACCTTTTTTCCCTCATCAATTCTATGATTAACCTCATCCTTCATAAATCCATCCGCCGACACGTCAACTCCCAAGTATCTGAAAACATTCACTTCTTCCATACTCCTCCCCAATTTGATATCCAATTTTTCTTTAAATCATTTGACACCCTCATCACCTTACTCTTTTCTATGTTCACTTTCAACTTTCTACCTTTACACACATTCCCAAACTCATCCACTAACCTTTGCAATTTTTCTTTAGAATCTCCCATAAGCACAGTATCATCAGCAAAAAGTAACTGTGTCAATTCCCATTTTGAATTTGATTCCCCAAAATTTAATCCCACCCCTCTCCCGAACACCCTAGCATTTACTTCCTTTACAACCCCATCTATAAATATATTAAACAACCATGGTGGCATTACACATCCCTGTCTAAGACCTACTTTTACCGGGAAGTAGTCTCCCTCTCTTCTACACACCCTAACCTGAGCCTCACTATCCTCATAAAAACTCTTTACAGCATTTAATAACTTACCACCTATTCCATATACTTGCAACATCTGCCACATTGCTCCTCTATCCACTCTATCATATGCCTTTTCTAAATCCATAAATGCAATAAAAACTTCCCTACCTTTATCTAAATACTGTTCACATATATGCTTCAGATTTAAACATATGTACTATTATTATTATTAAATTCATAAGGAGCGTTACTCATAGGGCTCATATAGTGATAGGAAACGGGAGATCAGATTCGATCCAAGAGTATGTATGGGTAACTCCAAGGCTTTTGACCAAAGAGTCCTTCACCTACGTCAGCATACCCACCCCTTTCAAGGAATATGTTCCAACAAATTATCTTCTATAGGAAACATTATTTCTCACTTCATCATCTACTGGAAACATTGAGTACCAATAGATCATCTATAGGAAACATTTCAATATGTTCTAAAATTAGTATTACAAAAGCTTAGGGATAAAAATTAAATTACACACATATGCCAATAACTTTAATAACCTCTTCTAAAACAAAGTAGAAAGTACAGAGCTCATAAATAATTAGCATGAACGACCAACTTATGTCATACTGACAAAATTTATCCGTAATGCTTAGTTCTTTACATTTACATATTTTTGTATTTAAAAGGTTACCCTTTTCTTCCTAATATGCACTGAATTAGCTGAAAATAATATGCACGAAACATGTACTAATAAATCAATCTGCAGGCAGCATTCTATATCAATATATCACCACATACATGAAATATTAAGCCATTAGGTCACCATCTACGAAAAATTACAATAGCTTATTATCGACAGAAAACATATCTACAAATAGATCTATACGAAATACAGAAAAATTACCAAAACAATAATGTTTCTGAAAACCAAAAATATTATAAATGTACTCATATAAATTATAACAGCCCATATATTTGACTTTCATAATCTGTTATATAAAATGGCTAAGGCCTTGGAGGAAATAGGACTCATAAATAAATATCTAGCACAGAATGAATTATATAGAAATGTGCTAAAATATTTCCTGAAGTTCTTAAATATATATATATATATATATATATATATATATATATATATATATATATATATATATATATATATATATATCCTTTATATTGCACATATTCTGTATTTAAAACTTAACCATTTTGTTCCTCTTTTCCCTTGTATTGGCACAGGCTTTGGGTACAGGGGAGCCTTTTACATTCTTGATGTTGCGCAAGATGGCGCATATTTCTTCTGGACTGAAAATCTCCGTTGGGACTACATTTTCCACAAATTCATCAGTAGACATTGTCAAGAACCGAAGATATGGGAGAAAGTCTTCGATTTCCCGTCGAAGTTCGCTTGGAGTACATCCGGTATTCCGAAGTCCTAGCTGATGTCGCCCCCTGTTATATAAAAAATTGCAAAAATAATTTTTCACTATAATTATATTTTTCCTAGCTGATGTTGACCCCTGTTTTAAACAAATAATTTTCAAGAATCTATCAATATAATGATATATTTCCTAGCTGATGTTGGTCCCCGTCAAAACAAAATAATTTGCAAAAATCACCTTTTAATAACATAGCTGTGATAATTTTCCTAGTTTGTCAACCTCTGTTAAACAAAATTTGCAATATCTACGGTACTTTTCTCCTTTATTATGGTGTAGTATTAAATACATACTACAAATATCTGTTTCAAACTTTGGAAAGAATGCCTGAAACTTTCACAAAAGAATTCTGAATGCTTGTTAGTAAACAATTATTGAAAACAGTTATCTCTTTAGTGATTTAACAAAGAGGAATATGTGGAAATTATGAAACGTGCCTTAGCAAGCAAGAAGATTCAATAAAAGCAAAGTCAGTCACAAGAAAAATTAGTTATGGTATAAAATGTAGCATAATTATTTGTGTCAGTACTGAATGAAATGCAACTTGAAGGCATATCAACTAGACAAAATTAAAAATGAAATTTAAGTGAAATTTTCAGACCAGGAAAATAGGAGAGCATAGGTGGCAGTCTGAGAAACTATGATAAACCTACAAATTAAATAGCATGCATATGAATCTGCACTTTCCTTATTACTTCATATGCTCTCTCTTTCTGTATGTGTGAAAATAATTTAAAAGCTATGTTTTCCTGCCAAACACCAAGTTATTAGAAAAGCTTTTTTCCTTCCCGAAGACACTTACCATGACAAAACAGCAGAAAAGACTACAACCTCATCAATGTTTATGAAAGGCTGCTCCAAAAGGTGTTGCAATGCCCATCGACTCAACTGGGTAATACGCTGAGTTGAAAACACATCCCCAGAAGTCTCATACATTTTCTGGTAAAACAGTGGCAAACTGGTGTTTACCGGTATATCTTGATAATTTATTGGAATAAAGTGACAACTCCAATAGTAAAATATTAGACATCTGCAATTCTGTATGCATATTCAAATACAGACACATGTGCAAAATTATGAAATACACAGTAAATAGAACATGTAGACAATATGGGTCAGCATACCTACTCTTCCATTCTTAATTAAGGAAAACACTTGAACATAATTACAAGAACCAATACAGCGCATCGAAAAATGTAAACAAAGCTATTTATTACCTATAAAAACCGCTAAGGTATTAAATTACCTTGGAACATTTGTTGATAAGATCAGGATTGTCCAAATGCACAGCAGCATTGTAAACCATAAGATAGTTGGTATCACTCAAGACTCTCTTCAGGTACTGTTAATAAACAGAAAATTATTATGGTCTTACTATGCCTTGGTCATTCTTCAGCACTGGTCAAATACTGTAACTAAGTAGAAAATAAAAAAAAGTCATTCATTGTGCTTTCACTATGCTTTGGTCACTCTTTAGCTAGAAGCTTAAAATCCTGTATGAAATTCAGGTTCGAAAGGTTGATTGTTCAACTAGGTATAAACCGGATTTAAAAGTGATGAGTGTATAATGTTCTGTATATTGAAATATCGCGCAGTTGTTATTGGAAACATGGAAAATGTAAGATATCACACTAATGTCCAATAAAATCCATAACATTACAGTTAACTACACGCGTAAACAACATATCGCCCATCATTATGAAGTATAATAGTGTATAAACTAATGAATGATTGAATTATTATCATTATTATAATCATTACTAAGCCCTAAACATGAATGACCGAAAATGTTAAGAAAATATTAAAATATTTTTTGATCAACTATAAGAATAATGTACTGCTGAATAAATAAGATTAATATTATTGTCATAATATCATTATCATAATAATATGAAGATGTCGTGTCTAAGGGTAATGTGTGGTGTAAATATTATGCAGAGAATTCGTAGTGTGGAAATTAGGTGGTGTGGAGTTACTAAAAATATTATTCCGAGGGCTGAAGAGGGGTTGTTAGGGTGGTTTGGTCATTTAGAGCATGGAACGAAACAGGATGATATGGAGGGTGTATAAATTTGTAGTGGTGAGGAGGGATAGGGGTCGTCCTCGGGAAGGATGGAGGGGGGTAAAAGAAGTTTTGTGTGCAAGGGGCTTGGACGTACAGCAGGTATATATAAGCGAGTTAGATAGGAGTGAATGGAGACGAATGGATTTTGGTACCTGACAAGCTGTTGGAGTGTGAGCAGGGTAATATTATGTGAAGGGATTCAGGGAAACCGGTTAGCCGGATTTAGTCCTGGAGGTGGGAAGTACAATGCCTGAACTTTAGAGGGGTTTGGAATACTGGCTGTCAAGAGTGACATCTAAACTGTCGTATCTGAACACCTCTGCAAAGACAATGATTATGTGTGAATGATGGTTAAAGTGTTTATTTTTCTTTTTGGGTCACCCTGCCTCAGTGGGAGACGGCCGACGTGTTGAAAAACAAAATATTATTATAATTATATTTATGGGGAAGCGCTGAACCCGGAGTCATATAGCGCTAGGGAATGAGAAGCAATCAGGGTGAATACAAGGAAGGGGAGAACAAGCTCAATTCCTTGGATTAAGAGCTCCTCACCAGCATCTAGGATACTTTGTTACGGGTATATGATTAATTCAGAATGGTTAGACTGGCATGATAGCGTTTTATTCATCCATCTCGCAGCTGTGACTTAATATAAGGAAGGACCCCACAACATGCCTTGCTGGGAGACGGCCGCTATGGTAAAAAAAAAAAAACCTACAGGTTAACCCCTATTTTTAATATATTACACACAGGTAAGCGCTAAACCCAAAGACGTCAATAACGCTGGGGAATGGTAGGTAATAAAATTCGATCCAAGGAAAGGGAGGATAACTCCATTTCCTCGGAAGAAGATTCCTTAACTGAGATACTGGTCAGTCATCATGTTACCTTTGTTTTATATCTATAATCCATTCAAGGGGAATGAGATGAAGGACTTCATTCAAAAATTTAGAGCTATCTTTCTTTTCTTCGGATCAAGCTTGATTACCTCTCATTCATCAGGTACTATTTGACTCCTATGGGGTTTCGATTAAATTTTCTTAACATATTAACCATTATCAAACCTTAATTTATAAGCACGAAAACGTACTTTCCTATGAATTAATACTACTACTACTAAATAATAATAATAATAGAATACAACCGTCTGCGTAGCGCGCATTTAATATGGATTTTAATAAATTCTGTTAAAAGGTGATATTTCATTCGTTAAATAAGTCTACGATTATTCTGTCATCACAGCGTCACGAGTTAGTTGAGTGTACGTGAATATGAGAAGTCAAATTATCACATCAGTTGGTTGTAAGTGTACATTAAGGTGGATCATATATGCCCTATCATATATCACCCACATATGGGGCGTTAAACTTTCACATCAGTTGGGTGTAAGTGTAGCTTAAGGCGAACAATATATGGAGAGACAAACGTTTACACAAGTTGACAGAAGGGTGAATAGTTACTTATAGGGTAAACGCTATATCTACTTATGAGATGACATCATGCAACTCCTGGTAGATGGAATGAGGCGCCGTGCCAACAAGTGTTGGAAAAAAAAAACACGTACAGCAAAAGTAGAATTTATATAAAATACGACGTTTCACCTTCAAGAGGATTTATCGGGTACTTGATAAAGCCACTTGTTGGTGAAACGCTGCATTATATAAAAGGTCTGCTTCTGCCATTTTTTCTTCCTAACAGCTCAAGGTAGTCGTCATCGATGTAGCCTTGTTGCCCAGCCCCAAAGTCAAGGCTTTCATATTGTTTCCCGTATACGGAGAAATATCGTTCACCCCCTAATGTTATAAATCATTAGTTGATCGCATAGTATATCAATGCAATCTCACGCGGAGTGACATCCAATATGGCTGACAGGTGTACATCAGCTGACTTAAGTAACGTGACTGCAAAATCTCGAATCTAATGATTATTTTTTTTAATCAGAAAGAAAGCCCCAAACCCCTAAGGGGCACACAACACCTGGGAAATGGGAGGCATTCAAGTTCGATCTCTGAATGGGAAAAATAACTCCAGTTCGTTTTTTTTTTTTTTTACACAGGGTTTGACAAGGTTAGGTTAGGGATCGCTAACTTTATTGACAAGCTATTTACAGGTTAAGGATTCCTAACTTTATTGGCAAGCTAAGAGCTGTTACCTACATCAGCTCATTTGAAAGCATTTTTATTGTTATGAGACATACGAGTAGGAAACAGGATGAAGGTGGAGCCATCTGTGGGCCAGCATTTTCATTTGATCAACTGACTTTATCTCGTTGACATCATTATGCTGTACGAATGTGTTCCATACTCGAGTCATCCTGGGTATATATGGTTCAAGAGGTTCCTTGACTGCATCAAGGCACATAACATGGGAGGCCAAAGGCAAATAACGTAACAAACAAAATAAATGTGTGGAAGCTCTGGTGAGTACCAATGAAAAAAAAAAGAGCTAAACTAAATTCTGAGGAATGGGGAAATTATATAGAAGTTAGTATGTATATGAAAGGATTATTAGTCAAACGATAGCAGCGTTTAGTGTATTCTAAAGAAATTAGTACGTATATCGAAGGAATATTGGTCAAAACACAAGCAGTATTTAGTATATTCTAAACTTTCACTTCAGGTTACTAGTTTTGGATTAAAAAACATCCTTAATGAGGATCCTATAGAAACAGAGTATTGACCCTTAATCTCATATTTAAAATTACATCAACTTTTTGTTTAATCGAAAGAGATACACAGCTTAAAACATGAGAAAAAATAGGGTTAACATGAGCATAAAACAGCAGTATGCAAATAAGTTGACTTGCCTCTGAACATACATATTTCAGCACATTCATCTCGTACTTGCATGCTAGATAACTGACTTCTAAGGCCATGTTTGTACTGGGGAACTGTGTTTGGTCAAAATACATATACTCCATCAGCCAACTGAAAGTTTCAGGCGAGTCCTCTGTGAGAATAAGCTCTCCTCCCACAGCTGTGTGGCCAAACAGCTTAGCCTCAAAAACAGGCGAGGTCATTGCAAGAATTAAGCGATGAGCCTGAAAAGAAAACTCGGTATTCGTAATAACGAATTTGTAATTTATCTTGTAAAAATAAAATGAACAAAGAAAACAACTATACTCACCTGATAAGGTTATCTTCTAGACAATGTTGTAAAGAATGAAACATCATTTTGGACTACACTAACGCATTATCCACTATCGTTTTCGGCACACAGGAAACATCTTTATTACCTTTATCTCTTCTCCAAAAACAAAAGGTAAAAATGCCGCATCTCGCACAAAAAAAAAAAACAATCAGGTACATAATGTATTCATTCCTTCGATCAAATCATTTATCCATAATTATTCCTGCATTTGACTTCACTGAAGAGGATCCCAGAAGGGAGTCTAAATACGTATACAGATCAATCAATCAATCTCCTGTGATCCTGTCTCATGTGGGTTATTACTGAGCATTTATCCATGACTTTAAAATATTTTCTTTACAAAGTATGTACATTGTTACGCTGTATTAAATCTGAAAGAATAGAACAAACGCTTCAATCAGTATCATACAATGTGACCCGTTGATATTTTTAAATGGAATGGATTCTTGGCACTGGTAAGTCAAGGGGTTTCTTACTATGTTCCCATAAAAGTGCTAAACGTGTGTATCACTGACCGCAGAAGAGGATAAGAATATTCTATGATTTTGGGGAGGGGGAACACGAATGTATCTTTTGTTAGCCTAGCTGAATTACAACAAATTTGTAAATACTTATTATTCTCTCATCCATGAAATTTCAACTTTCACAAGCTTTTTTAACAAAATATGATAATACTGAGAAAGATCACACACAGCCTAATCAACTTACTTTGATGGTTTCCTTCCTACCCTGAAAGCGGATGGTCAGGTCAGAAAATTGCCCTGTGAGGTACAGTGCCTTGACTCGCTCATGCACGTTCGAGAGATCATTTGTTCTACCACGTTGGAATCCATACGGTAGACAGGTCTCTCTAGCCATCCTGCGGATCAAAACAAAAATGTAAATATTCTAAAAATGTTTCCTTGGAAACAACAATTTAAGAACTTTAAAATGGATCACGCATTTCCTAACCTAAAAGAATAATTTGAAAGTAATACAATACCAAGAGTCAAGCCACAGAACATAGTATGGTATTTGCATGTTGATTAATGTTTTACTCTCAACTGGTATTGGGCCCCCATTACTAAACAGTCAACATTTAGAACAAGAAAACGGAACCAGCACCTCATAATTCAAGACTTGCATATGCAAAATAGTTTATAAAAAAGTAAATAAGAGAAATTAAAGAAAAAAATATACTAAATTGCTAATTCCTTCTCAAAAAAGAGAGCAATAACGTGAAGAATATCATACCCAAAAACTATAAGTAAATATTCCCACAGAACATAGCCTATTAAAAAAAAAACGAACTGCCCTTGATGTAGCCGGTGTATGTGAAATTCCTTGCAAAATATGCTCAGTTACATATAGAATCCCCTCAAGGAAGGTTCCTTGATGTTGGTGAGGGGCTCTTGATTTAGGGAATTGGATCTGTGCTCCAGTTCCCCAAATTAAGCCTGAATGCCTTCCACATCCCCCCCCCCCAGGCGCTGTATAATCCTCCGGGTTTAGCGCTTCCCCCTTGAATGTAATAATAATAAAATACATATAGAATAAAAGTTAAAAATGAATTACCACAGAAACTAAACACATTAAGTCTGTTCATGACAATCCCAAAATTATGTGTGTGTGTTTGTGTGTGTGTGTGTGAATTCAAAAACCTCAAGTGGGCTATGATTGCCTCATGACCCATTGTCAACATCTAACAAGGCCAGTGGAAACCTAATGACATAATTATTTCAGCATCTGACTTCACTTAGGTCAAGTGCTCGGCATTTACATGTAAAATAATGGTAATATTCCAAGTGCTTTCGTGATTTCTCATAAGAGGGGTATGATACAGTCCATTTTCAAGAAGCCCCTCACCGGAGTCAAGGCACTTTTCTGGAGGGGTGTGTATTCTAAGATTGTAGAAACTCGAGAAAATCAATAAAATAAATGTACAGATCTACTTAAATGCCACCATGATTCATTTTTGTTTGTTTGTAGCATTCACTTGCACCCATTATCATAGGGAAGAGCTAAACCCGTATGGATTATACAGCGCGTGAATAGGGGAATGGAAGGCATTCAGGGAATTGGAGCACAGATCCAATTCCCTAGATTAAGAACCCCTTACCAGCATCAAGGAACCTCCCTTGGGGGTGCATGCAACCATACCTTAAATTTGTTAAGATCTTTAGTCTGCATTTTTCAATTTTGTAGTCTTTTTTCTACTGTAAATTCATTTTAATCACGGGAAAGGGCTAAACCCACTGGGATTATATTAGCGCCTGGGAAATGGGAGGTACTCAGGTTTAATCCAAAGAAAGAAAGGGTGTCCAATTCTAGATCTACAGTTCCTCGCCGGCATCAAGGCAATTTCCCTTTAGTGGTCTATTGCGAATAATCTGTTTTTCAATTTTCTAGTTACAACTTCTATGACATAATTCACAATTACTTTAGCCTATCATTATTATTCTGAAGAATAAATTACAGTATCGTGGTTGAAACAATTCACAAATAACCCACACCTACGAGATGGAACGTCAGACGTTGAATGCAGAGCTCTTTACCGGCATCAAGGCACCCCCTTGAAGGGACTTCATCATTTTCACTTTACGTATCGGTAAATAGAAAATAATACAAGTAGAGCTGTCTACAAGAACACAAGTATATACAATCCTTGTTCAATATGGCGGCTGGCTGAAAGTTCCCTAGCAACGTTAATAATTTTTTTTAACAAGGGAGGCCTGGCTAACACTTGATTTGCAGAAAACACTCTTTAATATAGAAAGGAACTCTTCAACATCACCTAGATGGAGTTTCCGATTAAGAAAAGGGCCGAGAAAAGAAAAAAAAAACGAAGCTCGACGTTAGCAGCACCTTCCCCTGCAGTGTCCTAGGACCAACTAACTTAATGTTTATCTTAGTGTATTATATTAGAAGGTAACAATGAGGAACACTGCAGTACACACTATTATTATAGTTACAATCAAAACTAAGCGCTAAACCGACAAGGGTCATACAGTGCTGACTGGAGTAGACAGCTTTCTAAGATACAATGAGAGAAAAAATAAAAACTTAGAGTTCTGTTTTCAAGGTTTCTCTTGATTAATTTATTCAGTAATTCCTCGAATTTCGCGGTTGGTGTGTGTGACCATATGTTTTATATATTATTGTCAAATCGTTTCATATATAGAAAAAAGCAAGTAGGAACTTACATGAAAAGTACGAAATTTTCAAAGTATTTTGAAATTAGTATTATTATTTCTCCCCAGTCTCGTTTTGTTTGTGGACCAATTTTCCTGTTTTCATCAGGAACTATTTTGTGAGCTATCCTGGCAACATTAGTTGGGTTCTTATTATTATTCGATTCCCGGCGAGGGAGTGGAAACATCGGACGTGTTTCCTTACACCGGTTGTCATGTTCAGCTGTCAGCAAAATAGGTACCTGGGTGTTAGTCGACTGGTGTGGGTCGCATCCTGGGACAAAACTGACCTAATTTGCCCGAAATACTCTGCATAACAAAGGGGCTTTCTATATAGTAGTATGTCATTGATGTCAGCTAGGCCTGTATATCTTGTACGTGTAGTAAATAAAGATATTATTATTATTATTATTATTATTATTATTATTATTATTATTGTTATTATTATTATTATTATTATTATTATTATTATTATTATTATTATTATTATTATTATTATTATTAAAGAACAGCCAACGATTTTCAAAGCATTTTTTAAATGAGCATTATTAAAAAATAAGCGATTGCATGAATGACAGCGAAAGTTTCTTATTTTTGGGGCCACCCTTCCTCGGTGGGAGACTGCCGGAGTTCTAAATAATATATTACCAGTAAATATTATTTTTTTTTGTTTGCTAAAAAACACAAAACCTGTATGAGTCATTTTGTTAGTGTTGATGGGGTTTATAGGGCCACTGACAGCCTACACCGGATCGAGCCTGCCCTCCAGTGCCCGGAAAAGGAACCTCGACTAAAGTGGATTATTATAATCATGGGGGGAGCGCTAAACCCGTAGGATTATACAGAGCATGTGGGGGTGGAAGGTATTCCGGCTTAGTTCAGGGAACCGGAGCACAGATCCAATTTCTTAGATCAAGAGCCCCCTCACCAACGTCAAGGAACCTTCCTTGAGGGGTTGACTAAAGTGGAAGGCGGTTGACTAATGCCTGTGCGTATTATATGTATCTAATGCACCCTGAAGCCAGCAAGAATGCGCAGGTACAGGCCAGGATCTCCTGACGGTCTGGAGGGTCAAACCCCTCCCCAGATGCAGGGTCAAAGACTACACCCATGAACGTGCGCCAGGCGCACGGAAGAGTGTCCGTGCAGTGGTAACAGGGTTACTATGGTAAGTGTGGAAAATACTGTACATATTTTCCGGAAATACGGTAATTTATAGGTAAATAGATGCCCTATATTGTATTTTTAAAAGAAGTATGTTATCGAAAATGGAAAACCTGCGGCTGGGGAGGTCAGTCGCCATTTTGTTTGATTTTGTATTAGAAACGTTGGTGAATGGGGAAGAATTTTTCGTGCTCTAGAGGTTAAAATTGTGCTGACACCTCTCAAATAGGAGGCGAAATTGGTGGATATGCATTCCTGCATAACTTGAGTATTAGACGACTGGCCAAGACAGCTCCAGGAACCTCAGATAAGCTCTCGAGATTTGTGTATAATTCTGGCCAGCATTATTTTCATAGATTTAGTTAGAGTGAGGTTTTGTGAGTATGATACACATTAATCTCCAGTCAAATTGGTGAGTGATATTAAGATATATTTTCCTTCTGTTATGTAATTGTGTATATATATAACCATTTATTATTTTTAATATACAGTCCACAAATTTATATATTTACCAACATTCCTGATGTATGTATATTTCATTTAATTAATAGGTCCAGAACAACTTGTGAATATGACAGTTGTAGGTATCGAAGGGGGACATTTTTTGCGACCTAGGTGTCCCAAATTCCTACTTGTCTAACTGATAAATAATAATTAACTATGTTCATTTATTGTTATGTACATAATGATACATACAGATAAATGTAATTTTCCACAGTAAGAAATGCTCCACCATCTCAGGTTGAGAGGGACACCACGGGCAGTACGGAGAGTCCGTCATCCGAAGGTGTTACAGATGAGCTGCCAGTCTTGAATGCCCAACCCAGAGGCAAGTCAGTGCAACATCCACTGAGCGATTGGAATGGCGAGCCCAAGGGCAGGGGCCGTTGAAAGATCGGACTGATCTCAATGCCGAAGAAGACAGGGAGCGTGTCAGATCCCCCTGCCATAAACAGCGAATTTCCCTCCAAACAGTCCTGGTGAAATAACTGCCGCCAAGTGCAAGAGGGGTAACGGTTGGGAGTGTGTGTGCGAGGGAGGCCGCTTGATCAAACATTTCGTTGCCCCGGATGGCAACGTGAGCTGGCACCCAGTGACGGGAGATGCTCCAACCTGGACTTTGCAAGAAGTGCAGAAGAAACTGCGTATGTCAGACGAGGAAACGGAAGGACCGTGGACAGGCAGAACACGCAAGTGTCAGGGAAGATTGGGAATCAGAAAAGAGAACCACAGGCTGAGGAGGAAGGTGAGCAAGGACGAAGATCAAAGCCTGGTGAATGGCGAATATATATCTTTATTTACTACAAGTACATGTACATGGTATACAGTCCTAGCTGACAACAATGACATATTACCATATAGAAAGTCCCTTGTTATGCTCCACATTTTGGGCAAATTAGGTCAGTGTCCCAGGATGCGACCCACACCAGTCGACTAACACCCAAGTACCCATTTTACTGATGGGGAACATAGACAACAGGTGAAAGAAACACGTCCAATGTTTCTACTCTGGCTGGGAATCGAACCCAGGCCCTCGCCGTGTGAATGCTAGTCATGTTCATAATTACAGATTAGGTTAGTAATAAGATTATTATTAATGTAAGTGCTCAACCCATAAGGGCCATACAGCAACAAATGATTACAGTACCTTTCTTTAGTGCTAGGTCATGATTATAATAATAATACAGTACCTCTGATTGGTCTCAAGAGTTTTCCTACCCCCAAAGCCCAGGCCTAGGACCCAATGGAAATAGTAACTTTGACTCTTTTGGGTTATCCTAGGTAATCTACACATATGCTGCTATGTATGATAATTTATGTAATTATATTGATGTGTACCTGTACCTGAATAAATTTACTTACAGGTGTGTCTGGTGCTTTCCTGGTCAACCAGGCTATTACTGCTGGCCCACATACATACAGTATTGCTAAGTAAAACTGACTGTAAGAACATGGAAGCACAGGAGAAATTTAAAAAGGATGTAGTACAAGCTACAACCAATGGAAATTTTGAAAAAATATAGTATATAAAAATGAAACACTACAAGCATAGTTATATACTCTTGTAGCTACAAATAAATAATGACAAATGTGTACAGTGGAACCCTAGTTTTCGTCCAGTCTGGTTATCGTACAGTTCAGTTTTCGACCACATTTTTCGGTGAAATTTTTCCTGTTTTCGTACATCCATTGGAAATCGCCAGTACTAGACACGTTCATCTACCAGCAGGATGCGGCTGCTCATAGTTTGTGACTGTCTGCCTTTGTTACTCATAGAGTGGTAGTGATAGTGGTAACTGTACAGATTTACCTACAAATTACCTTATCATTATTATTATTAATATATATTCATGTCCTAGGTAGTAGGTTGGTAGACCGCAACCACCTAGGGAGGTACTGCCATCTTCCCAAGTGATTGTAAAACAGAAACCTTTAATTGTTTTATATAATGGTAGGATTGCTGGTGTCTTTTTTTTTTTGTCTCATAAACACACAAGATAACAGGTATATCTTTCTACCTCTACTTACACTTAGGTCATACTACACATTCATGTTCACACATATATATATTTACACACCCATCTGGGCTTTCTTCTATTTTCTTAATACGTAGTTCTTGTTTTTATCAAAGAACCTTGTTTAATATAAAAGAATAGTCTGTTAAAACATTCCATTGCATATCACATGTATGTAAATCATTTGCACAGTATTTGGATTGGTAAGGAAGTGTTTGATTTTTTATTTTATTTCATGGGTCATACAGAGCCTTGAAAAATGGGAGGAAGTCAGACTTGATGTGAGGAAAGGGAGGGTACCAGTAGTTTCAGTTATTTTCATCAAGCTCTTTACCAGCATCACTTTCTTGAAGACCAAAAGTGCTTGAATAAAATGAAAACTAATCACTTTCATCTTATTTTTGTCATTAGCAGATTATACTGCTTTTTAATTAACCCCTTTAGAAATGCCATAATGGGCATACATTTTACCCAGCACTTGAACACTTTGAATACTTTTATAAGAGTCAAATAGCATCCAAGGAATGGTAGGAAATCAGGTTTGATGCAAAGAAAGGGAGGACAAGTCTGGTTCTCTGGATCAAGAACCTCCTTATCAGCATTAAGGCACCTCTCTTGAGAGAACTGTGTGAAGGAACAAGTTCTTTAAAATTTAAATTTGACATACAGTATGTCTTCTTTCTTTCAACAAACCAGCCATATCCCATCGAAGCAGGGTGGCCCGAAAAGAAATACAAAAGTTTCTCTTTTTAACTTAAGTAATGTATACAGGAGAAGGGGTTACTAGCCCCTTGCTCCTGGCATTTTAGTCACCTCTTACGACACGCATGGCTTACGTAGGAAGAATTCTGTTCTATTTCCCCATGGAGACGTACAGTATGTGGTTGTGATGAATGGTTTTTAAAAACTGAAAAGTTGAAGATTGAGACACTTATGCAACATATGGGAATCTTTATTTAGGAAATGTTTTGCCACAGTGGCTTCATCAGTCCAATACAAAGCAGAAAGGTGTAAAGATAGTAGTAGTTTGAGGTAATCAGTCCCTCAGCCTGGAGTCGATGTGTTCAGTGCATCAATCTTGTAGAAAGTGAAATTGGACTGAACACATCGACTCCAGTCTGAGGGACTGATTACCTCAAACTTCTCTCCTTACACCTTTCTGCTTTGTATTGGACTGATGAAGCCACTGTGTGGTGAAACGTTTCCTAAATAAAGATTCCCATATGTTGCATAAGTGTCTCAATCTTCAACGTACAGTATGTACGTAGTATATTAAAATCTTTACTAGGCAGAACCCAGTTAATAAATGAAGGTCTGTAAGATATTTCCAATTAAAACTAAAGTAACTTTTGAATGTACAGATGTAGTACACCATAATTTAATTATGTAGAGTTCCTTAACTGTTTTTTTTAATTAATTACTAAATGTATGATACATAAATTATGCCATGTTTTGAACATTACCTTTTTTGAATTCTTTATAATATTTAAATTTTGAACCACTTACTTTCAAACATAAAAAAAATTACAGCAATAGAACACTGCAGTAGGCCTACTAGCCTGAGCTAGGCATGACCTGCTTGCACCCAACCATTCCCACATGGTATTAGCATCAGGTATATACTACTTGGCAGCTTTTTCCACTTACCTACAACTCTTGCCAAATCAGTATTTTCCTATACCATTTATTATTGAGTTAATATACTTAAGTTTGCTGCTGCTGACTATTATTTAAACACCTTGCTTAGAAAACACTTCTCAGCCTCTTCAGTGTTAAGTTTTATCTTTATAATTCCTCTGAAGATGCTTATAAATGCACAAAAGCACTTAGAATTTTTTTTTTTACAGAGGTAATTTTTTTGTCTGTACATGGATATATAGTATACATATTTTAAAATTTAGGAAGATTTGAAAATTCATTTGTTCAGTTAAAACATTTTACTTCTAAAGGTAGGTTCCTTAAATCTACAGAATACATTAACACATATAAAAATATAAAATCTCCCATGCACATAACTGTATATACATTCTCCAGTGGGAACATCAATTTTTCTTAAACAAGGATGCATTTACTTGAATAGTGATAAAAGATTTCAACACAGTCAATTAAACTATAAATGAGTTAAATCAGTACCAAAGAAGAATTTCATACAATAAATGTCTGAAAGTAAGGCTTGGTGCTGTTACTCAATTGCAATGTGATAATGAAGTATTGCAATATCAAGTCTACATCCTTGTTCCTGAACATGACACAGATTAAGTGCTGGCTTTAAAATACTTACTGAAACACAACATTCCTTAATGTTAATAAGTAGTGTATGATATAAATTTTGGAACATAACTGTAACTAAATAAAATTATGCACAAATTATAAATATTGAGAATTCCCCATTAAGATACTTTTAACTAAATTTCACTTTTTTAAGGCCTCTAGAAATATTGGAAGTTTGTTACAAAATAATTATGCATGTTAAACTTAACCCAATTTAAAAATGTAAGACTTCATTCCTTTATTATACAGTATTCAAATGCAAGGCTAAACAGCTCCAGATTTTTTGCCTGCTGTAATAACTGTTTGTATAAGTGAAAATAAATATAAAATTATTCAACACAAATAAAAATGTAAGAGTGCATATATAATATGCTAATGAAAGTACAGAAGAAGGTTCTTTAGCAACAGTAACTGTAAATGATTAATGAAGCACCTTGTGACTATACAGCACATACATACAAACATGAAAAACTAGCATTTGTTGATTACTTATTAATTAGAAGGGTTAAAAATGTATGCCAATTTCTAAATCTTTTTAGCATTGTGTTAAATCTAGCACATCAATTCATGCTGTCATACGCATTTAATGAACACAAACATTCACATTTAATATAACATAAGGAAACTGTATATTTTAAGTCTACCTACCATTACTTTAAATTATCAAGCATTCTTCAAATATAAAGCAATAGTATGAGGATCTGAGTAACAGAATATCTATGGCATTCCCCATAATTAACAAAGCTACACTATAATGCCATAGACATATGTGGCCTGCAATATTCAACATAGAATTAAGATGAAATAAAAGCTAATTAACATAATCTGCCTAGCCTTCATTAGTACATTAATACTGCCTTCATTATAGTTTTAACATTTTATACAAATTGTAATAAAAAAAATTTAATGTGACTAAAATTTTATGGAGCAACAACCTTCTTACTGCAAGAAAATTCATTAAATTGATTCACTTGTTGAATGCAATACTGTATCTAGATTAGTAATTAAAACTGCCTACACTCGGAGACTAAACACCATGTGAAGAAATTGTTCATAGGTGATTGTGATGACACCATCGCGATCCGTGTCATGGAAGCTAAAGGCCTGGGTTAGTGTCTGGAAGGAAGAGAAATTTTTTTTAAATGAAATAGGAAAATGCTAGGGCTAAAATTATGGAGCCTAGAATTCATGCCATTCTGAATTTCTGGAATGTAAAATTACATTTACTATGGGATAAAAACAAAAGAGTTTCAGGGAATTAAAGGCACACTCAACATCTCAAGACTTTCACGAAAATTTACAGTTTTTTGGATACATTTACATAAGGAAATGTTTGTATTGTACATGTGCAACATGCAGGAACTCTGAATGTTCTCATTTATTTTAATATTTAGTTTGTATATTATTTATTTATTCAGAAAGCTATTCTTGAATTATCGTGGTCTCAGGCATATATATTTGTATACTATAAGGTATTTGGAACACAGGAATTGTTAAAAAAATAATTTTTTTAACCCTTAAACTGTCCAAACATAGATCTACATTGACGGTCGTTGCACTCCAAACATAGATCTATGTTTTTTTCATATAAAGCATGTAAACTCAAACATAGATCTACGTTCAGAGCGCTACGCACATCAACATAGATCTACATTTGGACAATTTAAGAGTTAACTTACTAAACTTAATTGACAAGTACTACAAGCTTAAAAAAAATAAATTATTGTTAAATGTCCATTAAGAAAAAAATGCTAAACTTGTATAGAACTCTTAAACTGTCAGTGAAAGATTAATATATCATAAAAAAATATCTTTTAAAATACGTTGAATTCTAATTCTCTAAACTTCTCTAATAAAATTATGGAACCAATTAGCCGGACTTGGGTCTTGGAAGTGAGAAGTATAGTGCCTGCACTCTGAAGGCTGGGTGGGTATACTGCAGTTTGGATGGGCATCTGAGCTATAGTACCAATATCCCTATAGCAAAACTGATGGAGCGAGTGATAGTGAAAGGTTTTTTTTTTTCAGGGTCACCTTACCTCAGTGGGAGAAGGCCAGTGTGGTAAAAAAAAAAAAATCTACCTAAACTTATGATTTAATGCAACAGTTAGATACATAGTTTTGTCCTATTAAAATTGCTTCTTAGCCATGACTATTGGAAAAAGCCCTGAAATGAAACCTCAGCCTTGACCTAGCTGAGAAAATTGTGAGATTTTTCTCATCCATGCCTCTAGACTAAAAGTGCTGAGAGATGAAACATGCTCAAAGTTGCTATCATAAGTGTAATCTTAATTTTTTTTTTTCAACTAATGTTACTAATGTTTGGACAACTCTTATTACTGTAACACATGTCTAGTCCTCGTACTGTAAGTGAGAATTTGTGTGCATTACAGTATTGCTATATTCACAAAACAAAATATAAAATGCTAAACCCATATGGGTTACACAGCATTTATGAGCAAATCATACTTAATTCAGCTCAAGTATGTTCCATGCTGGTGATTTCTAGGAAAACATGTTAAACAAATCCTAACACAGTAAACAAAAATTAGATCACTTTAACCAGAGGAGCTAATAAACAGTATTCCTCTTAAGGATGGATGAAAAGTTTAATTACTATGTTAATTCTATAAGAAATATTAATAATGCTCTTAAAAAACTAATTTCACTCTTGAAGGCAGCTGAAATATCTTGAAATAGTTTTGGTATAAGACCACCTCAGTCAATGATGTTACCAGTCAGGACAACTTTCAGTGATACAAATTGAGATAAAACATATTAGTAATATAAAAATAATAATCACTAAGTGCACTAAACCCAGTAGGATTATCCAGTGCTGAAAAGCAAAAGAAAATGCACATAAGAAGAGCAGATGATGTAAGGTGCAAAGGACAATTAGGAAAAAGTAAGATAAGACAAGAATTCAGTTATTTTAATCAGGGGAAAGTTTTAAATCTGTAAGGGTCATATAGTGTCTGGGGAACAGAAGACATTTAGGTTTGATCTAAGGAAGGAAAGAGCAAGTCCAGTTCTTTAGATTAAGATCCTCTCGCTGGCATCAAGATACTTCTTGTGAGAGGAGACAAAAATAGTAATTGTATAAAGAAGACATATGCGAAGTATGGAATTTTATTCGAAATATTTTGCTTACCATAAGTAATGGTTCATCTTCAAAAATAGATAAAAGTGGATGAAAATGGTGAAAGTACTGAATGATGAAAGTTTTTTTCTTTCTTTTTGGGTCACCCTGCCTCAGTGGGAAACGGCTGATGCGTTAAAAAAAAATTAATACTGTAGTTTAAAGAAAAAGTGAATATTTTACATTAAAATAAATAAGAACATTAAGGGCTTTACATGTTGCACATGTACAGCACAAACATATCCTTATGCAGGTTTATGCCTAACAATACAAATTTTTGTGACAGACTGAAGATTCTGAGAGTGCTTAGATACTCCTAGTTCTGTTTTATTTTTGTTCCACAGAGAACTTAGACTTTACAAAGCAGAATATAACATAACATAATTGAACCAAGCGTTGTACAGTGCTGCAAGGAGGGATGTGCTAGAGGATGAATGTGCAGAAGTTAGAAACGAACAAGGAGTCAGGAGTGTGAAAGGTTAAGTGTTAGTGGGGGCGATGAAGAGTGCAAAGGTAAAATAAAATTGAAGTTGGCACAATAAGTTAATGTTAAAAAGTCAAAGAGAAAGAGAGCCTTCATCAGAGGTGGGATTTTCAGTAAGGTCAGTTAGGGTAAATGCATTGGGTCAGTGAAGACATCCTAAGTGAATTCTGCTTGCCCATTAATGGACTGGACATGGTTTTAAGATGTGGAGAGTTGACAATGCTACCTGGCAATTCTCACAGATAAGTGCTAGCTGTTTGTCCAAAAGGGATCCATGAGCAAGGTGTATTTGGCTGATATGTAGAAAGGAGGGCTTGGGGGGAGGGGAGACAAAGATAGAGAGAGATAGGTGGGATATTCCCTAACACAACAGCAAAGAGAAGAAGGCCCAAAACACAAAAGTGGTTTGAAAGATAGAAATTTATTGTGGTCCAATGCAGACCACCTTGTCTTTGCCAAAAGTTGCAAAGTTGAGAGAAGACACAAAAATAGTCCAAAAAGGAAGACCCCTATATGAGATTGGGAAGTCATGAACAGCCAATTGAACAACTGAGTCTACCTGTTCATTACTCCAAACTTCATGTCCAGGGATCCAGCAGAACATGATGTCTGTATTTACCAAAACTGTGGCATAACCTAAATTTACAAGGCAGAAATTCATAATGGCATTAGTTCAAAGATACATAATTTTTGCCTCTGTAATGCTGCATGTTTTCATATTTAAAAAAACTGGACTGAAGCAACTCTTAAATCAATAAATAATATGATTAAGCACTAAACCCAAAGGGGTCACTCCTTCATAAACTAACATGGTACATGTGTCTTCTTTATACATTTATTTAGTTACCATGTGTAATTTTTAAATGTAGTAATAAAAGGCAATGTAGCAAGGCAGTTTCTGATAAAAAGTCAGAGATGACACATGCTTTAAAGGCAGCATTTTTTGGGGAGAAAAAGACTGAGTAAATACAGTAGGATGTGAAAAGTGGTCTGAATTACATTTATGGGGAAGCACTAAGCCCAAAAGGGTTGTATAGAACTAAAAGAATGGGAAATAATCAGGTTTGATACAAGGAAGGGAAGATTAACTTTTAATTCCTTGGAAAAAGTGGCTCTTCACTAACATCAAGACACCCTTGAAGAATAAAACAGGTCTGAAAATAAAGTTGGCACACAATGATAAAGAGAAACATGTGTGACAATGATCTCAGTTAAGCTTCACACAGTGGAGTAGGGCACCCATCCACTTTATGACAATATAAGTTTCTGGCATGATCAATGCATAATCATGCAAGAACAGTCTACCATGAGATTAGCTATAAAACCAGTTATGGTTTTTAAATAAAAAAAAGTGTTGGTCATCAATGTACATCATTAATGCTGTCAGCAACCTTGCCAGATAGAACAGGGGGAGCTGTCAGATGGTTATCAAGTTCTGAGCTGCAGAATGTGCAAATTCAGTGTCCAAAACACTGGAATGACTAAAACCCTTGTGTAAAAAAAAAATACATATTACTAGTGTTTCTAGTAAAGATGCAAGAAAGCTAACAATAAATGTGAAACATCTGAGGAAAAGGAAGAAATGAAAGATGGATTCCAATTAATGCACTGCAAGAGTTGGAGATGTTAATAAACAAGGAAGACATGATATCAGAAAGGGCAACTGTATCAAAGGCATAAAACTCCAAGATTAGGCAGTGACATACCCCATCTTAACAAAGGAATTTGAGCCCCAGGTGGACACAGAAAGAGCATAAGTGACAGGAGAAATGGGGAAAATTGCTATTGATGGTCTTAGTCATACGATGTCTCAATGACAGCAATTGTTGAATGCTGTTTATCAGTTAAAATTTAATTACAGTTTTTATAAAATAATTATGTAAAATTCAAGACGTGAAGTTAAGACTAACAGGTAAATCTAAAAGTAAAAACAAACGAAATACTAAAAATAAGAAAACTGCAAATACCAAATACAGAAACAAACTGCAGAAGGTTAAGAAAAGCAAGTAGACTATGGCACAGGTACAGAAAAAAAAATGTTTAGGAAATAACTAAAATGCTGTAAACCGTCACTCTGATATTTTACAGAATATTAAATCTAGTGAAAACCCAGCTGAGCAACTGAATATAGTCAATGCTGCCAAAATTCATGTGGTCTTAAATGCCACTTCAATAGTATTGATATTGAAAAAATTGTCTGGGGTGTGAGAAATATATTGAGACTACAGTGGAACCTCAAATATCGAACTTTCTTCGTTCCAGAAGGCTGTTTGAGTGCCGTTACCGAACGAATTTATTCCCATCAGGAATAATGTAAATTAGATTAGTTAATTTCAGACCCTCAAAAATACACTTATAAAAGCACTTACAAAAATACACTTATATAATTGGTTGAGTTGGGAGCAGTTCGATATTTGAGGTTCCACTGTACTTCAATAAACATTTTATAGGTAGGCAGATTTAATTTTGCTTATCAAACACTGGTAAAAATTTTCTTCTTTAACAAACTGGCCGTATCCCACCGAAGCAGGGTGGCCCTAAAAGAAAAACAAAAATTTCTCTTTTTAACTTTATTAATGCATGTATACAGGAGAAGGGGTTACTAGCCCCTTGCTCCCGGCATTTTAGTCACCTCTTATGATACGCATGGCTTACGGAGGAAGAATTCTGTTCCATTTCCCCATGGAGTGGTAAAAAATTTATGAAGCCATATTTCCTTAAATATGGTTCTTATGGCATTACAGTATTACTGAAATTCCTTAAGAAACCTTAAAAAGAAAAAAAAAAAAAGTGAAAAATTATAGTAATACGAAGGCTATCAAAAATGTTGGCATTTTTACTAAACTCATCAAACCCACTGGCAAGTGTTCATATTTTGTGGAAGATGAGAGGGCTGTCATCCTTTGTATACACTTAGTACATAGTATCACTTTTGTAATGATGTGGTTTGAAAAGAAGTTTATCAGACTGGTTTCCAGGTATGCATCTTTAATCATAAAAAGAGGAGTCACTGGAAAAATAGAAATAACTTAACAAATATCCTTAAAGACAGGTTTATGTGGAGTATATTATTTTTTTACTTATGTCATTTAGTACATCGCAATACTTTACAAATACAAATATTTTAGTTGCAGTTTCTAAAACTTCTAGGTATGTCATTTTACTGTTCAACAATCTGTTTCATCAGTGATAAAGTACAAACACCAAAAAAAATAGTCATCATTTACAAGTATGGTAGGAAGGCACTGCATGGACCAAGCCTTCATTATAATGGAAGTTTTGCCCTCAGCAGAATTTTACCAAAGCTTGTTTCTTAATAAAGTTTCCACCCACAGCATGACACCACCTATAATAGTCTTGTTCTGCATCTAGTATCTGCCATTTTTGTTGTAATACATGCCACCTAACAAATACAAATTTTATTTGTACAGTTATTTTAAACTATATGAGATACTGTGGACTCTACTATCTCAAAATATGATTTAATCAGTGTGGTTTGTGTACACTGATAAATAGCGGCTTCTATAAAACAAATTTAAAAAGGGCTAGTCATAAAAGTCAACCACAGCTTATGAATTTTTAGTCTTCTTTCTTAAATCTCCTGTGCTGTTTACGTAAATAAATTTGGAGAAAGTAATAATTGCTCTTATAGCATTAATTTATTAACTCGGTGAAAATTTACTTTGTGAAAGATATAAAATGAATTCACATGAGTTATGACTACAGGGTCTGCCACCTCTTATCCACAAAAAAAAAGAAAAAAAAAAAAAAAAAAAAAAAAAAAAAAAAAAAAAAAAAAAGACTACAATGCTCAATCCCATTTGGAATTTATAAAACTTTGATGCAATTTATGATATGCTTTTCTAATTCTTTGTTATAAGAACTAGTTAACTTTTTAAAATATCATGAATTTTAACATTTAAAACAACGATATGAAATTTTTCAAAAGAGGTAATTGGAGCTCAAAAAAAATACTATGTTTTAACTTTATATGTTTTAACAAGACTTTTACAGGTAAAGGCTTTAGCACCATAGAAAAGTTGGAATGCATAACCATTAAAGGAATGCAAATCAAAGGCTGTAACAACTAGCTAATGCATATACATGTATTTTAATATGTACATTAAAACTAAATGAAAAAACTACTCAAACTAAATACAATGTAACATTTATAACTGTCATATCATGACCATTAAAAATAACCTACTACCTCTAAACTTGTGCACTCCAATAGTACAATAAACTCTGTAAAAACTGGCACTGAATACTATAAAGTATATTTATAAATCAGGACCTCCAGGTTTTCATTCAGACCAATTAAATCTTGAGAAACCTGCAATTAAGCCAATTTTACCTGGCATATCTATAAATGCTTTAACTCTGCTGTCACCATTAGTTAGTGCAGGCTATCACACCCTGGTGCTGTGCATAGTTTAAAACAGCCTTCAGGTATTTGAAAAAAATTGGGAGAAACTTTCAAAATCTGGATAGCAAGCTAATTTTTTTTTTCCCAACAAGTCAGCCATCTCCCACCGAGGCAGGGTGACCCAAAAAGAAAGAAAATCCCCAAAAAGAAAATATTTTCATCATTCAGCACTTTCAGCTCACTCACATATAATCAGTCTTTGCAGAGGCACCCAGATACAACAGTTTCGAACCATATATAACATACCCCTCCAAACTGCCAATATCCTAAACCCCTCCTTTAAAGTGCAGGCACTGTACTTCCCATTTCCAGTACTCAAGTCCGGTTATATAAAAATAACCAGTTTCCCTGAATCCCTTCACTAAATATTACCCTGCTCACACTCCAACAGCTCGTCAAGTCCCAAAAACCATTCGTCTCCATTCACTCCTATCTAACATGCTCACACAGGCTTGCTGCAAGTCCAAGCCCCTAGGCCACAAAACCTCCTTTACCCCCTCCCTCCAACCTTTTCGAGGACGGCCCCTACCCCGTCTTCCTTCCCCTACAGATTTATACACTCTCCAAGTCATTCTACTTTGATCCATTCTCTCTAAATGACCAAACCACCTCAACAACCCCTCTTCAGCCCTCTAATACTTTTAGTAACTCCACACCTCCTCCTAATTTCCACACTCCGAATTCTCTGCATAATACTATTTACACCACACAATGCCCTTAGACAGGAAATCTCCACTGCCTCCAGCCGCCTCCTCGCTGCAGCATTTGCAACCCAAGCTTCACATCCATATAAGAATGTTGGTACCATTATACTTTTGTATATTCCCTTCTTTGCCTCCATGGATAACATTAGCTAAATGTTTAATTACAATATATAATTTGCTTAAATGTTTTAAATACTGTTTTGCATTTATATTTTGGCATTTAAAGTTTCTAACCCTTCATATATAAAAAAAAAGGCCCCCCCCCTATCATGCCTCAGGCTACTGTATTTCTGCTAGTTTCCAATCTGCTTTTCTGTGATGTATTTCCATCTTTCACTCAAGTGGCAAGCTATTACTCTGGCACAGAATACTTTCCCTACATGTTGTGGAGAAGACCACACTGCCCATCTCTGGAAACTTCTATAGCACCAAGAAAGAAACAATAAATTTAAGAGCAAAATTCTGATTAATTTTTTCTTAAGAAAACTGTGTAAGAAATGTATGACTGATTGGAGTTATGTAATAATAGCCACTAGTGCATACTGAACCTGTCTCTTTTCTATAGAAGGTATAAACAGTAAAATGCAACCAATTCCACATTTCTAAGTCATAATCATTTCACTGTCTCTTACATAGGTCTAAGTTATTGATGCTAGTATTACTTGTGTAGATCTGCACTTTAAGCATAGCTCCTTCAGATATGCTGTGATAAGTAAATTTTGATTTAGAGTGAATGTGTGTGTGTGTGTGTGTGTGTGAGAGAGAGAGAGAGAGAGAGAGAGAGAGAGAGAGTGAGAGAGAGAGAGAGAGAGTGAGAGAGAGAGTGAGAGAGAGAGTGAGAGAGAGAGTGAGAGAGAGAGTGAGAGAGAGAGTGAGAGAGAGAGTGAGAGAGAGAGTGAGAGAGAGAGTGAGAGAGAGAGTGAGAGAGAGAGTGAGAGAGAGAGAGTGAGAGAGAGAGTGAGAGAGAGAGAGTGAGAGAGAGAGTGAGAGAGAGAGTGAGAGAGAGAGTGAGAGAGTGAGTGAGAGAGTGAAAGAGTGAGTGAGTGAGTGAGTGAGTGAGTGAGTGAGTGAGTGTGTGTGTGTGTGTGTGTGTGTGTGTGTGTGTGTGTGTGTGTGTGTGTGTGTGTGTGTGTGTGTGTACTCACCTATTTGTACTCACCTATTTGTGGTTGCAGGGGTCGAGTCCTAGCTCCTGGCCCCGCCTCTTCACCGGTTGCTACTAGACCCTCTCTCTCCCCGCTCCATGAGCTTTATCAAACCTCGTCTTAAAACTGTGTATGGTTCCTGCCTCCACTACGTCATTTTCGAGGCTATTCCACTGCCTTACAACTCTATGACTGAAGAAATACTTCCTACTATCTCTCTGACTCATTTGTGTCTTCAACTTCCAATTGTGGCCTCTTGTTTCTGTGTCCCCTCCCTGGAACATCCTGTCCTTGTCCACCTTGTCTATTCCACGCAGTATTTTATATGTCGTTATCATGTCTCCCCTGACCCTCCTGTCCTCCAGTGTCGTCAGGCCGATTTCCCTTAATCTTTCTTCATAGGACATTCCCCTTAGCTCTGGAACTAACCTTGTTGCAAACCGTTGTACTTTCTCTAGTTTCTTGACGTGCTTTATCAAGTGCGGGTTCCAAACAGGTGCTGCATACTCCAGTATGGGCCTGACATACACGGTGTACAGTGTCTTGAATGATTCCTTACTAAGGTGTCGGAATGCTGTTCTCAGGTTTGCCAGGCGCCCATATGCTGCAGCAGTTATCTGATTGATGTGTGCTTCCGGAGACATGCTCGGTGTTATACTCACCCCAAGATCTTTCTCCTTGAGTGAGGTTTGCAGTCTTTGGCCACCTAGCCTATACTCTGTCTGTGGTCTTCTGTGCCCTTCCCCTATCTTCATGACTTTGCATTTGGCAGGATTAAATTCGAGAAGCCATTTGCTGGACCAGGTGTCCAGTCTGTCCAGGTCTCTTTGAAGTCCTGCCTGGTCCTCATCAGATTTAATTCTCCTCATTAACTTCACATCATCTGCAAACAGGGACACTTCTGAGTCTAACCCTTCCGTCATGTCGTTCACATATACCAAAAATAGCACTGGTCCTAGGACCGACCCCTGTGGGACCCCGCTCGTCACAGGTGCCCACTGTGATACATCATTACGTACCATGACTCGTTGTTGCCTCCCTGTCAGGTATTCTCTGATCCATTGCAGTGCCCTTCCTGTTATATGCGCCTGATGCTCTAGCTTCTGCACTAATCTCTTGTGAGGAACTGTGTCAAAGGCCTTCTTGCAGTCCAAGAAGATGCAATCAACCCACCCCTCTCTCTCTTGTCTTACTTCTGTTATTTTATCATAAAACTCCAGAAGGTTTGTGACACAGGATTTGCCTTCCGTGAATCCGTGCTGGTTGGCATTTATACTCCTGTTCCGTTCCAGGTGCTCCACCACTCTCCTCCTGATAATCTTCTCCATAATTTTGCATACTATACACGTCAATGACACAGGTCTATAGTTTAGTGCCTCTTTTCTGTCTCCTTTTTTGAAAATGGGAACTACATTTGCTGTCTTCCATACCTCAGGTAGTTGCCCAGTTTCCAGGGATGTGTTGAAGATTGTGTGTAAGTGTGTGTGTGTGTGTGTGTGTGTGTGTGTGTGTACTCACCTATTTGTGGTTGCAGGGGTCGATTCATAGCTCCTGGCCCCGCCTCTTCACTGATTGCTACTAGGTCCTCTCTCTCCCTGCTCCATGAGCTTTATCATACCTCGCCTTAAAACTATGTATGGTTCCCGCCTCCACTACTTCACTTTCTAGGCTATTCCACGGTGTGTGTGTGTGTGTGTGTGTGTGTGTGTGTGTGTGTGTGTGTGTGTGTGTGTGTGTGTGTGTGTGTGTGTGTGTGTGTGTACGTATTCACCTAGATGTACTTGCCTAGTTGAGGTTGCAGGGGTCGAGTCCAAGCTCCTGCCCCCGCCTCTTCACTGGTCGCTACTAGGTCACTCTCCCTGAACTGTGAGCTTTACCATACCTCTGCCTAAAGCTATGTATGGATCCTGCCTCCACTACATCACTTCCTGACTACTCTGTGGCTGAAGAAATACTTCATACATCCCTGTGATTCATCTGTGTCTTCAACTTCCAACTGTGTCCCCTTATTGCTGTGTCCCATCTCTGGAACATCCTGTCTTTGTCTACCTTGTCAATTCCTCTCAGTATTTTGTATGTTGTTATCATGTCCCCCCTCTCTCTCCTGTCCTCCAGTGTCATCAGGTTGGTTTCCCTTAACCTCTCCTCGTAGGACATACCTCTTAGCTCTGGGACTAGTCTTGTTGCAAACCTTTGCACTCTCTCTAGTTTCTTTATGTGCTTGGCTAGGTGTGGGTTCCAGACTGGTGCCGCATACTCCAATATGGGCCTAACGTACACGGTGTACAGGGTCCTGAACGATTCCTTATTAAGATGTCGGAATGCTGTTCTGAGGTTTGCTAGGCACCCATATGCTGCAGCAGTTATTTGGTTGATGTGCACTTCAGGAGATGTGCCTGGTGTCATACTAACCCCAAGATCTTTTTCCTTGAGTGAGGTTTGTAGTCTCTGGCCCCCTAGACTGTATTCTGTCTGCGGTCTTCTTTGCCCTTCCCCAATCTTCATGACTTTGCACTTGGTGGGGTTGAATTCCAGAAGCTAATTGCTGGACCAGGTCTGCAGCCTGTTCAGATCCCTTTGTAGTTCTGCCTGGTCTTCGATCGAATGAATTCTCATCAACTTCACGTCATCTGCAAACAGGGACACTTCGGAGTCTATTCCTTCCATCATGTCGTTCACAAATACCAGAAACAGCACTGGTCCTAGGACTGCCCTGTGGGACCCCGCTGGTCACAGGTGCCCACTCTGACGTACCATGACTCGCCGCTGTCTTCCTGACAAGTATTCCCTGATCCACTGTAGTGCCTTCCCTGTTATCCCTGCTTGGTCCTCCAGTTTTTGCACTAATCTCTTGGGTGGAACTGTGTCAAACACCTTCTTGCAGTCCAAGAAAATTCAATCCACCCACCCCTCCCTTTCTTGTCTTACTGCTGTCACCATGTCATAGAACTCCAGTAGGTTTGCGACACAGGATTTCCCGCCCCTGAAACCATGTTGGCTGCTGTTAATGAGATCATTCCTTTCTAGGTGTTCCACCACTCTTCTCCTGATAATCTTCTCCATGACTTTGCATACTATACATGTCAGTGACACTGGTCTGTAGTTTAGTGCTTTAAGTCTATCTCCTTTTTTAAAGATTAGGACTACATTTGCTGTCTTCCATGCCTCAGGCAATCTCCCTGTTTCGATAGATGTATTGAATATTGTTGTTAGGGGTACACATAGCGCCTCTGCTCCCTTTCTCAGGAACCATGGAGAGATGTTATCCGGCCCCATTGCCTTTGAGGTATCTAGCTCACTCAGAAGCCTCTTCACTTCTTCCTCGGTTGTGTGTACCGTGGCCAGCACTTGGTGGTGTACCCCACCTCTCCGTCTTTCTGGAGCCCCTTCTGTCACCCCTGTGAACACTTCTTTGAATCTCTTGTTGAGTTCCTCACATACTTCACAGTCATTTCTTGTTGTTTCTCCTCCTTCCTTCCTTAGCCTGATTACCTGGTCCTTGACTGTTGTTTTCCTCCTGATGTGGCTGTATAACAGCTTCGGGTCAGATTTGGCTTTCGCTGCTATGTCGTTGTCGTTTTCATAGTCGTTGTGTGTGTGTGCGCACGTGTGCGTGCATGTGCGGATGTGTGTATGTGTGCGTGCGTGCACAAAGTATGAAAAAAAAAAAATCCTGTTCCATGTGGTGCATGTGACTTGAAGGTGTTTTCTATGAGAAATTTTATGCTTTTATTGGCTGTTTCTTGGTATCAACTGACAGAATGGAAGACATTACTGAAAAAGATGATTCTGGTCGGTTTCAGGACTGGAAGTACAGGTACTTGAAATAGAGCTAAGTAATGGAAATATTTGATTTTTGATGATTTTCCTGAGGAAGGGTAAGGCTTGACCTACACCCCCCTACTGGTTCTGCTTCAATTATTGGGATACCTTAAACCATGAACAGTCATTCCTGTTTCTTTTTTATTATTCAAGAAACAGGGTAAAACTGATCTTTTTGTGTGTGATGACGGAGTCAGAATGGAGGGCAAGCGTAATACAGGAGAGGCCTGGGGATGTGATTAACAGAGGATAGGTTGTGCTAGTTGATGGAATGTATAGTGTTTATTTTGTGTAAAACTGGCTAATTTACCGACTTATTTGCACTTTATATGATAGTTCTAATAGTTGAATGGACAGTTCTTGTGATCTTTCAATAGAAAAGAAGACATGCTAGCAAAATAGCTAAGAATTTGGTCGAATTGAACACTGGAATTGACTTGAATTAGGACTCAAATTGGCCAAAATTACTGATGTGTAAATTGTGCCTAGACCGTCAAATTAGTGTCTGCATAATTCCATACGTTTTCCATCAAATATTGTATTTTTGGCGTGAATACCTTCAGAAAAAAGTTTCACTTGTGTACTTGTCCAACCAATTTTTAAAGCTATCCAAAGTACTTTGTTTACTTCAGGGTGCAACTTGGCAGTTTGTTCTAATCATCTACAGCTCTACTGCCAAACCAATGTTTTTAACCTAAACTCTTTTTAAATCTAAATTTATACAGGCTGAATTCATTGGTGTAAATCACATCTTGATCAGATCTTCAGTACTTCATCTATATGCCCTTTATGTATTATGATTTCTTTTTGCATTCTTAAATCATATTCTCATATACCCCCCTAATGCTATGCTTTTCTAGAAGAATGCAAATTTTGTGCATTCAGCCTGTCTTTGTAGGAGAGGTCTCTGATACCTGGGGTTAATTTTGTCATTTCTATTTTTTCCAATGCAATTATATTTATTCTGAAACATGGAATTTTCTTTTTGGCCTCAACATTCATGTCCCACTGAAATAGGGTGACTCCAAGAAGAATACACATTCACCATCATCCATTCTATCACTGCCTTACCAGAAATACACTTGACATCACATTTCAAATGACCCATATACTGCAAAATCCCTACCCCTCCTTTAGAATGCAGACACTGTACTTCCTACATCCCAGATTCAAGTCTTGGTAATCAATCTCCCTGAATCCCTTCATAAAAGTTACCTTGCTCATTCCTCCCCAAACTTACTGCTCTCATCACTGACCTTCAGTTTATAGGACACAGGGTGGATTTTGGAGACATTTTATGGAAAAAACATGCGTCTAATAAGTCACAAAATACAATATTATAATAATCAAGGTAAGCATTAAATCATAAAAGGGATGATACTTTTATACATACAGAACTGTATATACTGTTGACTGATGGGACTATGAACAATGAGGTGAACCAAAGAATTAATGAGGGGAAAAAAATGGGTGGGTGGTGCACTGAAGCATCAGGGAGGCAAAAGGAAACTATACCAGAGTACAGTGGTACCAACACTGTTATATGGGATTGAAGTTTGGGTTTTAAATGGTGCTGCATTAAAGAGAAGGCTAGAGGCAGTAGAGATGTCATGTTTGAGGGAAATGTGTGGTGTGATTATGCAGAGAATTCTGAACTTGGAGATTAGGTGTCAAATTACCAAAAGTATTATTCAGAGGGTGGACGGCGCTGTTTTCAAAGTGAATGGAGCAACAGAGGATGACTAGGAAGGCATATTAATCTGGGGTGGAGGGAAGGTGGTGTACAAGTCATCCCAGAAAGGGTTGGATGGAGGGGAATTAAGGGGTTTTGAGTGCTAGAGACTTGGACTTACAACAGGCTTGTGTGAGCATATTTGATAACAGTGTAGGCATGTTTTTTTTAGGATTTTACATGGTGCTGGAGTGAGAGCAAGGGATTTAGTGAAAAACCAGCTAGCCAGACTAGAGTCCTAGAGGTGAGAAATACAGTGCCTACACTCTGAAGGAGGGTTGGAGATGTTGCAGCTCAGAGGATCGTCCAAGTTGTGGTGTCAGCATGCTTCCGAGGAGACAGTGCTCGAACGAATGATAGTGTTCTTTTTCAGATCACCCTGCCTTGGTAGGGTGATCTGAAAAATATGTAGTTTAACAGAGAAGAAAAAAGGAAATATTTAAGAGTCAAAATCAGTGGAGCCGGTTCATCATTACTAATCAACAGACAAAAACAAAAAGGCACAACACGTGACAGGAACAATACACAAATAACCCACACATAGGAGAAAGAAACTTATGACAATGTTTCGGTCTGACTTGGACTAGTTAATGGTCCAAGTTGGATCGAAGTGTTGTCACAAGTTTCTTTCTCCCCTGTGTGGGTTATATGTGTATTAATCAATAGGCATACTGACCAGGTCTCTGATGTTTTTAGAAACTGGCATGACCTCAATCCTAAGTACTGTATACAATATTGGTTTTTACAGAGCTTATTGCAAGCATAGTGCTCATCAACATGGAACACTTATTTATTTGGCTGTGCTTTACTAATGTCACCCTCTTAATTTTAAGAGCGAGTTATACTAAACATGCTCAAAACTGTGCTTAACATACATGTAACAGAAGCCATCTTAACACCACTGAAATTCTCAACCTTATAAGACTTTTGCCATGATCAACATAAACTGTTCATAAGAAAACGTGGCAGTTCCATTCTGCTCCCGATCATGTTGACGGAATTCTGTTGTCAATGTCTGGAAGAGTGGGAGCAAATTTCTTCATTAAAAATATATATACAGTACTGTATTTCTAAACGTATTTACGCTGGTGCACAAAAATTAATGTGAAGACAGCAAGAAATGGCAGATACCTACAAAAAATTGATTACATCAATGGCATTCTGTGCTTTATTTGACCCTACAGTATAAATTTTGTGCAACACCAAATACTTTAGTCGTCAAATTTACACCATCCATTCTTATTTATAACAGTGTATGCAAAACATAGAAGCATCTAATAAGCTAACAAGTGAAAATGCCACTGTTGCCAAAAAAGGAAAAATACAAGTCAAACTAATTTTCCAACGGCACACACGAGATTATCCACTGTCTGTAGTGACTTATCTTTCTCTGGAGGTTACTAGGCTGGTCCAAACAATCTTCAAACACTGGATACATCAATGATGTACAACAAAACTTGTACCTGTGTGAGAATCTTTTGATTCTCCATAGTAAATCCACATTAAAAGGACATACATTTAAAGTGTTAAGAATTTGTATACAAGTGACAATTAATCAGAAAATACACAATGACAAGTTTTCATTAATAACTAACAAACAGAAATCCTGAATAGCCAAGAAAAAATTTCTAAGTTTAAAGGAATAGTACAGGTACCTTAAAAAAAAAATTCTTATCTGGTTCTGTAGCACAATGCCTCCTCTATTTCCAAAATGTTCCATACATTTCCATGCAAGTATATTTGTTTCTTGCATACTTTTGTTTTTATAGCAATTGTAATTTAGCTGTATGCAGAAGCCTCAGAAATATTTAGACTAAACAGCAGTATAAAAAAAAATCCTGCCCCATGTAATGCATGATGGAAAAAGCACACTTCTGAGCTTACATTTTTGTATCATCTAGTATAATGGATGACATACTAGTGTATGTCTCAAAATAAAAGAAATTTAATTTTTGGTGATTTTTCCTGAGGAAGGGTAAGGCCCTAGTCTGCTTTATGGGTTTTTACAAGGTCTGCTTTAATTATTGGGACGTCTTAAACCACAATCAATCAATCATTCTTTGTTATGTTTCATTATCCAAGAAATAGGGTAAAACTTTGATTTTTTGTCTGATGAATTCAAAATGGATGGCAAGCATTATATAGGAGAGGCCTGGGGATGTGATTAATGAACAGAGGATAGGTTACTTTAGTAGATGGAATGCATTACGTGCTTATTTTGGAGTGTTTTTTAACTGGAATTTGTTGATTTGTGTATAAACTGGCCAAATTACTGACCTGTGCATTTTTAGGTTAATTCTGGTATCTGAATGGGCAGTTTTTTGTGCTCAATAAAACAGAAGACATACTACCGAAATAGCTAGGAATTTGGTCGAATTGAGCATTGGCTTACAGTACGATTCAAAGTAGTTAAAACCGCTGATGTGTAAATTGCACCCAGACTACCAACTTTGTGCCTATACAATACCATAAGTCTTCCCTAAAATTTTGTATTTTTTGTCTCACTACCTTTAGAAAAAGATTCTCTACCATTCAAGATTTTTTTTAAATTACAAAATTGCCAGCACTCATAATTTTGGGGGTCATAACAGTGAAAGCGTTAAGGCTGCCTGTCGTCTGCATGCACTCCTGAAGAGTATAGTACAACATAAATAAATACATATAGTAAATCCAATAAATAAGTTTCCTGTTTTGTGTTACCCTGCCTTGGTGGGAGACTGTCAACGAGGTAAAAAAATGCTTTCCTAACTACAGTACAGTACATTACATTTACAATAAAATATTGTATTTAACATATGAAAAGTAAGAAAAAACTTGTATTTGTTAACCTGAAAAATTAATAAATATAATACTGTACATATAGCATGCTGCACTCTTGGGGTGGGTTTCCAGGCTCTGAGAATATTACAGTGGCAGCATTCAACAGGGTTTCAGTATATTAAATATACAAGAGCAGACAGTTCCAAAAAGAAAATATTCAACAATATTTTTTTTTTCAACAAACTAGCCGCATCTCACTGAGGCAGGGTAACCCAGAAAGAAAAAACTGAAGTTTTTCTTTTTAAATTTAGTAATTTATATAGGAGAAAGGGTTACTAGCCCCTTGCTCCCAGCATTTTAATTGCCTCTTACGACATGCATGGCATACAGAGGAAAAATTCTGTTCCACTTCCCCCATGGAGAACAATAAATTTACCTAGTATAAATACAGTGCAAAAGTTATTCATCACTTACCAAATGGTCATCTGTACCTTGAATACTCAATGTACGCATATACATCGGAAAACTACACACCTAAACACTATTTTAAACTTTGCTAGTGCAATATAAGAGTTTCTCATGATTTCATTTATATGATCTACTGGTGGCAATGTTTTGCTCATGATGACTTCTAAATTGCACTCCAACAGGTACTTTTAATATTTTACCACACAAGCCCTAGTTTCCATCTGGCCTGTTATTTCTTTCTCCCATTTTCATTATGTAGAACTAGTTTTTTCAACTAACCAGCCGTATCCCACTGAAGTAGGGTGGCCCAAAGAGAAAAAAGTCTCTTTTTAACTTTAGTAATGTATACTTATCTGCATTATATTCCATAATACATCAATAACTCCATTTATTGAATTTATTCAAGTACATACTCTTGTAAGACTGTAGTTCATTTTTATTATCTTTCTCATGGGATCTTTGCATAATTTGCAATCATACTGCAGATACATAAATATACAGTGTATGTGTGTATTCATCTCACCCATACACACACAAATAACTAACTCCCCCCCCCCACACACACAGGGAGGCAGAGAAAAAGTTCATGCCAAGGAGCAACAAAAACAGTGGGAAGACCAGAGTGAGCCCATGGTTTACCCAAAGGTGTGGAGAGTCCAAAACCACATATGCTAGAGCATGGGAAAAGTATAGACAGCAAAGGACTCAGGAAAACAGGGAGCTGAGCTGAAGAGCCAGAACTGAATATGCATGGATTAGGAGAGAAGCCAAGTGTCAAAAGGAGAACAACATATAATCAAAACCCAAATCTGACCCAAAGATGTTATACAGCCACATCAGGAAGATGTGAATACAGGAAAGAGTAAGGTTATGAGGATAACAAAAAGATTAGGTGATGAAAGATTGGATATCAGATTGGAGGGAGAGAGTATGGAGGAGGTGAATGTATTCAGATATCTGGGAGTGGACGTGTCAGCGGATGGGTCTATGAAAGATGAGGTGAATCATAGAATTGATGAGGGGAAAAGGGTGAGTGGTGCACTTAGGAGTCTGTGGAGACAAAGAACTTTGTCCTTGGAGGCAAAGAGTGGAATGTATGAGAGTCTAGTTTTACCAACGCTATTATATGGGTGTGAAGCATGGGTGATGAATGTTGCAACGAGGAGAAGGCTGGAGGCAGTTTAGATGTCATGTCTGAGGGCAATGTGTGGTGTGAATATAATGCAGAGAATTCGTAGTTTGGAAGTTAGGAGGAGGTGCAGGATTACCAAAACTGTTGTCCAGAGGGCTGAGGAAGGGTTGTTGTGGTGGTTCGGACATGTAGAGAGAATGGAGCGAAACAGAGTGACTTCAAGAGTGTATCAGTCTGTAGTGGAAGGAAGGTGGGGTAGGGGTCGGCCTAGGAAAGGTTGGAGGGAGGGGGTAAAGGAGGTTTTGTGTGCGAGGGGCTTGGACTTCCAGCAGGCATGTGTGAGTGTGTTTGATAGGAGTGAATGGAGACAAATGGTTTTTAATACTTGACGTGCTGTTGGAGTGTGAGCAAAGTAACATTTATGAAGGGGTTCAGGGAAACCGGCAGGCAGGACTTGAGTCCTGGAGATGGGAAGTACAGTGCCTGCACTCTGAAGGAGAGGTGTTAATGTTGCAGTTTAAAAACTGTAGTGTAAAGCACCCTTCTGGCAAGACAGTGATGGAGTGAATGATGGTGAAAGTTTTTCTTTTTTGGGCCACCCTGCCTTGGTGGGAATCAGCCAGTGTGATAATAAAAAAAAATCAGGAAGAAAAGAACAGTAAAGGACCAGATAATCAGGCCGAGGAAGGAAGGAAGAGAGCTCACAGGGAACAACCGAGAAGTATGCGAGGAGCTCAGCTCTCACAATTTAGGGAGGTATTCACAGGAGAGAGAGAGAGAGACTTCCAGCAACCTGTAGTGGTAGGGTACACTATCAAGTACTGGACACACTGCACGCAACGAACGAGGAGGTGAAGAAACTGCTATGAGAGCTAAATACCTCAAAGGCAGTGAACCCATATAATATCTCTGAGTTCTGAGAGAGGTAGCAGATACACTTCCTGAGGTGTGGAAGACAGCAAATGTAGTCCTGATTTTTAAGAAACAGGACAGACAGGCAGCACTTAACTACAGACTGTGTCACTGACAAGTATAGTACAGTATGTAGTTATGGAGATCATCATCAGGAGAAAAGTGGTGGAGCATGTAGAAAGGAATGCACTCATACATGACAATCAGCACGGATTCAGGGAAGGGAAATCCTGCATCACAAACCTACTGGAGTTCTACAACAAGGTGACAGAAGTAAGACAGGGGAGAGAGGGGTGGATAGACTATCTTCTTGGACTGTAAGAAGGCTTTTAACACAGTAGCACACAAGAGACTGGTTAAAGAGCTAGAGGAGCAGGCACGAATAGCAGGGAAAGTACTGCAGCGAATCAGGGAATACCTAACAGGAAGGAAATGTGTCAGTACATAACGTTAAGTCAGTGGGTGCATGTGTTGAGTGGGATTCCACAAGGGTCAGTCCAACGTCCAGTGCTGTTTTTTTGTATATGTGAATCACATGATGCAAGGGACAGGTTCAGAGGTGTCCCTGTTTGCAGGCAATGTGAAGCTAATGAGGAGAATACAAGTGCACGAAGATCAGGTAAGCCTACATGGGGATCTGGACAGGCTGCAAGCCTGGTCCAACAAATGGCTCCTGAAATTTAACCCCAGCAAATGCAAAGTCACGAAGCTTGGGGAAGGCCAAAGAAGACCGCAGACAGAGTACAGCCTAAGACGTCAAAGGCTGAAAAACTCACTCAAGGAAAAGAATCTCCTAAGGCTCACATCAACCAAATAACTGCTGCAGCACATGGGCGCCTGGCAAATCGAGAATTGTGTTTCGACATCTAAGTAAGAAGTCATTCATGACACTGTACACCATGTATGTCAGACCCATATTTGGAGTATGAAGCACCAGTATGGAACCCACACCTGGATAAACACATCAAGAAATTAGAGAAAGTGTGAAGGTTTGCAACAAGATTAGTCCACAGCTGACGGGCATGTCCTATGAGGAGAGGTTAAGGGGACTCAACCTGACACTGGAGGACAGGAGGAATAGGGGGATATGATAATGACATAAAATATTGAGAGGAACTGACAAGGTGGATAGGGACAATGTTTCAGAGATGGGACACAACAAGGGGTTACACCTGGAAGATGAAAACTCAGATGAGTCACAGGGATGTTAGGAAGTATTTCTTCAGATATAGAGTTGTCAGGAAGTGGAACAATCTAGAGAGTGATGTAGTGGAGGCAAGATCCATACATAGCTTTAAGAAGAGGTACAATAAAGCTCAAGGAGCAGGGAGAGAGTGAACCTAGTAGCGACCAGCGAAGAGGTGGGGTCAGGAGCTGTTACTCAACCCCTGAAATCACAAACAGGTTAGAACGTATGTACGCGCACATGCACACAAACACACACTAATTGCTACATAGTAGCAATCAGTGAAGAGGCAGGGCCAGGAGCTATGACTCAACCCCTGCAACCACAAATAGGTGAGTACACACACTGCACTGTCAGTGATTGTGTTTTCAGTATTTGATTTTTTCATTTCCAATAGAAATGCTCTATGTGTATTTCTGTTAACCCTTTGACTGTCTCAGTCGTATATATACATCTTACAAGCCACCGTGTTTGACGTGTATATCCCCTGCCCCGCTGTTTTCTGTAACCTACTAATCATCCCTCCCCCCTTCTGCCGCCCGATACCCTCGCTTCCTTCCCTACCCTGCAGCGCTGTATAGCCCTTGTGGCTTAGCACTTCTTTTTGATTATTATAATTATAATTGACGTGTATATACTCATAAATTCTAGCGGCTTCAAATCAAGGCTGGTAGGCCCACATGTGAGAGAATGGGTCTGTGTGCTCAGCGTGCACCGTATAACAAAAAATTCCTGCAGCACGCAGTGCATAATGAGAAAAAAAAACTCCGACCGTTTTTTTTTAATTAAAATGCTGACTGTGTGGTCTATTTTTGTATAATATTTATGGTTGTATTCTCATTTTCTTGGTCTCATTTGATGAATGGAAAACATATTATAGAAATAGAGGTGATTTTGATTGGTTTTACTATGAAAAGAACCTTGAAATGGAGCTCAAAGTAGGGGATATGTTTGATTTTTGCTGATGTTCAAAAGTAAACAAATGATGTCATTTTCCAATAAATGTCCAACTAGCCATTCTAATATGCAGTCATGAATGGGTTGACATTATTTGTACAATTATTACAATATTGCAGTAGTCTGCATAACAGTAAATCTTCTATTTTTTGTTTGAATAAAGATTCAAAATAGAAAGCAAGAGTAATATCAGAGGGGCCTGGAGATGTGACTGATGAACAAAGAAAATGTTATTTTAGAGCCAGGAATGTCTGCATTATTCATTCTGGACCTTATTTTGAAATTGTCATATTTTTTAATTTTCGTGAAATTGGCCAAATTGCAAAATTCTGACCACGTTATTGGGTAGTTGATATCGGTAAATGGGCAGTTTCTTGTACTCAGTCAATAGAAAAAATGGAGTTCTAAAGAAATAGCTATGAGTTTGGTCAACTGGAACACTGGAATTAGCCGAAAATAGGGCTCAAAGTGGGCGAAATCGCCAATTTGTAAATATCGCCAGTCGCTAACTTCGCGAGAGTGTAATTCCGTCAGTTTTCCATCAAATTTTGTTCTTTTGGTGTCATTACAATCGGGAAAAGATTGTCGATCATTTCATAAGAAAAAATAATTTTTTTTTTTTTTACACCAGGAGGCACCTCAGGATTGGGGGTTGTGACAGTCAAGGGGTTAAGGAGCACCTCACCTTGCAGGCAGAAGACTCTTTTCCCCTTCCCCCCACTAAACATTGAACAACTCCATTGTTTTAGCAATGTGGTGGTGGTGTCAGGGAGGGTGAAGGAATGAAAATAAACAGCATCCTATATGAGTCAGTTTACCTGGATGCATACCCTATGATTGTTGCTCTGTGCTCATCACCCAGTTTTCTTTCTTTACATCACCCCATTTCAACTCTGGATATTTATCATGGCATGCAAACGAAGTGAAGGTATAGCTGGTGAAGCAAGGAAGAAAATCGAGCATGAAACTATGCCCATTTTGAAAAAACTGTAGGTAATCATGTCATGGAGAGGGTAAGCAAGTTTGGCATTGGAGAATTAATAATTCATTCAATTAGAGAAAAGGAGCTGAAGATAAAAGCATGTGCAGCAAGTAAACCTCATTGTGGCACAGTAAAAAGAATGAGGTACAAGTCATTACAGCTAAATATAACAAAGTTTACTAAATGTGTGGACTGAAAAACAAAGAAAGGTGTTCCACTTGATGGCCTTATTATTAAATAAAATGCCTTAATATACTATAAAACAGTGTGTGAGTTAACAATTAGTTGTGGATGGCTTAAATGGTTCAGAATACTCAGTGCACAGCACAATATAATGAGGGGAGAATGCCTCTGTTGACCATGCTATTGCAGAAAAGTTTCTGGTCAAGTTAGCAAACATTATCTCTGAGGGTGACTACAAATGTGAGCAAGTATTTAACGCTGATGAGACAGGTTTGCTCTGGAAGATAATGCCATCTACAACAAACATCAGCAAACAAGAAAATTGCTCCTGGATTCAAGGCTGTGAAAGACCATTTCAGCTTGCTTTGCTGTAATGCATCAGATGACTTTCAATGTAAGCCCATGCTTGCTTATCACTTCAAGAATCCCAGTGCTTTAAAAGGGTAAAGACAAAAACCATATTGCCCATTATTTGGTGGAAGGCCAACCTCAAAGCATGGCTAAGCAAGGCCTTCTTCACTGAGTGATAGAACCACTGGATCTTCTTATGTAGAATCAAGTATTGATGGCATGGGTTTGGAGCGCATCTACAGCATAAAATGAGGGACATATGTAATTGTACAGGATGTTAAAAAAAAAGTGTTTTAAAAAACTTAGGCTTTTATACTCACATGAAGTACTATACAGCACTGTATAAAGTCATCAAAATGGATTACACCCTTTCCAGATCTGTCAAAACGCCTCATCAGCACATCATAAAACTGATCTGAAAACCTGCAACATATAATACAGTATTAAAAATTATAAACCATATTCCACTTAACAGTTCATTTTTTTTTTTGACAACATTCACAATAAGCTGTAATTTAGCTACCTAGGAAAGGATGGAGGGAGGGGGGTAAAGGAGGTTTAGACATACAGCAGGCATGCGTGAGTGTGTTAGATAAGAGTGAGTGGAGACGATCTGTTTTTGGGACTTGACGAGCTGTTGGAGTATGAGTAGAGTAATATTTTATAAAGGGATTCAAAGAAACCAGTTAGCCAGACTCAAGTCCTGGAAGTGGGAAGCAAAGTGCCTGCACTCTAAAGGAGGGGTTTGGGATATCTGCTGTTTAAAGTGACATCTAAACTGTTGTATCAGCAAGCCTCTGGCAAGACAGTGATAGTGTGAATGATGGTGAAAATGTTTCTTTTTTGAGTCACTTTACCTTGGTGGGAGACACCCAGCATTAAAAAAAACATACTAAACATATTGGCTAGTTTAACCACTTCAAGGTCTGTACAGTAGTACTATGGGTTTGAGTTCAGGGTCTGTGCCACAGAACTATGCAATGAGCTCAGCTCAATCAGATATCAGTAACAGTAAATCTGGGCCTAGATATGAGAGAATGGGTCTATGCAGCGAGTGAGCACCACATAAAAAAAAAAAAACCCTGCCCTACACAGTGCATGATGGGGAAAAAAATGACCATGAATTTGGCTTAAAATAGTGACTTTGCAGTGTGTTTTCAAATGGTTTTTATTATTGTATTCTTGGTTTCTTGGTATCAATTGACAGAATGGATGATATATTACAGAAATAGAGATGATTCTGAATGGTTTCAGGACTGAAAGCAGCTTGAAATTGAGCTCAAAGTAGCAGAAATGTTTGATTTTTGCCAATATTCCAGAGGACAAATTATGTTACTCGTCCAATACACGTCCAACTGATCAGTCTAGTATGCGTTCACAAATGCGCTGGCACTATTTTTTTTTATTATCACACTGGCCGATTCCCACCAAGGCAGGGTGGACCGAAAAAGAAAAACTTTCACCATCATTCACTCCATCACTGTCTTGCCAGAAGGGTGCTTTACACTACAGTTTTTAAACTGCAACATTAACACCCCTCCTTCAGAGTGCAGGCACTGTACTTCACATCTCCAGGACTCAAGTCCGGCCTGCCGGTTTCCCTGAACCCCTTCATAAATGTTACTTTGCTCACACTCCAACAGCACTCCAACTATTTGTACAATTATATTACAATAGTGCAGTAGTCTGCATACCGGTAAATCTTCTGTTTTTTGTGTGAATAAAAATTAAAAATTGAAAGCAAGTGTAATATAGGAGAGGCCTGGGGACATATCTAATTAAGAAAGGAAATGTTGTTTTAGTGCAAGGAATGTCTACAGTGTTTATTCTGGACCTTATTTTTATATTGGCAATTTTTAAATTTTGTGTGAAACTGGCTAAATCACCAATTTTTGATCACTTTATTGGGTGGCTGAAATAGGTAAATGGGTAGTTTCTTGTAATCAATCAACAGAATGGAAGAAATACTAGCAAAATAGCTATGAGTCTGGTTGACTGGAACAATGGAATTGGTGTAAAATAGGACTCAAAGTGGGCAAAATTGTTAATGTATAAATATCGCCAAGACTGTTAGCTTTGTGAGAGCATAATTTCCTAAGCTCTTCATCATAGTTCATACTTTTGGTTTCATTACCTTTGGAAAGATTCTCTATCGTATCATAAGATTTTTTTTTTTTAATTGTTGGACTGAGAGCAATTTTCAGATCAGGGGTCTGGACCCTGAAAGGGCTAACATAGACATTTCCCACTAAGGCAACATGACCTTAGCTAATTGGTTTCCCTTGAATCCTTTTATAGATTCATAATATATTGTATTACCTTACACAACAGCATATCAAATCTCAAAAACACCTTTTTCCCACATGCTTGGTCAAGTTCCTAATTCTCAAAACATCCTAACAACCCTTCCTTGGAGTCCCCTATACCAGCTTCCGTCTACCCCAGATTTATATATAGTGGAACAGTGGTTTTCATATGCCTTAGTTTGAATGTAAAACTATAGTTATTCTCTATAAAATATATTTTTTGTTAATATTTCCCATGAGAAATAATGTAAATCCAATTAATCCATTCCAGACACACAAAAATATTAACAAAAAATACATTTTATAGAGAATAACTTTAGTTTTACATACAAACTAGGGCATACAAAAACCGTACTGTACTGTATTCTCTTTGTCAAGCTATGTTCTTTAATTTTTATTAAATGACCAAGCAATACAACCCCTCTTCTGCTATTCTTTATTCTCTGCATATATTCACATAACCAATGCCTCCAGCATTCAAAAGATCATGCCTCACACTCATACAAGTACGTATTGGTATCACTATACTTTGATACATTTTTCCATTTGCATCTACTGATAAATTAGCCTTTCTGTACTCCTCACACTCCAGCTACTTTCTTTCTCATCCTTCTTTTATCATTAACCTCATCTTTCATAAACCCACCTGCTGACACATCTACTCCCAAATATCTCACTATATTCACTTCCTCCAATCTAATTTCTTAATCTCATGGTTTTACTCATTTCTGTTTCACTTTTGAAACAAACTCCTCCACCCATCCTTTACAACTCCTTTTCAAAAAAAAGCTGTAAAGCACTTAGTTATCAGCAAAGAGCATCTCTGGTAACTCCCAATTTATATCAGACTGATTATCCTTCATGCCCTCACATCTTCCCAACAATTTAGCATTCACTTCTTTAATAAAGCTATAAATGTATTAAACAACCATGGCAGCATCATACACTGCTGTGTAATGCCACTTTTACTTAAAATAATAAGTTTGGACAGTTTAAGGGTTAAATGGTACTAAATTGTAATACATCATATTGTAAATTGTTTCAAATTGTTCTATTGTAATATTGTAATTTTTATAAACTAATTCAATATTGTAATTATTCTCTACTAGACTTTTTAAAGCCATATAGCATTACCTAATAATACTCATTTCTCTTGTACTCACTGTAACTCATCTATATTATTATTATTAAATCATTACATTCATAGGAAAGTGCTAAGGCCCTAAGGATTCACACAGTAAGATATAAAGGTTTATGTCTTTGTAAAGGTTACAATGTGTAATTATAATTTTGGTTTGCTAAGTACAAAGAAAGCCACTATCAAGCTGGGGCATTTCAGGTAGACTAATCCTAATACATAGTAACTACTTAAAACTAGACAGATAATAGTACATAATAACTATACAGTAACTACTTGGGAAATGAGAAGTAACTGGGTTTAATCCAAAGCAGGGAAGCTCCAATTTCTTGGCTTGAAATCAATTCAATAGCATCAAGGGACCTACCTTGAAGGGAACTGCTAAATGAGGATTAACTGGTTTACAGTAACAATAACTACTGTCCTGTAACACTAATATTTTACAAAAGTTCCACCAAATAGCACTTAGAAATTTACTTTCAGTAAATATAGTTGATTGTATATATGTATATATTTTTTTAACATGTCGGCCATTTCCCAGAGAGGCAGGGTGACCCAAAAAGAAAGAAAATTTTTTCATCATCATTCAACACTTTCACCATCACTCGTACATAATCAGTCTTTGCAGCGGCACTCAGATACGACAGTTTAGACATCCCTCCAAACTGCAAATATCCTAAATCCCTCCTTTAAAGTGCAGGCATTGTGCTTCCCATTTCCAGGACTCTAAGTCCAGCTAACTGGTTTCCCCTGAAACCCTTCACAAAATATTACCCTGCACACACTCCAATAGCTCATCAGGTCCTATAAACCATTTGTCTCCATTCACTCCTATCTAACACGCTCATCCACGCTTGCTAGAAGTCAAAACCCCTCGCCCACAAAACCTCCTTTACCCCCTCCCTCCAACCTTTTCGGGGACAACCCCTACCCCGCCTTCCTTCCCCAACAGATTTATACACTCTTCTTGTCATTCTACTTTGATCCATTCTCTCTAAATGACCAAACTACTTCAACAACCCCTCTTCAGCCCTCTGACTAATACTTTTATTAACTCCACACCTTCTCCTAATTTCCACACTACGAATTCTCTGCATAATATTTACACCACACATTGCCCTTAGACAGGACATCTCCACCGCCTCCTCGCTGCAGCCTATACAACCCAAACTTCACACCCATATAAGAGTGTTGGTACTATATTTTCATACATTCCCTTCTTTGCCTCCATAGATAACGTTTTTTGTCTCCACATATACCTCAGTGCACCACTCGCCTTTTTTCCTTCATCAATTCTATGATTAACCTCATCCTTTATAAATCCATCCACGGACACGTCAACTCCAAAATATCTGAAAACATTCACTTCTTCCATACTCCTCCTCACATTCACTTCTTCCATACTCCTCCTCCCCAATTTGATTTCCAATTTTTCATTATCTAAATCATTTGATACCCTCATCACCTTACTCTTTTCTATGTCCACTTTCAACTTTCTACCTTTACACACACTCCCAAACTCGTCCACTAACCTTTGTAATTTTTCTTTAGAATCTTCCATAAGCATAGTATCATCAGCAAAAAGTAACTGTGTCAATTCCCATTTTGTATTTGATTCCCCCATAATTTAATCCCAACCCTCTCCCCAACACCCTAGCATTTACTTCTTTTACAACCCCATCTATAAATATGTTAAACAACCATGGTGACATTACACATCCCTGTTTAAGACCTACTTTTACCGGGAAGTAGTCTCCCTCTCTTCTACACACCCTAACCTGAGCCTCACTATCCTTATAAAAACTCTTTACAGCATTTAGTAACTTACCACCTATTCCATATAGTACTTGCAACATCTGCCACATTGCTCCCCTATCCACTTTATCATACGCCTATAATTTTTACACTCTCTTTTGTCCCTCTTCCCTTTATATAAAACATATATTTCAGCATAAAATGCCAATTGTACGTCCAGCCTCACCTGTATCCAAATGTAGTAATAGCTGTCTTGAGCTCTTCTTTACTTATATTACCAGAACTGTCTCTATCAAAGGCCCTGAAACACTGTTGCCAATCTGTCACATACTTCCATAATGCTCCAAACTCTTCAAATGTGATTGTGCCTGACCCTTTTTTATCAAACATTCCTGGAAATTTGTTAGATTACCATCATTAATATAGACTATAAATATATTCAGTATAAAAAAACTTTTATTATTAATTACCTTCGACAAGGAAGTTAATACAGCCTCTCCTCACTTAATGATGGGGTTCCGTTCCTGAGAATAGGCTGGTAAGCAAATTTATTTATTTATTTATTTATAATTTGAGCACACATACAGAGGTACAAAAAAAATACAGATAAGAGCAGCATGCCAAAGCCACTTATACTATGCATAGCATTACGGGCTGGCTTAAAATTAACTTAAGATTAACTAAGCAATGATGAAATCAGTGAAAAACATTAATGTAAACAGATTACTATAAATCACAAGTGAGTATTACAAAGACAGGTCATATGGTTGCATGCATTGTTGTAAATTCAGTAGAATGGAGTATTCTGTTAGGTAGTGTATTTAAAAAATAATAAAGTTAGATTGGGTTTTAGGTTTAACATTTATGTGATATAATTGTGAGAAACATTTAAGATATACAATTTATAAGGTTCAGTTATTCAGTATTTATTTGGTTTTGGGTGAGTAAGTGATCTTTGAGAAGAGACTTGAATTTATAAACAGGTAGTGTTTCTTTTATATTTACAGGTAATGAATTCCAGATTTTAGGGCCTTTTATGTGCATTGAGTTTTTGCATAGCGTGAGATGGACACGAGGAATATCAAAGAGTGATCTGTGCCTTGTGTTATGGTCATGTGTTCTGTTGAGGTTGGCAAGGAGATGTTTGAGGGGAGGGTTAATATCAGAGTTGAGTGTTCTATGTATGTAATAGGTGCAGTAATAAGTATGGATGTTTTGTATGGTGAGTAGGTTGAGTGTATTGAATATTGGTGGAGTGTGCTGCCTGTAGTGAGAATTTGTTATCATTCTAACTGCAGCCTTTTGTTGGGTAATTAGTGGTCTGAGATGGTTACTTGTTGTTGAGCCCCATGCACAAATTCCATAGGTGAGATAGGGGTAAATAAGAGTGATATAGGGCCAGGAGGGCTGACTGTGGAGCATAGTACCGTATCTTCGATAGTATGCCTACAGTCTTGGAAATTTTCTTAGAAATTTGTTGTATATGTGTATGAAATTTGAGTCTATTATCAAGGTGGATTCCTAAGAATTTTCCCTCTGTTAGCTTTGTGATAGGTGATCCGTTTATCATTATGTTAAGAGGGACATCTGTAGCTCTGTTACCAAACTGAATGAAGTAGGTTTTGTCAATGTTTAGTGTAAGTTTGTTACTCATCCAGGTAGATATTTTCTGTAATTCGGTATTTACAGTATTGGCTAGCGTGACTGGGCTCGGGTGGGAGAAGACGTATGTTGTGTCATCAGCAAATAGTGTGGGTTTGAGTAATTGCGAAGCATTTGGTAGGTCATTTATGTATAGGAGAAAGAGAAGAGGGCCAAGGACACTTCCCTGTGGGACACCAACTGTAATTGGTTGTGCAGAAGAGTTTGCCCCATTTGCATACACATATTGGCTTCTGTTGCTGAGGTATGACTTGAGGTAGTTGAGGGAGTGCCCTCTTATACCATAGTGTGACAATTTTACGTGGAGCAAGTCATGGTCAACTGTATCAAAAGCTTTACGTAAGTCAATGAAGATCCCCAGTGGGACTTCTTTTTTCTCTATTGCAGTGTATATATGTTCTAGCATGTGTATAATAGCATCATTAGTATTTTTATTAGGCCTGAATCCAAATTGGCAGGGGTTGAGTATGTTTTGGGAGATAAGGTAGGAGTAGATTCGTTTATGAATTAATTTTTCGAAGATTTTTGAGAGAGGGTGTAAGTTGGATATTGGCCTATAGTTATTCAACTCTGTTTGGTCTCCTCCTTTGTGGATCGGGGTGACCCTTGCTATTTTGAGTACTGTAGGGAAGGTGGAGGATTCAATGGATTTGTTAAAGAGTGTTGCAATGATTGGTGATAGCACTTGTGACACTTTTTTGTATATAAAGGGTGGTAAGGTATTTAAATCTCCTGCCTTGTTTTGTATGCAAGAAGCATACTATACTGGGAGCGGGTTTGTATCAACCATCTTTAGATATTTTTTTAATATCGCCTTTGCACCATTTATAACATTTCTGGTATAGATTTCAATGCGTATACAGTAGTTTACTGTATCCTGTAATACACAGAATAGAGGAAATCAGCTCTAATATACATTATTTAGGTTTGCATACTAGTTGGAGAGCTGGTTGTAAGTCCGAGTGGTCGGTAAATGAGTACATGCACAATAAAATTTTAATTTGCTTACATGTTAAATATTCACATTAAAAAGTTTTGACAGCATGTATAGCAAGTGCTTTATGACCTACTACAAGTTCAACACTTCTATGAATATAATAGTAGCACTGTATTAATAATGTATAGGGAAAATCATTTAAAAAATATTTTAAAATATAAAATAGCAAAATATTTCATATCTTAAAAATAATGTCAATTCTAACAGTTTTTTCAGTAGTTAAATTGAATAAATAAAGTTGGAAATAAGAAAAATGAAAGTAGAAAATTAATACAGTACAAAGCATAGATGTTTCGGGAGACAAAATGATCCTTGGTGAAAGAACACAAATTAGGTACAGAATGTATACTACATACAGCTTCGAAGAAACAGGGTTTGTTTTCATATTTCCTTACTTATTTGAAAGCATAGATTATCTTTGTACACTTACACTAAAACAAGAGTTCATAGAAAAAAAAACTTTTCGAGTACAGTGGAACCTCGCCTTATGAGTTTAATCCGTTCTGTGACCTTGCTCGTATCCCAGTCTGCTCGTATGCCGAGTCAATTGTCCTCATTTAACTGAAATGCCATTAATCCGTTCCAGCAGAATTCCTGCTCTCAGGAGGCAGGACAAAATACAGTGGTACCTTGGGTTACGAACAGCTCAAAACTCGAACAATGTACAGTGGTCCCTCAATAATCGTCCGGCCTGAAAGTCATCCATTTCGGAAATAGTCCTGTTTTTTCGTCAAAATATTGGCTCGCAAATGGTCCGGTAACTCGCTAATAGTCCTAATAGTCCTTCGTCCCGGACGCGTACTCACGCTCTGAGCCGCCTCGGCCTTTCCTTCCCAGCCAGTGTGCCATTGTTTACCAGTGAGTGACGGTCCCCTCACATGCTCCTACGAAATATTTCATGATATTCCATTGATTTTAGTGCTTACAAGTGCTTACAAGCTACCATGGCTCCAAATAAAGCTTCTAGTGCCAGCCCTTTGGTAAAGAATGTGAGAAACACATAATTTATGAAAAAGTTTGTAGAAAAATACAAAGATGGTGGTGGTAGAGTGGAAGCAGTTGTGATAGTGGTTGATGAACATAAGAACATAAGAAAGGAGAATCACTGCAGCAGGCCTGTTGGCCCATGCTCGGCAGGTCCTTTACAATTCATCCCACTAACGAAACATTTTCCCAACCCAGTCCTCAATGCTACCCAAGAAATAAGCTCTGATAACTCTATCCGCTCATTTGCAAGTCCCAAATGCGTGGATAGAGTTATCAGAGCTTATTTCTTGGGTAGCATTGAGGACTGGGTTGGGAAAATGTTTCGTTAGTGGGATGAATTGTAAAGGACCTGCCGAGCATGGGCCAACAGGCCTGCTGCAGTGATCCTCCTTTCTTATGTTCATCAACCACTCTCAACTGCTTCCACTCTACCACCACCATCTTTGTATTTTTCTACAAACTTTTTCATAAATTATGTGTTTCTCACATTCTTTACCAAAGGGCTGGCACTAGAAGCTTTCTTTGGTGGTAGTGATGGTGGTAGAAGGTAGTAGTGATGGTGGTAGAAGGTAGCAGTGATGGTGGTAACAGTTGTAATAGTGGTAGAAGGTCATAGTGATGGTGGTAGTGGGTTCCTTCTTTAGTGATTCTACCAATTCCTGGCAATATAAACACAAATGCAGTATAATGTGATCCTTTATTGACTACGTTTCGCCCACACAGTGGGCTTTTCTACCAATTCCTCCATATTGTTTCATACTATGGAACAATGCTCTTCTCCAGACTGAGGGACTGACCACCTCAAAACTTTAAGGGTGATGGACTGATTACATCGTCTTCAAGTATCTTCTGCTTCTATCAACTTTCTGTACTTGACTGAAGAAGCCTACTGTGTAGGCGAAACGTTTCATAATAAAGATACCTAACTGTTGCATATGTGTCTTACCTAACAATTCCTCCAATGTTGTTGGAGTTATATAGGGCTACAAAAACCACCGCCACTCAGCTGCTGCTTCACTACCATTATGGATGGCTTACACTCAGTGGCCCTTATATACCCAACAACAACACAATACAACACCTCTCGTGACATACGTAATGACTTACTTTATTCATTCTAGAGTATATTCCATGTTTCTATGTTATTAATATTGTTTATTATGTCATATTAGTTGAATTGTGATAGATAAATAAGCCATAGAGTTGATATTAGTGTCATATTCTCCAACAATAAACTAGCCATCCCTCCCTCACACAAACAAATAGCCAGTAAGAACATAACAATGGAAGAACACTGCAGGTCCTCCTGGAGGAGGAGACCTCCTGCCATCCCCAACCATCCCCCCCCAACACCACCATCCCAGCTTTCATGAATGTGAATATGTGTTCAGTTCCACTTCTCTCCTACAAGCTAGATGTGTTTGTGAATTGTTTTGATCTTTTAATTACCATATCTTGTATCTGACAAGCAACTGACTGACTGACTTGACTGACTGACTGACTGACTGACTTGACTGACTTAAAGTTAGACTTTTTCACTGAAGAGGACCCTGAAACGGTGTCTAGAGCAGCTGATGCCTTACCATCAGTTGTGTATAATGTACTGCAGGGTAAAATAGAACAGAAATCCATTACAGAATTTATGCACACTCCAGTACAATCATCGGCTTCAGTACCAGAACCTCTACCATCCACCTCCGCCCAGTAGGGCCACAGCATAACTCTCCCCTCTCTTCACAATCATCGACAAACACCAGCACCCACAATTTAAGGTAAGAAATACTATTATTTCTGTTGCAGTTATAGTCTTAAGCAGTAAAAAAATAATACATCATGACAATGAACTACAATTATATATTTACTTTTATTTTTGTAAGATCTGGAGGTCTAAAAAAAAAGTTGTTTGAGGGGTAAGCTCGCATCCTGAATTTTTGCTTGCATCCAGAAACAAAAAACTGACTGAGCAACTGCTCATATCCTGAAAAACTCGTATGGTGGGGCACTCGTAAGCCGAGGTTCCACTGTATATCAAAGAAATAATTAACCAAAAGGTACATTATATTGTATGTGCAATTTAATTAGAGGAGGGCCCTGCTTTACAGTGCTTTGCTTTACATCATTTCACTTATGCAGCAGTTTCCAGTTATACCTATTCTTCATTTATTCTGACCTCTTACAATAAATATATTCACCACTCGCTGTAAGGTATGAAAATATTTTAAGGCAAGTAATATGTGTACTGTATATGCATTTTTTAGGCCTAGCTCTGTTGCTCACTTATATTCACTTTTATATTCATTTGAAAGTGAAATAAAGGCAATGTTTCATTTTAGAGCGATTTCGCTTTACAGCAGTAGCCCAGAACCTAACCTGCTGCATGCCTATCTGGAGTCTATCCAGAGGGTATAAGCGGGTTAGGTTCTGTATTAGCAAATTGCCAGTGTACAGCGCTTCACTTTATGGCAATTCACTAATGAGAACATTTCAAATTATACCCAAAAATTCATTTATATGGCTCCTGATTTGCTATTACAGCATCCGCATACCACCTGTTCACTCAATTTGCTTTTATCCACTGTGAGCTCTACATCTCTTCTGATTACATCTGGAAACTTTCCAAAGTTTGTGTTACAGTGACATCTAAGGGTACTTGTGACAAAAAGAGGAATTGTAAGGCTCTTTCTTACTTTAGTGCAAAGTTAGAAATTATTAAACTCAGTGAGCAAGGTATGTCAGTGGCTAAGATAGTACCGAGATACTACTGATAATTGTACAGTGGACCCTTGACCAGCGATGGCATCGATTAACGATAAATCCGACTAGCGATACATTTTAATGCAAAAATTTTGCCTCGACTAGCGCTAAAAAACCCGACCAACGCTATTCGTTCCGTTCGAGACACATCCACTTTGACCTGAGTGCGCCTCACTTGTCCCATGGGTGCCAGTGTTTACAAGCCAGCCAGCCACCGCGGTCACTTCCAAACATACAATTGGAACATTTCATATTATCACAGCCTTTGTAGTGATTGCACCTGCAAAGTAAGTGACCATGGGCCCCAAGAAAGCTTCTAGTGCCAACCCTACAGCAAAAAGGGTGAGAATTACTATGGAGATGAAGAAAGATCATTGCTAAGTATGAAAGTGGAGTGCGTATCTCCGAGCTGGTCAGGTTGTATAGTAAACCCCAATCAACCATCGCTACTATTGTGGGCAAGAAAACGGCAATCAAGGAAGCTGTTCTTGCCAAAGGTGCAACTATGTTTTCGAAACTGAGATCGCAAGTGATAGAAGATGTTGAGACTGTTATTGGTGTGGATAAACGAAAAACAGATAGCAGGAGATAGAATCTCTCAAGCGATAATGTGTGAAAAGGCTAGGAAGTTGCATGACGATTTAATTAAAAAAATGCCAGCAACTAGTGGTGATGTGAGTGAATTTAAGGCCAGCAAAGGTTGGTTTGAGAGATTTAAGAAGCGTAGTGGCATTCATAGTGTGATAAGGCATGGCGAGGCTGCCAGTTCAGACCACAAAGCGGCTGAAAAATATGTGCAGGAATTCAAGGAGTACATAGACAGTGAAGAATTAAAACCTGAACAAGTGTTTAATTGCGATGAAACAGGCCTGTTTTGGAAGAAAATGCCAAGCAGGATGTACATTACTCAGGAGGAAAAGGCACTCCCAGGACATAAGCCTATGAAAGACAGGCTTACTCTGTTGATGTGTGCCAATGCTAATGGTGATTGCAAAGTGAAGCCTTTATTGGTGTATCACTCTGAAACTCCCAGAGTGTTCAGGAAAAACAATGTCATCAAGGCTAATTTGTGTGTGCTGTGGAGGGCAAACAGTAAGGCATGGGTCACTAGGGACTTTTTCTATGACTGCTTACATCATGCATTTGCCCCCACTGTGAAAAATTACCTAATTGAAAAGAAATTAGACCTTAAGTGCCTCCTGGTATTAGACAATGCTCCTGGTCATCCTTCAGACTTGGCAGAGCGACTTTCTAGGGACATGAGCTTCATTAAGGTGAAGTTTTTGCCTCCTAATACCACTCCTCTCCTGCAGCCCATGGACCAGCACGTCATTTCCAACTTCAAGAAACTGTATACAAAAGCTATGTTTGAAAGGTGTTTTGTAGTGACCTCAGAAACTCAACTGACTCTAAGAGAGTTTTGGAAAGATCACTTTAGCATCCTCAATTGTATAAACATTATAGGTAAGGCTTGGGAGGAAGTGACTAAGAGGACCTTGAACTCTGCTTGGAAAAAACTGTGGCCAGAATGTGTAGACAAAAGGGATTTTGAAGGGTTTGAGGCTAACCCTGAGAATCCTAAGCCAGTTGAAGAATCCATTGTGGCACTGGGGAAGTCCTTGGGGTTGGAGGTTAGTGGGGAGGATGTGGAAGAGTTGGAGGAGGAGGAGGAGGACAATGAAGAACTAACCACTGATGAGCTGCTAGATCATCTTCATCAGCATGAGGCCACACCTGAGGAAACTGCTTCGGAGGAGGGGATAGAGAAATTGAAGAAGTTGCCTACTTCTAAGACTAACGAAATCTGTGCAATGTGGCTTAAAGTGCAAACCTTTATGGATGATAATCACCCTGACACAGCTACTGCAAGCCGTGTTGGCAACCTGTACACTGACAATGTTGTGAAACACTTTAGAAATGTCATAAAGGAACGGGAGGTACAGGCCTCTATGGACAGATATGTTGTGCGACAGAAGTCCAGTGACTCTGAAGCTGGTCCTAGTGGCATTAAAAGAACAAGGGAAGTAACCCCGAAAAAAGACTTGCTACCTCAAGTCCTAATGGAAGGGGATTACCCTTCTAAACACTAAGAAGATCAACACTCTCCCCTCCTCCCATCCTATCAATCATCACCAGATCTTCAATAAAGGTAAGTGTCATGTAACTGTGCATGTCTTCTTCAGTTTGTGTGTATTAAAATTAATATTTCATGTGGTAAATTTTTTTTTTTCAATACTTTGGGGTGTCCTGCACGGATTAATTTGATTTCCATTATTTCTTATGGGGAAAATTAACTCGACTAACGATAATTTCGATTAACCCTTTGAGGGTCGACAGGCCCTCTCAGAAACTCGTTCTCAGGGTCGGCCAAATTTAAAAAAAAAAAAATTTATTTTTTCTTATGAAAAGATAGAGAATCTTTTCCCGATCATAATGACACCAAAATTATGAGATTTGATGGAAAACTTACGGAATTATGCTCTCGCGAAGTTAGCGGTCTCGGCGATGTTTACGCATCGGCGATTTTGCCCAATTTGAGCCCCATTTTCGGCCAATTCCTCTGTACTAGTCGACAAACAACATGAATATTTCGCTAGAACTACATTTTTTCTATTGAATGAGTGCAAGAAACCACCCATTTACCATTTTCAACTATCCAATACAGTGGTCAGAATTTAGCAATTTTGCCAATTTCACACAAATTTCAAAAAATGCCAATTTCCGAATAGTGTCCAGAACAAACAAGAAATACATTCCTGGCACTAAAATGACATTTCTTCTGCTCATTAGTCACGTCTCAAGGCCCCTCTTACATTCTTTTGCTTTCCACTTTGAATTTTTATTCTCACGAAAAATAGAAGATTTACTGTTATGCAGACTACTGCATTAGTGTAAAAAATGATATAAATCATATTGGCGCAATTGCAAAAGAATGTTAGACTCACCAGTTGACGTGTATTGGACGCTTGGCATGATTTGTTTACTTTTGAACTTTGGTAAAAATCGAACATTTCTGCTACTTTGAGCTCAATTTCAAGGTACTTTTCATTGTAAAACCAGTAAAAATCATCTAATTTCTGTGATATGCATTCCATTCTATAAAATGAGACCAAGAAAACTAGAATACAACAATAAATACCATACGAAAATACAGTGCAAAGACACTGTTTTATGCCAAAAAAAACGTGAAAGTTTTTTTTTTCTCATTATGCACTGTGTGTTGCAGGATTTTTTTTATACTGTGCACACTGACCACATAGACCCATTCTTTCATATGGAGGCCTACCAGCCTCTTCCCGCGAGATTTGACGGCGTTAGAATTTATGCGTACTAGTACGTCAAAAACCCCTATGCTTAAGACGTACTAGTATGACCAAAACCCTCAAAGGGTTAACGATGAGCTCTCAGGAACGGATTAATATCGCTGGTCGAGGGCCCACTGTACTTGCATGTACCCGTACCTAAATAAACTTAAACTCCTGGCATGCAGGTACATTAAAATCACTATTTAGCTTTGTTACAAAGCTAAAGGAGTAGCTATGCCAGGCAAGGGAGTAGCTAAGAGTGTCCCCATTAGTGTTGAAGATGTAATAAGCAAAATAATAATAATCTCTCTGGGGTGCTGTAAATGTCATATGTTATTACAGACATTTTGATTAATCCAGCTATAACATTTTTTCAAAATTATATAGGAAATATGCTACATATCATATAAACAAAATATATACAATATATAAAAAGTAAAACAAATAAACATAGTTGTGAGGTGTGGTAGCCAGGTGGGCTACCACACCTACCACACTTGATTTCCTACAATAAATACTACTCACCTCTCACCCTACATTAAGACTACAAATACTTTAAGGTAAGTAATGAGTGTACCACATCTGCTTGGTTTTTATGCCTAGTTCTATTGCTAATTAATATATGATAGTGTAAACATGTTATCAGGCATTTATATGCATTTAAAAGTCAAAAAAAGTGTGATTCGTTTTATGAAGATTTCCACTTTATGGCAGTAGCTTGGAATCTAACCCGCCATATAAGTGGTGCCCTCCTGTGTAACAAAATACAGTGGACCCTCGGTTATCGGCCATAATCTGTTCCAGAATCTCGGCCTAAAACCGAAATGGCCAAAAAATGAAATAATATTTCCCATTAGAATTAATGTAAATACAATTAATTTGTTCCAGACACCCAAAAATATTCACAAAAAAAAAAAAAAAATTTTAAAGATTAATTATAGTTTTACATACACAAAACAATGAGAACTAAATAAAATAAATACATGAACAATTAAATCAGTATTACATACCTTTATTGAAGACTCTTCTTAGCTTATGGAAGATAGGGAGGAGAGAGGCTTGAGAGTCACTGTACCCCTGCAACTCACTCCACTTTGCACACATGTCCTTAATCACTGAAGAAGGCACATTCTCCCCTCTCTCTTCCTCCTCTTCTGAAGCAATTTCCTCAGCTGTGGTCTGTTGCTGTTCCAGATGAAAGTCTTACAGCTCTACCCTCTACCACCATCACTACCACCATCTACCACCATCACAACCACTACCACCATCAATACCACCCTCTACCACCATCACTACCACCCTCTACTGCCATCACAACCACTACCACCATCACAACCACCCTCTACCACCACCACAACCACCCTCTACCACTATCACTACTGCCCTCTATCACCACCACTCTTGTACTTTGCTACAATTTTTCTTAAATTCCATCGCATTTCTCACTTTCTTTACCAAAGGAACTTTACTAGGAACTTTCTTTGGGGCCATAGTTACTTATTTTGCAGTTGCACTTGGCCCTTTCAGGGTTTCGGACGTACTAGTACGGCTTACGCACCAGGGTTTTTGACATACTAGTACGCCTAAATTCTAGCGCCCTCAAATCTAGTGAGAGAAAGCTTGTAGGCCTACATATGAAAGAATGGGTCTACATGGTCAGTGTGCGCAGTATAAAAAAAATCCTGCAGCACACAGTGCATAGTGAGAAAAAAAAACTTTGTGTTTTTGGATTAAAACAGCGACTTTGCACTGTATTTTCATATGGTATTTATTGTTGTATTCTAGTTTTCCTGGTCTCATTTTATAGAATGGAAGACATATTACAGAAACTGAGATGATTTTGACTGGTTTTATAATGAAAAGTACCTTGAAATTGAGCTCAAAGTAGCAGAAATGTTTGATTTTTACCAAAGTTCAAAAGTAAACAAATCATGCTAAGCGTCCAATACACATTAACTGGTGAGTCTAATATTCTTTCACAAGTGCGCCGATATTATTTATACCATTTCTACACTAATGCAGTAATCTGCATAACAGTAAATCTTCTGCTTTTTTGTGAGAATAAAAATTCAAAGTGGAAAGCAAAAGAATGTAAGAGGGGTGTGGGGACGTGACTAATGAACAGAGGAAATGTTATTTTAATGCCAGGAATGTCTTTCTTGTTTATTCTGGACCCTATTTGGAAATTGGCATCTTTTGAAATTTGTGTGAAATTGGCAAAATTGCTAAATTCTGACCACTGTATTGGAGAGTTGAAATCGGTAAATGGGTGGTTTCTTGTACTCATTCGATAGAGAAAATGGAGTTCTAGCGAAATAGTTATGATTTTTGTTGACTAATACAGTGGACCCTCGACCAACGATATTAATCCGTTCCTGAGAGCTCATCATTAATCGAAATTATCGTTAGTCGAGTTAATTTTCCCCATAAGAAATAATGGAAATCAAATTAATCCGTGCAAGACACCCAAAAGTATTGAAAAAAAAAAAATTTACCACATGAAATATTAATTTTAATACACACAAACTGAAGAAGACATGTACAATTACATGACACTTACCTTTATTGAAGATCTGGTGATGATTGATGGGATGGGAGGAGGGGAGACTGTGGATGTTGTTAGTGTTTAGAAGGGGAATCCCCTTCCATTAGGACTTGAGGTGTCAAGCCCTTTTCCAGGGTTACTTCCCTTCTTTTAATGCCACTAGGACCAGCTTGAGAGTCACTGGACCTCTGTCGCACAACATATCTGTCCATAGAGGCCTGTACCTCCCGTTCCTTTATGGCATTCCTAAAGTGTTTCACAACATTGTCAGTGTCACAATTTAACACTTGTTCAGGTTTCAATTCTTCACTGTCTATGCACTCCTTGAATTCCTGCACATATTTTTTAGCTGCTTTTTTGGTCCAAACTGGCAACCTCACCATGCCTTATCACACTATGTATGCCACTACGATTCTTAAATCTCTCAAACCAACCTTTGCTGGCCTTAAATTCACGTCAAAGACCTGGGAGTGATCATGTAGGAGGATCTCACCTTCAAGGACCATAACATTGTATCAATTGCATCTGCTAGAAAAATGACAGGATGGATAATGAGAACCTTCAAAACTAGGGATGCCAAACCCATGATGACACTCTTCAGGTCACTTGTTCTATCTAGGCTCCAATATTGCTGCACACTAACAGCACCTTTCAAGGCAGGTGAAATTGCTGACCTAGAAAATGTACAGAGAACCTTCACGGCACGCATAATGGAGATAAAACACCTCAATTACTGGGAGCGCTTGAGGTTCCTGAACCTGTATTCCCTGGAACGCAGGCGGGAGAGATACATGATTATATACACCTGGAAAATCCTAGAGGGACTAGTACCGAACTTGCACACGAAAATCACTCACTACGAAAGCAAAAGACTTGGCAGACGATGCAACATCCCCCCCAATGAAAAGCAGGGGTGTCACTAGCACGTTAAGAGACCATACAATAAGTGTCAGGGGCCCGAGACTGTTCAACTGCCTCCCAGCATACATAAGGGGGATTACCAACAGACCCCTGGCAGTCTTCAAGCTGGCACTGAACAAGCACCTAAAGTCGGTTCCTGACCAGCCGGGCTGTGGCTCATATGTTGGTTTGCGTGCAGCCAACAGTAACAGCCTGGTTGATCAGGCTCTGATCCACCAGGAGGCCTGGTCACAGACCGGGCCGCAGGGGCGTTGACCCCCGGAACTCTCTCCAGATAAACTCACATCACCACTAGTTGCAGGCATTTTTCTAATTAAATCCTAATGCAACTTCCTAGCCTTTTCACATATGATCGCTTGAGAGATGCTATCTCCTGCTATCTGTTTTTCGTTTATCCACACCAATAACAGTCTCTCAACATCTTCTATCACTTGCGATCTCAGTTTCGAAAACATAGTTGCACCTTTGGCAAGGACAGCTTCCTTGATTGCAGTTTTCTTGGCCACAATAGTAGCGATGGTTGATTGGAGTTTTGTGTACAACCTGGCCAGCTCGGAGACACGCACTCCACTTTCATACTTAGCAATGATCTCTTTCTTCATATCCATAGTAATTCTCACCCTTTTTGCTGTAGGGTTGGCACTAGAAGCTTTCTTGGGGCCCATGGTGACTTATTTTGCAGGTGCAATCACTAAAAACGCTGTGATAATATGAAATGTTCCGATTGTATGTTTGGATGGGACCGCGGTGGCTGGCTGGCTTGTAAACACTGGCCACAAGTGGACGCGTCTCAGACGGAATGAATCGTGTTGGTCGAGTTTTTTAGCGGTAGTCGAGGCAAAATTTTTGCGTTAAAATGTATCGCTAGTCGGATTTAACGTTAGACAATGCCATCGTTGGTCGAGGGTCCACTGTACACTGGAATTGGCCGAAAAGAGAGCTCAAAGTGGGCAAAATCGCTGATGCATATACATCGTCGAGACCGCTAAATTCGCGAGTGCATAATTCTGTAAGTTTTCCATCAAATTTCATACTTTTGGTGTCATTATGATCAGGAATAGATTCTCTATCTTTTCATAAGAAAAAAATAATTTTTTTTTTGAAATTTGGGCAACCCTGAGAACAAGTCTGGGAGAGGGCCTGGGGACCCTGAAAGGGTTAATAAATAACCACCAAAAACAATGGATTATGGCAAAATGTTTGGATGAATGAGCAGAAGCCTCCTTACTCGCCCAAAGACAGCCAGACTGACTCGCGAGCAGCTGGTGGCAGTGGGCTGACGTGTCCCATATGGCCGATAAGCGAGTTGGCCGATAAGCGGAACAGCCGATAACCGAGGGTCTCTTTAATAATGTATAGTTAAGCAATGAAAAAGGCCAATAGTGAAAGACTGGAGACAGCTGTCAGCTGTGTTCCTAGGCTTCTCAAAATTAGAGTACAGGTTACTTTTTAAGTGCCGATCACTGATAAGAGAAGAATATTCTTAATTCATGAGCTACATAAAAGCTGCCACAAAAACTAAGCATAGGAATAAGAATAAGAAGTTTATTTTAACATGATACATGTTTGTACAAAGCTGTATGACAATTGGGTGTACATGCCAACAACCCTTTTATGTGCAGAGTATTTTGGGCAAACTTAAGACTAACTTAAGAGTAATATGGCAATAACAGTATGAGTAATTTTGTACATATAGTCACTTAGGCGAGTGTAATTTTAAATTTAGGAGTTAACAATGAATACAAGAGAACTGAATATTCTATTAGTTCATGCTATATGGCTTGAATAAGTTAGAACATATGCAGTTGGATATACTGTATGTATGTATATGTAAAAATTACACCTACCAATCATCAATCGAACAGTATCTGGATTGAATGGTGTCCAGTTTCCATTGGAGAGGGCAGACTGCAGCTCTCCTGCATCAATAGCTCCACTGCCATCCTTGTCTACTCTGCCGGTAATAAAGACCAGACTGGCTAAAAACTGTATTCAGAAAATATCATGAAGCATCAGTAAATGCAAATCTACATTAAACAGTATTCTAGACAACTTACCTGCCCTTGATTTACATGTGTATACAAACGAGCCTTCCACAGTACGATATATTGAGCAATTAACAATATTTTTTTTATAAATAAACATTATGTATGTACACGTAAACAGCCGTATAGCCCTTGTGGCTTAGCGCTTCTTTTTGATTATAATAATAATAATACACGTAAACAATCCCCAAAACTTACTGCTGGAAAACGCTAATAAGGAAATTCCTGTCAGGCATTCCACCAGCCATTTCAGTTGTTTGCAGCACCAATCTGAAACAAAAATAAAATACTGCCATCACTAATAACTTTACTTCATAGAAACTAAAAGTATGAAATTTAAGCTTTCTCCCTTAAGTTAAATTTGTTGGTTAAAATGATACAATTTAGAAAGCTTGTCTGAACATCCACATTTTGCTTAGCTGTAGATAATGATGGTAAGAAATTACGAGGTAAAAATATTTTTGTATAGTTCATTCACAGATTTCATGAAAAAAAGGGGTTAATTTTAAATAAGTGCAGTATGGATTAATTGAATTTTAGTCAAATTATGTCAAGAATTAGTTCAAAGTATTTTAAGGAAATTTTCACATTAGTGCATATATGCACCGAATTAATATTTAGGTGTATGAAAGTTAAAGCAGATAAACTTGAATGCTTTACATACATACACACATTTATATATATACAAGTGTTAGAATAAAGTGTTACCTGGTGTAAAACTACATGTACTAGGAGAGACCTCCTACATTATATGAAGGCCACAGTGTGGTAAGCTCTCACTATATTACCTTCAATTTTATTCTGAGAATACTGGATACTTGCCAGGCACTTTATACAATGCAGGAATTTCCATTGCAAATTACTAGTTCAGTCACTCACTCTGCTGCTACTACAGAACAAAATACAGTATATAGCCTAGTACAGTTGTAACCATAGGATTTTGTTGTTAGAATCAAGCTTATAAGTAAATTAAATATACACTTTAAATTATACATACATGTTACATAACAGGATTTACATAGGCAGTGGAACTATGTACTGTCTTGAATAAATGTAAACTCATTTATAGATTATTCAGACCTTTCACATGGTACAGAAGCCTACAATAAGTTAGAGTGACTAGCTATGAATATCTATTATTCCTTTTGGTAGTGCAGAAGTAGGTAAATCAGCCAATCTTTTAGTTTAAATATCCTTACTTTTTATTCTATCAAAAATAATTATGCATCCTGGGAAAGATAGTAATTAATATATTGTACCAAACTTTTAGACTTAAAGGAACTAATCTATACCACTGTATATAGTATGGGAGTACTAGCATGTAATATACATTCTTAAACAAGTTAATCTTGTTTAAGTTACTTTGAATTTCGTGCATTTACAGCCATAAGACATTCTTTCAAATTGGGTGAATCATACTATAGCAACCCTAATATTGATAAGGTTTGCTCAAGTATGGTTCACCCAATTTAAGGAACAGGGGTTATGGTCTAATTTTGTTTACTGGTTACAGTACAATTTTTCCCAAGATACACAGATTGTGTTCTGATTTATTCTAGATGTGAATTCAACAACCGGAGCAATTTTTCCTATAAAGAATAATGTAAATACAGTGATACCTCACACATCCGGCCTGCCATTATCCGAACCTTGCCAATATCCGAACAGGCCCTGGGAAAGGGCAAAATACTAAAATTACCGAAACATCTGAATGGCCATTCGGATACGGCAGAAGGCTGAATCAAACGTGGTGCACACTTTAGTGTACCATTATTACAGCTGTGTTTTGTCCTAGCTATCTTGTGCATGGCACCAAAGAGGGCCAGGAATGTGCTTACTCTAGAAAAAAGAGGGAAATATTGTCGCACGTGGATGCAGGTTGGTCCAACGCTGGGGAAAAAACTACAGAAGACGACACGCAGGACTGCCTAGAATGTGACGAAGTCAACCCTGGTGTAAAACCTCTGACAGATGCAGAGATTGCAGTATCAATGTTGCACCTGGAACATTCCGAAAGTGACGACGACGACCCAATGCCTCTAAGGCCAAAAACTTCAGCAGCAAGGGCAGGTGTCAAAACACTTTTGGAGTATTTGGATCATCCACTGTCCACAGCCCATTTGAAAAGTTATGATTCTGTGGTCCGTGAAATCTGGGAGGCTGTTATTAGAGCCCAGAAATCTGGTCCCACCGCCAGACAACACTGGACTCGTTTTTTAAACCTACAATGCCGTTGTCAATGGCAATATGATGGGGTATGGATGACGATACGATGGTATGGATGCACATTTTTTCCCCTCACGTATCTGGAAACTCCGTGTTTCCGAACCGGTCTTGGCCCATATAGTTCGGATATGAGAGGTATCACTGTAGAATTAATCCATTCCAGACCCCAAATGACAGCATAATAATTTATTAAATATGTACTAAGTACTACATAAAACTGTAAAAATTAATAGTAAAAGAAACTTTAACTGAAATATTGTACAGTAAATGAAAATTTAACTGCCTCTCACCTGTCAGAGGAGAGCTAATGATACACTGGAAGCAGGAGGTGGAGAAGAGGAGAGGGTATGTTACTGCCTGGAAGGAGAGTCACATTTTATTAATATGTCAGGCAACTGTCCTTCTGGTGTTGTTTCTCTTCTCTGTCTCTTTTTCGTCAGTAACACCTTGTTCTGGCTCACTGGTTTTTTGTCTCCCTAAAAACTTGTCCAGTGAAGTTTGTTTCAGGCTCCGTTTTAACATTTGTCTAAATTGAGACATTACACTGTCATTGTACATGTTAGAGACGGATGGTCATTGATTTGTCTGGATGGTATTTTTCAGCAAACTCCTGCACTTCATGCCATTTAGCACACATTTCTTCGACAAGTGCAATGGGCACATCATCCCTTCCCTTCTCTTCCTCTGATGACAGCTCCTCTGCTGCAATCTGTTGCTGCTCCTCCTGAAGGTCTACAAGTTCTTCTGTGGTGAGTTCAGTTCTGTGCCCCTCCAACTCCCCCACATCACCTTTCTACAAGTTCTGTGGTGAGTTCAGTTCTATGCCCCTCCACCAACTCCCCCACATCATCTTCAGTCACCTCTAGGCCCAAGGTTGTCTTCTTAAAAACTCGTGGATTTTCAGAATGATAAACAAGGGCTTCAATTTCAAGTCCTCCACTTGCATTACCACATAATAACAGAGTGAGCCTATCTTTCATTATCTTGTGTCCTGGCAATGATTTTTCCTCTTCAGTTATGTAGGTCCTCTTGGGCATTTTCCAGAAGAGGCCTGTTTCGTCACAATTAAACACTTGTTGGGAGACAAGCCCTCAGCATCTACATACTTTTGGAATTCAGACCATGTTTTTTTCTTCAACAATTGATTTTACACCTCTCAACTAAATCATCTCATCCAATCAACTTCAAATTTTCAACACTTGTGTACAGTAATGAGGACCAAAGTCTTGAAACAATTGGCATGTTCACATGCCCTATAACTAAAGTTGTTGAACCCATTCCTGTCCTCCTGGAATGGCTCAGATAACTTCAGAAATCCACAGTGACATAGCTTCAAATAATCAAAAAAAGTACCAAAAATTTTGACAAAGGCAAAGATTGAAATTCAAATGCACTGGTACAGATTTGAAAATTTTGTGTGAAACAGTGAGAAATTTGTATTCCCATTAATTTTGTTATTTTTCAGTTTGCCTCTCCTAAACAGCTTCAAAATTTAATGGTTGATGCATCTTAGGGTTAGGATAGTATGTTTTAACCCTTAAACTGTCCAAACAGAGATACACGCCGACGTGCGGCAGGCTCCGAACGTAGATCTACATTTTTTTTACGTGCTTTCAAATGGGAAAATCAAGGCCGGAGCACTACACACGTGAACGTAGATCTACGTTTGGACAGTTTAAGGGTTAAGTTTTGCTCATGTGGTGACAAATTTATATTAGTAAAATATTGTAGTAAGAAAAAAAAAGTGGAATCATTGGAATCCATGCCATAACTGGAGAATGACTTTAAATTTTTACCACTGGTATCATTTCCCAAACACAAGGATCATGCTGCCATTGGGTAGCGTAAGTCCCAATTTGCCATTTTACTGAATAAAGAATGACATTAATTTTTTATTCAATAACTAATGAATGCTTGTTCTGATTGATTTCAAAATACGATAGATGATGTTTTTTTTGAAGAGAGGTGATAAGCCGTAAGCTTAGTCTGAAAATATAAAATCTCACTGGTATGTCATTCATAATTACTCACAGTATAATAATATAAATAATAAGTACCTTTATTTCTACAAGTTTATGATAAAACTAATACAGACCTAGATATCAGTAACATACTACATAGAAAGGCCCTGGCTATGCAGAGCATTTCGGGCAACTTAGGTTAATTTTGTCCCTAGAATGTGACCCACACTAGTCAGCTAACACCCAGGTATCTATTTACTGCTAGGTGAACAGGGACAACAGGTGTCTTAAGGAAACACGCCTCAACATTTCCACCCATAAAGAGAATCAAACCTTGGGCCTGGTCTCAGACTGGGCTGCGAGGGCACTGACCCCTGAAACCCTCTCCTAGTATACTCCAGGTAATGACCTCAATGTGAGAGCTAAGTGCACTATCAATCGAGCTACAGGACAGTGATGAAGACTAATGCGAATCACTAAGTCACTGTATAACCACCTTCAGTCTACTCACTTACAGGTGGCTTCTGCTGTGGATCTTAAGTCAATTGTAGCTGAATTTCAGGAAAATTACTGAAAAACTCATAGGAGGGTATCTGATAAAATGCAGTTCATTTCAATGAAGATTGTTGTTGATTCTGAACCTGGATATCATCAGAAAATTAATACTGCTCATAAACTCTACACAAATGCTTACTTTTGTGTCAGACATGTTATTCAACAAATTAAACAGGTGAGTTTCCAACAACTTTTCTAAAATACTGAAGGACTTATCAGCTATGACTCCTCAAGATGCTTTGCTTCTAAAGAAATTTTGTATTCTGAAAATATTTAACCATGGTGTCAGAGAGGAAAAGTTTAAGTGTTGAGCATCAAGTGAAAGAGTGTGTTGAGCATCAAGTGAAAGAGCGTCTTGAGAAAAAAAATAGTCATACTATCACAATTCCACTTTAAGTTGCTACTATGCTCAGACCATACTATGATGCTTTCACAGTTCTGTATCAGCTGGTGTGCATCAGTGTGTCTTTGCCAGTTAATTATGTAACATATGAATCTAGTTTTCCTGCTGTGACTGACAAAATCTTACTTGAGGAACAAGTGATAGTGTGGTTATACTATCTATTAATTGAAAAGAGCCAAGAGTCTGAACATTAAGAGTTATCATTGATAACTTTGCTTCCAACCATAACAAAGGAAGAATCACATAGTTATAGCTTCCAGTTACCCTGAACCTCTCATTTGAGAGTAGAATAAGTCTATTATGCTCTTCCTGCATATCGACCCTTTTGGGTTTAGCACAATCTGATTATTATATTGTTATCTCTTCCCCTATATCATTACATTAATAAGGCCATTATTTTGGTGAAAGGTTATATATTTATTTAATTTCATATAATTATTGTTCATTTTCTTTGATATGGACATTTGCTTTCTCTCTTATAAGGTGCAAATATAAGGATATTTCGAAATTTTTTTATTCCAATTGATCTGTAATATACACTAAAATTAAAATAGTGCTTGCTCTGCAAATGCAAGAAAACCTTTAGTCCCCATCCAACCAGCTAACTCTGCAAGCACCCCCTAAAAAAAAAATCAAGGCACCACTCTTGAAGCCAGTGATGATGCTCTTTAAAGCATTTACTTTTCAGATGAGAATGCTGTACAGTGACAGCAAAATCTAAGACTGGCAAAATTCTAGAACTGGTGAATGAAGAGAAAGTTAAATAAATGCCCATACAGATTCAAATTCTTAAATTAGTGGGAATAATTAATAACCCTTAAATTATACTCCTTAGATTGCAGGAAAGAAAGGTATAATTTAGAGAGGAACATGCTTAAGAAAGTAGTTCTGAATCTGCAAACCGAGATTAGCTACTTCTTGTGAGAATGGGAGGCTTCTAGTTTCTCCAACCCCTTATTTTATTTATTTATTTCTACAAGTACATGTACAATGTATACAGGACATATGTGCTATTATATAGAAAGGCCCCATGTTATGCAGAGCATTTCAGGCAAATTAGGTCAATTTTGTCCCCCAGGATGTGATCCACACCAGTTGACTAACACCCAGGTATCCAATTTTACTGCTAGGTGAATAGCAACAGCAGGTGTCTTAAGGACCACCTATACCAGGGATCGAACCTTGGACCTCAGTGTGTGAGCCAAGTGTGCTACCAATCAAGCTATGGATCATTTGCAGCCCAGTGCATCAACTTTAATGTCCGTTAGTAGTGTAAATCTCCAGATTTATTAAGGTTGACGGACTGATCACCTCCAACTACTTCCATGTCTACCACCACCATCAGGATTATTCTGACTGATAAAACCCATTGGCTGGCAAAACGTCAGCACAGAAGTGACTCTGAAGTGTTACACCTGTCTTATTCATCGATTTTGCAGTTATAACCCACATATATAAAATACATACAAAGATACATCTATTGGGGTCTTCCCGATACCTTTAATCCATCAGCATGCCCGTTGTGTGCGACTTATCCCGACACGTGTCAAACTCAACATTAAAAAAACACCTAAGTAATATACATGCATTCTTTTTATCAGTCATATATCACACAATGAAGGTAGATACATACTTAGCACTTACTGAAGGAAGGACTGCAGTGCGGTAGCAATAGTCAGTAGGTTCAAGAAGGTAGCGAGGACGAATGACAAGTGCTTCAGACTGGTTACTAACAAGTAGTTCAGTAGATGTCAGGTCCTCGTGATTGTGACTAAACGTTCCCTTGTTATGACGTCAGTTCTTAGAATTATCATAGACTCAACAATCATTCAACCTTGGTACTTCATTAGCAAGTCTCCGCCTCTTCCGGGCACTTATGGGTCATCACAGACTTCTCGTTAGTTCTACACCTTTATAAGAAGTTATTTAACACACACTATGCTTCCTTATATCTAGTAAATACTCACAGCCGTACGAAAATAAAGGTGAAGATGAGGAGGCCTTGACTTCACTCGCGTCCGTCGCCCACTGTCTTCTAAACATCAAATTTTCACCAGATATGAAATACTCAAGAGTTTTCCACCACTCGTACTTTAACTTGAGATAAAAAGGCCCTTTATGGGATATTTAAACTTGTCCTTTTATTGTGTATTGAATACGATAAATAGTAATTACTAATACGAAGCAACACCCACGTTACGTTGACCAGACATTGAAATGTCACTCCTTGATACAAAGTTATACAGATCAAAAGATGTCTTAACACGAAAAAACATGGCATCTGCCTTGGCCCTATCATAACATAAACAAAATAAAAAAAACTATTGAAAATTACATTGAAGTAAACCAATGGAAATACGTAACAGTGACTTTATTAGGCTATCCCATGTTAAATCTACAAGTAATATATATAGGTGCTCCAATAACACCTGTGTGCCCGTAAACCTGTGCCCCCTTAAGACCACTTTAAGACATTTTATATGTTATATATGGAATACTTAAATATAACATTATTATTTATTTATCAGGATACGTGCAGATTACTTATGTAACATAGGAGCCTTATTGAAAACAGGTCACAGTTTTTGACTATTGAGTTATCCTAGACTAATGTCTGCATTAGTTGTTGTATTGTGTAGGACCTTTTGTAAAAATGTAAAATTATATTCGTAACCTAAATAATAAATAAAAATAAATAAATAAATTGAGTGTAAGACATCTGTATAGTATCTTAGGAGGCGTGTCAGTGATTACTTCCTCGGGAGCTAAAGTCCACCTGCTTAATATTGTCATTGAAAATGAAAGAAAAACCATGAAAGTACAAAATAGTGTAATATGGTCTTTGGAAATTATATTATATATTTTTTTCTAAATTGTATCACTTACCTCTAATATATTTTTGTCAGTATCCGATTCTAAAATATTTTAATGTTACTGTTCTATAACTGTTATTTATAAGTATAAGATGGCATCTATATTATTTAGGTTTCTTTAGCTTTAATTAAGTTTAAATCATCTGTAGTAGTATTATATAAAGAAAATACCTTATTGCATCATACACAATATAGGTTTAAATTTCCCCAGCTGCACTAAATGTGTTCCTATCTACTGTATTTATGTAAATGAAGTTATCAGTATCATTATCATGTCATACTGATAAAGTGTCATGCTTATAAAGATATATATTAATATGAATTTTATTTTTTTTTGTAAGTGGTTGTCAGGGCCGCTGCTTCAGGAGGAATTAGACACTCGTGTATGTCAACAGTGCTGTATCAGTAATTATATTTTTTCTAACCATCTTTATTCAGGTTAACGCATTATAGTTTTACAGGCAGCATTATACAGATGCATAATGATTGCAATAAGTATATACTTTTTATGATCACGGGGATAAATAATGCGGAGTTAAGCAGGGGCAAGAAGAGTCAGTTTGAGTTTGAGTTTTGTGATTCCAATTCCGTTAATCTGTCTTGAGGGAGGCTCCTTGATGCTGGTGAAAAGCTCGTGATCTAAGGAATTGGACCTGTGCTCCAATTCCTTGAATCGAGTCTGAATGACTTCCAGTTCCAGGGGGCTTAGGGTATAGCACTACCCCACCTCTCTGTGACTTAAGTTTACTTAGGTACGAATTAAAAGTTTTTGGATGAATTACAATAGTAACATGTTTCAGTTACCATGGGGTCCAACACATTACTTTTCTGGACCTCTCCAAAGCGGTGCCTTGACACCTCAAAGGGCTTTTGATATAGGGAATTGGCACTACCCTCCCCATTTTGTTTTTATCAAACTGCTTGTTGCATCCTGGGAGGAGCAGCAAAGAACGCCAGTGCAAGCCACACTGACTGTCTTTCTTGGGTTATCCTGGCTCCTCAAGAAAGGTACCTTGGTATTAATGTGGTGCTCTTCATCCAAGGAATTGAACTTATTTTTCCCATGGATTTAAACTAACCAGAGTGCCTACCATATCTTGAGATGCTATGACTCCAGTTGGTTTACTGCTTCCCCATGAATAAAATAATATTGCTATTATAATAATATTTGTGTTATTATGGGTTAATAACCCTCCTGATTAATAATCCAGACAAAATTTTCCTTATTCCCAAGGTGCTGTATGAGGTGTACAGGTTTAGGGCCTCTCATAAACATAATACAACTGGCAGTTATCTGCAGGAAAGAAACCTATAATGAATTTTTTTTTATTATTCTTAAATATTCTTAATTTATAGAAGGCTTTACTTGGATTTTTAACCTGGAATGTTAATTTTCACACCACACAAGAAGTGTAAGCTAATTGGTGTTTTAAGCATTTTTTTTCTTTGTAAGTGTATGCTAAAGTTCCTGTTAACCATGTGAGTTAGGAGGAACAGAGGACTCAGATAGAAATAAGTCACTTTGGGTAATACTAGTTTTTATGCATACCTGTGTCTAAATAAACTTAGTAAATGTGCAACACATGATGTGACTGAAGTACCTGACTTATCAACCTGAGTCACGTGGGTGGATGTTGGACAGAGCAATAGATTGGTTTCCACCTTCAGGTCTCTCGAGTAATTAAGTCTGCTTTGGCATCATTGGACCTGGTTAGTAACTGGATAGATAATGGACTGAACAGAACATCACCCTTGGAAGGGTAGGGTTACCTCAGTGAGGCATAGCATTCCTATCTTCTTAAATAATTTGCCACACTATATACAGTAGTATTCAGAAGCTACAGATTCGTGTTATGATGAAATTGTTACTGTGGACACAGCTACATTAATAGAGTTAGGTTAGATATGTTTTTTTTTTTTACAAAATAAAAAAAGCTTAGCATTTAACTTCATCACATAGATATTAACTTGGCATTAGAGGGTTTTTGGTTTAATTGCTTTATTAGATGATTATTGAAACAAATTACTAAAGATTATTCCAATATAGAGTATCATAAATGTACTTAAATGTAGTGTATTCTTTACTGTAAATATACTTTTTCAGAAGTGACACTGAAATCTATAGAATATGGCAACCATTCGTCATAGTCTTCAGCGAGATGTATTTGAGCCAACAGAGGAGCGCCTTATTGGCGTATTATATGTAACAAAGCCTGGCAAAAAGAAAAAAACAAGCTTTTTATGTGCCACAATAAACAAAGAAAAGCCTGTGTATGCTACAGTTCATCAGGTAAAGCTATTTTTGCATAATTAATATTCTAATACTTAATACCTCCTTAGACTTGCTGAATGCATTTAACATAAGGCCGCATAGTTAAACACCTTTGATACAGTTCCTTTATACACACACCTCTGATAATCAGTACATACCTTTTAGGCAGCCAGTTATATTTTTATTAACATTGCTTTGTTTTCACGTACACCCCCCTTCCTTTTTTTTTTTAGTGCTCAGAGGTAATATACAGTGGAACCTCAAAAATCAAACTTAATCCGTTCCAGTAGCTAGTTCTAAATTCAAAAAGTCTGAAATTCGAAGCAATATTTCCCATAAGAAATAATGGAAATACAATTAATCCATTCTAGAAACCCAAAAATATTCACACAAAAAAAACATTTTATAGAGATTAATAACAGTTTTACATACAACAAATACTATAGTTTTTTATTATGTATAATAATACATATAAAATAACATTTTTACTTACCTTTATTGAAGATTGGTGATGGCATCTGGAAGATAGGGAGGAGGAGAGAGGGAGTTGGGGTTAGTGTTTGGAAGGAGAATCCCCCTCCATGAGGACTTCAGGTAAAGCCCTCTCTGGGGTTACTTCCCTTCTTTGTCTTTTAATGCCACTAGGACCAGCTTGAGAGTCACTGGACCCCTGTCTCACAAAATAACTGTCCACAGTCCTCTGTTTCTGGTGCCTCTTTAACATTTCCCTAAAATGGGACATGGTTCTGTCACTGAACTTGTTGCAAAGATGGCTTGTTTCAGCTTGCTCAGGGTGGTACTTCTGCACAAACATTTGGACATCATTCCACTTGGCACAAATCTCCTTAATCTTTGAAGAAGGCACCTCATTCACTCCCTGTATTAACACCTTTCGCAACATCAGCTTCCTTGATTTGTTCTTTCTTTGACAGGATAAAACCGATGGTCAACTTGTTTTTCCCATACATCCTGGCAAGCTCAACAAGTCTCACACCACTCTCATACTTCTGTATTATTTCCTTCTTCACATCTATGGTGTTTCTCACTTTCTTTACCACAGGGGTACCACTAGCAAGTTTCTTTGGGCCCATGGCAGCTTATTTCACAGTCCCACAAGCACTAAACAAAACGAAATAACTGTAAAATGCGTGAATGAGAGCACAGGTTAGTGTTCACTCAAGCATAAACAAAGCTAGACTGCTCACGGCACCTGCACGGGGACGTGGACAGAGCGAGCAGCAGACAGGTCCTGTACCCGGCAGTCCGAAAATAGGGGCACGTTTGATAATAGGGACACAGTTTGTCCGAGAAAATGGTTCTGTTTTCGAAACGTTCGATATGTGATACGTTCGATTTTTGAGGTTCCACTGTATTTGCAAAGAACCCCTTAAAAATAAATACAGTGTACTACTATATTTCATCTAGTTTTTTTTTTTAACACATCGGCCATTTCCCACCAAGGCAGGTGGCCTGAAAAAGAAAAACTTTCATCATCATTCACTCCATCACTGTCTTGCCAGAGGCATGCTTACACTACAGTTATAAAACTGCAACATTAACACTCCTCCTTCAGAGTGCCGGCACTGTATACTTCCCATCTCCAGGAATTAAGTCCGGCCTGCCGGTTTCCTTCATTCCCTTCATAAATGTTACCTTGCTTACACTCCAACAGCATGTCAAGTCCTGAAAACCATTTGTCTCCATTTGTTCGTATCTACCATGCTCACACATGCTTGCTGGAGGTCCAAGCCCCTATTACACAAAACCTCCTTTACCCTCTCCCTCCAACCTTTCCTAGGCTGACCCCTACCCTGCCTTCCCTCCACTACAGATTTATACACTCTCAAAGTCATTCTACTTGGTTCCATCCTCTCTACATGTCCTAATCATCTCAATAATCCTTCCTCAGCCCTCTGTATAATAGTTTTGGTAATTCTACACCTCCTCCTAATCTCCAAACTATGGATTCTCTGCATTATTTCACACCACACATTGCCCTCTGACTTGACATCTCCACTGCCTCCAGCCTTCTCCTTGTTGCAACATTCACCACCCATGCTTCACACCCATACAAGAGCGTTGGTATAACTATACTCTCATACATTCCCGTCTTTGCTTTCATGGATAATGTTCTTTGTCTTCACAGACTCCTCAGTGCACCACTCACCTTTTTTTCCTTGTCAATTCTATAATTCACCTCATCTTTTGTAGACCCATCTGCTGACACGTCCACTCCCAAATATCTGAATGCATTCACCTCCTCCATACTCTCTTCCTCCAATCTGATATCCAATCTCCGTTACCTAATTTTTTTTGTTATCCTCATTACTCTTTTCTATATTCACTTTTAATTTCCTTCTTTTACATACTCTTCCAAACTCATCAGCCATCCTCTGCAACTTCTCTTCAGAATCTCCCAAAAGCACAGTGTCATCAGCAAAGAGCAGCTGTGACAACTCCCACTTTGTGTTAAATTCTTTTATCTTTTAGCCCCACAGCTCTTGCCATCACCTGAGCATTCACTTCTCTTACAACTCCATCTATAAATATATTGAACAACCATGGTGACATAACACATCCCTGTCTAAGGCCTACTTTTACTGGGAAATAATCTCCTTCTCCCCTACATACTCTAACCTGAGCCTCAGTATCCTCATAAAGACTCTTCACTTCTTTCAATCTAAAGTGTCTGATAGAAAGATCAGTATCTCTGATGGAAGTTACGAGTGGAATATAGACTATTGTATTCTAAAATAGTAATTCATTACAAGCGTTGTATGCTGCAATGTGGGTACAATGATTTTAATTTCTAATATACCTGTAAATCTTTTATGCACTGCATATTTCTCACTCAGGTGAAGAAGACAGATAAGGAAGTTTATAAGAAGAAGAATTCCTGGCCGCTTCGAGAATTGCAAGTTGTGGATGGAAGAGATGAAAACAAGGTAAAAGTGTGCAGTGTATGTATTACTATTAATATTGCTGAAGCAAAAGAGGTATTAAGTAATTTACATTCTTACAGTAGTATTTAAATGCATGTTTGATGTGAGCAAACGTTATTTCATATACGTAATGTGCAAAGTGTTTGCATTTGAAGATAAATTGTAATGCCCTGGCAGATACTGTATAATCACTGGGCAACAGTCTTTTGAATGTGAATAACACACAAAACTACTAGTTAAAAGTGATTTTTGGAACTGTTTGGTTAGGGAGTACGGGACCTCATAGCTAGTGACAGTTGGTCAGGGAGTGCAGTATCTAATGAGGGTCACTTGGTTAAGGAGTACAGTATGTTACAACTAACAGTATAGCGGAACCTCGGTTTTTGTTTGCTCTGGTTTTCATCGAATTCGCTTTTTGACGACTTTTTTCGTCAAAATTTTGTCCCAGTTTTCATTCATCACCTCAGTTTTCATCGGTCTGCCATACCAAACATGTCCGCCTGCTAGCGCCCACACAAAGCACCCCACGCATTCTGAGTCAGTCTGGCTTTGTTTCTCGTCGAGTGAGCATTACCCTGTGCCTTCATCTGAAACATTTTGTAATAATCCATTAGTTTTTGTGCCTGTTTATTGAGGGTGACTGATAATAAGTCACCATGGGGCCAGAGAAAGTTCTGAGTTTTAGCCCTTTGATAAAGAAGGCAAGAAAGAACTCATAGCGTGGGGTTGGATGCGAGTGGCCAGGAAGAGTTGGTGGACAACCACAGGAAAGAGCTGACCACTGAAGAGCTGTAACACCTTCAACTGGAACAGCAACAGATCACAGCTGAGGAAATTGCTTCAGAGGAGGAGGAGGAAGAGAGAGGGGAGAATATGCCTTCTTCAGTGATTAAGGACATGTGTGCAAAGTGGAGTGAACTGCAAAGTTTTGTGGAGAAATATCACCCTAACAAAGCTGTTGCAAGCCATGTCTGCAACATGTTCAGTGTCAGTGCCTTGTCCCATTTTAGGCAAATCTTAAAGATATGCCAGAAACAGATCTCTCTCGACAGATTTTTTGTGTGACAAGGGTCCAGTGCCAGTAAAAGACAAAGAAGGGAAGTAACCCCAGACAGGGACTTGATACCTGAAGTCCTTATGGAGGGGGATTTCCCTTCCAACCAGTAACCTCTCCTCCTCCCTCTATGCTAGGTGAGTACATATAGGAAACGCGACTGTCTCGCGCTCATCTGACGGAGGATCGAGCCTCTACCAGGCCTTGCACTGGATGACCCTTATGGATTTAGTGCTTAACATAAATTAATTAATTGAAATCCTCCTCCCTCTCCTCTCGTCGCATCTTCCATACACCAGCAAGTCTCTTCAATAAAGGTAAAAGTGATATTAAATGTTCATTTATCCATTTCATTAGTCATATATTTATTTCTTATTGTTTTCTGTATGTAAAATTATAGTTATTCTCTATAAAATGTATTTTTTGTTAATACTTTTGGGTGTCTGGGACGGGTTAATTGGATTTACATTATTTCTTATGGGAAATATTGCTTCAGTTTTTGTTGAATTCGGTTTTCGTCAGACTTTCTGGAACGAATTAATGACGAAAACCAACGTTCCACTGTAGTTAGTTGGTTTAAGTGCAGTACCTAACAGGTAGTGTGTGAAGCATTTGATGTAATGCTGTGGATAATTTGATGAAGTGTGCTTCTGTTGTATTAGTTTTCTGATAACCAGTATGTGCAAAAATAATTTGAAAGGCTAGGTGTCACTTTGGGTATCTTTAATATACGTTACCTTTTAATTGTTCTGGGGCTCAGTGCACTTGTGGTTCAGTCTCCAATTAGGCCTTTTCATGGCCTAACCAACCAAATATTTTTTGTAACATGCACTCTAATCTTAGTACATGCCACAATTTGTCTTATCTAACACATACAGTGGACCCAAGGTTTTCGGCCGTTCCGCTTATAGGCCAACTCGGTTATTGGCCATTTTTTCGGCTTCCGGTTATCGGCCGTTATTTCGCTTATCGGCCATATGGGATGCATCAACCCACCGCCACCAGCCACTCACGCATCAATTTGGCTGTCTCTCTGGGCGAGTGAAGAAGCTTCTGCTCATTCATCCAAACATTTCGCTGTAATCCATTGTTTTTGGTGGTTATTAAGTGCAACTGCAAAATAAGTAACCAGGGGCCCCAAAGAAAGTTCTTAGTAAAGTTCCTTTGGTAAAGAAAATGAGAAACACAATAGAATTTAAGAAAGAAATTGTAGCACAGTACAAGAGTAGTGGTGGTATTGATAGTGGTAGAGGGTGGTAGTGGTTGTGATGGTTGTAGAGGTTGGTTGTGATGGTGGTAGAGGATGGTAGTAATGGTCATAGAGGGTGGCAGTGATGATGGTTAAAGGTAGATCTACAAGACCTTCATCTGGAACAGCAGCAGACCACAGCTGAGGAAATTGCTTCAGAGGAGGAGGAAGAGAGAGGGGAGAATGTGCCTTCTTCAGTGATTAAGGACATGTGCAAAGTGGAGTGAGTTGCAGGGGTATAGTGACTCTATAGCCTCTCTCCTCCTCCCTATCTTCCAAAAACCAAGAAGAGTCTTCAATAAAGGTATGTAATACTGATTTAATTGTTCATGTATTTATTTTATTTAGTTCTCATTGTTTTGTGTATATAAAGCTATAATTAATCTTTAAAAAACTATTTTTTTTTTTTGTGAATATTTTTGGGTGTTTGGAACAGATTAATTGTATTTTCATTAATTCTTATGGGAAATATTATTTCAGTTTTCAGTCATTTTGGTTTTAGGCCAAGCTTCTGGAAGAGAATACAACTGATAACCGAGGGTCCACTGTATAACATAAGACAGTGGAGCATTGCACTAAGCCTACTGGCCAATGCTGAGCAAGTCCAATTCACACCCATTTACTACACCCACATGATCATGTATATACCTGTCCAACCTATATTTAAAGCTACCCAACGTTCTCCCTTCAGTGACAATACAGTGGACCCCTGGTTATTGGCCGGTTTGGTTATCAGCCAACTCGGTTATCGGTGGGTTTTTCGGCGCCCGGTTATTGGCCGTTCACTTAGTTATCAGCCATTTTGGATGTGTCCATCCTCCGGCTGGGGCAGCTTGCGCTTCAGTTTGGCTTTGTCTCTCAGTGGCTGAGGAAGCTTCTACTCTTACATCCAAACATTTCGCTTGTTTACCATTGTTTTTAATGGTTTTTCTTGCAGTGCAACTGTGAAATAAGTAACCATGGCTCCAAAGAAAGTTCCTAGTAAAATTCCTGTGGTAAAGAAAGTGAGAAACACCATGGAATTTAAGCATGAAGTGATATAAAAGTTTGAGAGTGGTATGAAGGTGGTGGAACTTGCCAGGATGTACAGCACAAATAAATCAATAATTTCATCCATCCTGGCAAAGAAGGAACAAATCAAAGACTAATGTTGCAAAAGGAGTAACTTTTCTAACTAAACAAAGGCCACCAATAATGGAAGAGATGGAAAAGTTATTATTATTGTGGATTCAGGAGAAAGAATTAGTGGGAGAGTGTTGTGGAGTTGATTATTTGTGAGAAGGCAAATCAGTTGCATGAGGATCTTGCAAAGAAAATGCCTGGAACAAGTGCTGCAGTTTGTGAATTTAGGGGCCAGCAAAGGATGGTTTGATAGATTTAAGAAGCGTAGTGGCATACACAGTGTTGTAAGGCATGGTGAGGCTGCAAGTTCTGACAAATGTGCAGCTGAAAAGTATATTCACAAATTCCAGGACTGTGTAAAGGCTGAAGGATTCGAACCCCAACAAGTGTTCAGTTGTGATGAAACAGGCCTGTTTTGGAAGAAAATGGCCAACAGGACCTACATTACCCAGGAGGAAAAGGCACTGCCAGGACACAAGCCTATGAGAGACAGGCTTACTCTTTTGTTGTGTGGTAATGCTAGTGGGGATTTCAAAGTGAAGCCTTTACTCATGTATCAATCAGAAAATCCCAGAGTGTTCAAGAAAAACAGTGTCATGAAGAATAGATTGTGTGTGATGTGGAAAGCTAATCATAAGGCATGGGTCACAAGGCGAATTTTCAAAGAGTGGGTTAATGATGTGTTTGGCCCAAGTGTGAAAAAATACCTCCTGGAAAAGAAACTGCTGCTCAAGTGCCTCCTGGTACTGGATGATGCTCCTGCACATCCTCCAGACTTGCAAGACCAAGTGTTAAGGGACTTCAGTTTCATCACAGTGAAGTTCTTGCCTCCTAACACCACTCCTCTCCTCCAGCCCATGGACCAGCAGGTCATTTCTAACTTCAAAAAACTCTACACAAAAGCAGTGTTTCAAAAGTGCTTTGAAGTGACCTCGAACACTCAGTGGACCCTAAGACATTTCTGGAGGAATCACTTCACTATCCTCCATTGTATAAGCCTTATAGGTAAGGTTTGGGAGGGAGTGACTTCCAGGACTTCGAACTCTGCTTGGAGAAAACTGTGGCCAGATTGTGTCCAAGAGAGGGATTTGGAAGGGTTTGAGGCTCACCCTGACCCTGACCCTGTTGACCCTGTGGACTCTATTGTGGCACTGGGGAAGTCCTTAGGGTTGGAGGTGAGTGGTGAGGATGTGGAAGAGTTGGTGGAGGACCACAGGGAAGAGCTTACCACTGAAGAGCTGCAAGAGCTTCAACTTGAACAGCAACAGACTGCAGCTGAGGACCTTGCTTCAGAGGAGGAGGAAGAGGGAGTGAAGGAGATGCTTTCTTCAGAGATTGAGGTGTGTGCCATGTGGACTAGGGTGCAAGCTTTTGTAGAGAAACACCACCCTGACAAAGCTGAAACAAGTCATATCTGCAACATGTTTAGTGACAAAACCCTGTCCCACTTCAGGGAGATCTTAAAGAGACGCCAGAAACAGATCACTCTGGACAGTTATTTTGTGAGACAAAGGTTCCAGGGACTCTCAAGTTGGTCCTAGTGGCAATAAAAGACAGAAGAAAAGTAACCCAAGAGAAGCCTTTGCTACCTAAAGTGTTTAAGGAGGGGATTAACCTTCCAAACACTAACTCCTTCCTCTTTCCTCCTCCCTATCTTCCAGAAGCCAGCATTAGCCTACAATAAAGGTATGTAATACTTACATAATTGTTAAATTTTTTTTTTTTGTGTGTGAATATTTTTGTTTGGAACGGATTGATTGTATTTCCGTTAATTCTTATGGGAAATATTAATTTGGTTATTGGCCAACCTTCTGGAACTGATTTCGGCTGATAACCGGGGGTCCACTGTACTTAGGAGTTTCTTCCACCCCTCTACAACTACAATATTGTCAAAACCTGTACTTTCATATATCCTTTCTGAATTCAAGTTTCTTCAACTTGAATTCAGAAAGTTTCTTCAACTTGAATCCATTGTTGCAAGCCTTATTTTGGTTAGATGTGTTCAGCATATCATCTATATCCCCTATATTTTTTCTGGTTTTTCTATTTGTACACATCAGTCAGGTTTTCCCTTATTCTGAGCCTTTCCAAAGAAGTGTAAATTCACTGCCTTCAGCTTAACTTTGTAGGAAAGGAATCTGATAAATGGATCAATTTTGTCATCCTTCTCTGTATATTTTCCAGTACATTTCTGTCTATTCTGCAATATGCAGATCAAGAATTCTATTAGCTTTTATTGCAACAACTTAAACACTGTTGTCTTGGCTTTAGATTTATTTTTGTTTAATTTGACCAGGTTATGTTGTAAATGGTTTAGAAAAACTGACAAGTTGAAGATTGAAAAACTTGTGCAATGTTACAAAAAACGCGATTCTAAAAGCTTAGAGATCTCCAGTGAATACTAGAAAGGACTGCCCTTCTAGCATCCAGCCTGCTACTGGGTTTTCGTAACAATTAGTCAGTATCCTTGTCCAATTATCCATTAGAATTCAGTATGATTCAATAGTGCTTCAGGATTACAACTGGTAGGCTACTAACTAGATAAATTAAAATTTAATAAATTTATTAATTATCATCTAGAGGTATATCATATTAAATTAAATCAATCACAGTAATCAAAATAATATTAATCACTTCTCTCGTGTACAGTATTATTGTGCTGAAAGCACATATCACATTTATAAGTCTTAAGTACCATCTGGTACATTAACATTTAATAAGATATTACAAATATGTACAAGTAAGTTTGTGTGTAAGTGCTCTAAGTAGTTCGCTATGTCTCACGACTTGACTAGACTTAAACAAATGACTGACAAAGTCCTCAAATAAACTAACTTCTTGACCAACTGGCAATCAGAACAGTCTGCTTGAACAATAAAAAGAATGCTAAGCCCAATAGCAATATAACAAGCAACTGCGACACAGAATCAGAAACAAGGAGATAATATAACGACACTAAGTAGGGACTATCTGCAGATCCTCCACAAAAGTCACAAAACTCCCATACTACTGAATCTAAGTTCAGCATAAGAAAATCCCCGACTGTGATAATACACAGATACCAGTACAAGTTAGGTCAGAAGCTACAGCTCAGGACCTGAGTTGCTCAGAGTGTCTTTGCGACACACAACCTCAGTACAATGTCGAAAATCACTAAGTCTATACAATGTTCTGTGAACAGAGTTCTACAGAACTAACAAGACAGCTACAGAGACGATCTTCCAACAAGGGCCTATAAGGGAGATTTAGGCACTTGTCAGGGATACGTCCAACCACCAAGAGAGTCTAGACCAGACTGAATACTACAGGCGAGGTGTGGACACCCCCCCCTCAATCACGTGATAGCTCCGTGGACAGTTGCTGCCCAGCAACAGAAGCCGGCAGGGAAACGAGCCACAAGCGATAATTACAGTAGTTAGACAATCAAGACTTGAACTGAGCACATAATACATGTAATATGTTACATCCTAACAACATAACTAAGTCAAATAATAATATAAAGCAATACATTTACAATTTAGCTATTATCGCAAATATAAGCAATATAAAATTATATGAAAAAGGTAATATACATAATAATATACATTATATAAATTGTAACCCATTCAGGGGTTGCAACATGCAACATTTGGGAATCTTAATCATGGAAACGTTTCGCCAGCCAGTGGTTTCTTAAGCCACTGGCTGGCAATTGTATTTAGTTTATAAGTACCAAAATTATTATCTTTTCAGAGGATTATAACATCACATTTGTATTCATTAAAATGCCTTTGCTATTTTTCCAACCACAACAACCTATCTAGATTCACAGTACACAGATAACCCGCACATAGAAGAGAGGAGCTTATGACAACGTTTCGGTCCAACTTGGACCATTTACAAAGTCACACTAAAGAAAAGGAGAGGAGGAGTATATATAGGCCAAGAGGTGGTAGTGGTAGTAGTGGAGGTAGAAGGTTGTAATGGTGGTGGTTACCTCCACTGTTACCACTACCACCTCCTGGCCTATATACAGTGGACCCCCGAGTTTCGTGATTAATCCATTCCAGAGAGCCCGCCGAAGGTCGAAATTCACGAAACTCGAAACCATTTTTCCCATAAGAAATAATGGAAATAATGGCAAGAATATTCATGCACTGGTCAGGGAGGTATACCATCTTTTAGGAGTGAAGAAGAGCAGAATGTAAGTGTGGGGAAGGTACGTGAGGCATTACATAGAATGAAAGGGGGTAAAGCATCTGGAACTGATGGGATCATGACAGAAATGTTAAAAGCAGGGGGGGGATATAGTGTTGGAGTGGTTGGTACTTTTGTTTAATAAGTGTATGAAAGAGGGGAAGGTACTTAGGGATTGGCAGAGAGCATGTATAGTCCCTTTATATAAAGGGAAAGGGGACAAAAGAGATTGTAAAAATTATGGAGGAATAAGTTTATTGAGTATACCAGGAAAAGTGTACGGTAGAGTTATAATTGAAAGAATTAGAGGTAAGACAGAATGTAGGATTGCGGATGAGCAAGGAGGATTCAGAGTGGGTAGGGGATGTGTAGATCAAGTGTTTACATTGAAGCATATATGTGAACAGTATTTAGATAAAGGTAGGGAAGTTTTTTGCATTTATGGATTTAGAAAAGGCATATGATAGAGTGGATAGAGGAGCAGTGTGGCAGATGTTGCAAGTATATGGAATAGGTGGTAAGTTACTAAAAGCTGTAAAGAGTTTTTATGAGGATAGTGAGGCTCAGGTTAGGGTGTGTAGAAGAGAGGGAGACTACTTCCCGGTAAAAGTAGGTCTTAGACAGGGATGTGTTATGTCACCATGGTTGTTTAATATATTTATAGATGGGGTTGTAAAAGAAGTAAATGCTAGGGTGTTCGGGAGAGGGGTGGGATTAAATTATGGGGAATCAAATTCAAAATGTGAATTAACACAGTTACTTTTGCTGATGATACTGTGCTTATGGGAGATTCTAAAGAAAAATTGCAAAGGTTAGTGGAAGAGTTTGGGAAGGTGTGTAAAGGTAGAAAGTTGAAAGTGAACATAGAAAAGAGTAAGGTGATGAGGGTATCAAATGACTTAGATAAAGAAAAATTGGATTTCAAATTTGGGAGGAGGAGTATGGAAGAAGTGAATGTTTTCAGATACTTGGGAGTTGACATGTCGGCGGATGGATTTATGAAGGATGAGGTTAATCATAGAATTGATGAGGGAAAAAAGGTGAGTGGTGCATTGAGGTATATGTGGAGTCAAAAAACGTTATCTATGGAGGCAAAGAAGGGAATGTATGAAAGTATAGTAGTACCAACACTCTTATATGGGTGTGAAGCTTGGGTGGTAAATGCAGCAGTGAGGAGATGGTTGGAGGCAGTGGAGATGTCCTGTCTAAGGGCAATGTGTGGTGTAAATATTATGCAGAAAATTCGGAGTGTGGAAATGAGGAAATGGTGTGGAGTTAATAAAAGTATTAGTCAGGGCAGAAGAGGGGTTGTTGAGGTGGTTTGGTCATTTAGAGAGAATGGATCAAAGTAGAATGACATGGAAAGCATATAAATCTATAGGGGAAGGAAGGCGAGGTAGGGGTCGTCCTCGAAAGGGTTAGAGAGAGGGGGTAAAGGAGGTTTTGTGGGCGAGGGGCTTGGACTTCCAGCAAGCATGCGTGAGCGTGTTAGATAGGAGTGAATGGAGACGAATGATACTTGGGACCTGACGATCTGTTGGAGTGTGAGCAGGGTAATATTTAGTGAAGGGATTCAGGGAAACCGGTTATTTTCATATAGTCGGACTTGAGTCCTGGAAATGGGAAGTACAATGCCTGCACTTTAAAGGAGGGGTTTGGGATATTGGCAGTTTGGAGGGATATGTTGTGTATCTTTATACGTATATGCTTCTAAACTGTTGTATTCTGAGCACCTCTGCAAAAACAGTGATAATGTGTGAGTGTGGTGAAAGTGTTGAATGATGATGAAAGCATTTTCTTTTTGGGGATTTTCTTTCTTTTTTGAGTCACCCTGCCTCGGTGGGAGACGGCCGACTTGTTGAAAAAAAAAAATTGATCCGTTCCAGATACCCAAAATTATTAAAATAAAATATTCTTTTTCAAATTAAATAAAGATTTACATAATGAAAACAATCAGAAATCAAGTACATGCATTTAAAAAATAATAATAACATTACACTTACCTTTACTGAAGACTTCTGCGTGGATGGAAGACGGGAGGAGGGGATAGGAGGAAGGTGTACACTATTGTTCGAAAGGAGAATCTCCTTCCATTAGGATTTTAGGTAGCAAGTCCTTATCTGGGGTTACTTCCTTTCTTCTTTTAATGCCACTGGGAACAACTTGAGAGTCACTGGACCCCTGTCGCACAAAATATCTGTCCAGAGAGGTCTTTTTCTGGCATTTCTTTAATATTTTCCTGAAGTGGGACACAACACTGTCATTGTACATGTTGCAGATATGGCTTGTTTCAGCTTGGTCAGGGTGATACATTTCAGCAAAACTTTGCAACTCATTCCACATTCCACACATGTCTTTAATCACTGAAGAAGGCACCTCATCCCCTCCCTCTTCCTCCTCCTCTGAAGCAAGTTCCTCGGCTGTGGTCTGATGCTGTTCCAATTGAAGCTCTTGCAGTTCTTCAGTGGTTAGCTCTTCTCTGTGGTCCTCCACCAACTCTTTCACATACCCGTCACTCACTTTATTTACCAAAGGGCTTGCACTAGCTTTCCTTGGGTCCATGATAACTTATTTAGCAGTTGCAAGCACAAAAAACAATGGATTATTATGAAATGTATTGTATGAACCCACGGGGTGATGGTCACGTGTTGGTAAACAATGGCACACTGAGTGTGAATGGTGTGGGAGACTAGCTTGGTGTGCACGGTGACGGGCGGACGGGTACTGGACGGTCGCTGAAACACGAGTCTTTTCACGAAACTCGAGGCCAAATTTTTCAAAAAAAACTCGCCGAAGGTCGAATTTCACGAAAATCGAGGCTGCCGAAACTCGGGGGTCCGCTGTACTCCCTCCTCTCCTTTACTTTAGTGTGACTTTGTAAATTGTCCAAGTTGGACTGAAACATCGTCGTAAGCTCTCTTCTCTGTGCAAGTTATTTGTGTATCATTCCAGTCATGGTATTGTGCCTTTTTTTGTTATTTATTAACCTATCCAGGTTGTTCTGTAGCGCTTTAATGACCTCAACAGAAATTATTTGATGGCCTATTTTGGTCATTGACAAACTTGCTTATATCTGTATTTATTCCCTTGTTTTTATTGTTTTTGTAGATTGTTAACAACACAGGGTTCAATATTGACTGGTATTTGTAATAGGAACACACACACTGATTGTTTCTCCACTTATTCACACACTGTTACCTGTCAGTCAGACATGCTCAGTCCAGAAGATAATTTCTCCTATACTATGTGCCACTGCTTTCTTCATAAGTCTTCTGTTTAAAACCCTATCAAAGGCCATACAGAGGTCCATATATTTTCTTTTTTTTGACTTGAACATCCAACTGCCAAGGGAGGGTGATCCCAAAGAAGAAAACACATCGCCATCATTCATCTAGTCATTCTTTCCAGGAGTGTGCTGACACCACACTTCAGATTACCCTCTAACTGTAACATCTCCATCTCTCCTTCAGAGCACATGAACTGCCCTTCCCACCTCTGACACTCGTATCCATAAACACAATCTCGTATTCCTTATGATTTACCTGCCTCGAGTACCTTAATTAAAACCAGTAAATTCTCCGTTAAATTAAATACGTACTGTATTTTGGTCAGTGAGGTAACCCCTCTCTTTTTAATCATCTGTAAATGTCATTGGCTCTTTATGCTCATAGAGCTACAATGCATTATTTCTTGGTGAACTAATTGAACCCTCAGATGTCTCCCCACCACATGAAACTAGAAAATGAGTTAATGATGGAGATAGTGCATACACTAGTGATAATATTTAAAGTTTGTTATAAATCTTCAATTTCAGGACACAGCGGATCTTGACCTAACATTCGATCGGGTATACAAGTGGGTAGCCAACAGCACCCCAGATAAACATGCCTTTATTCAAGTGCTTTGGAAAGTAAGTTTTACATAATATTTCTTACAATAAGTTTTACATAATATTTCTTACAATAGATTCGTATCAGAAATTTAATAGAAATTCACTTAACACCTCCCAAAATCTTACCTCTAGGCACATAAATACTTAGTATAACCCACTTCTCATAACCCATTTTTATTGTAAACTACATCATCTTATTTCTCAATATTAACCAAATCTGCCAAAACATCTGCTAATTAGTCTTATCATGTGACCTCCTCTCTTTTAATTCTGCCATTCCATAAAGTATTACCACCTGCACCATTACTTGTAAGATAGATTTTGTGTGCAATTTCAAGCTTATTCTGCCAAACCCTACTCACTTGTACTAAGTTTAAATGAGATTGTATTAAGTTTAAATAAGATTGTAAAACAGCTAACCACTATTCCTTCTAGTTTTAAATATAGTTACTATGTACTATTATCTTGTCTAGTTTTAATTAGTTACTATGTATTAGGAATAGTTTGCCCAAAATGCCTCGCAAGATAATGGCTATCTTTGTACTTAGCAAATCAAAATTGTAATTACACATTACAACCTTTACAAAGAAATAAACTTTACTTTACTTTACTTTATCCCTTCTTTTTTTCCATAATTGTTCAATCAAGATTACCACTATCATGTTTTAGTTCTCATTCTTTCAGAAATGTAACGTAATCCTATCTACCTTTCCACCCTTCTTAATTTTGTTTCTTTTGATGCTAAGACATGCAGCTTCTTTTCATTCAGAACTTTATCACTTTGCTTTTTCTTAACATCCATAATACTTGCATATCCTGTAGTATATTCAAACAACACAGCTTTGAAATTCATTCTCCCTCTATTAATAATTGCTTTAATAATTGTTTACCTGGAATTCTAATAAAAAAGGAGGCTTAACCTTACTTAGTCAAACAAAAAATTTAATTAGAAATTACTGAATGCAAGTAATGTAATGATTCATGCAAAGAAAAATGAAGCAGAAATATTTTTAGGACTTCACTTGTTTTTCCTGGTGCTCAGCACCACTCTGAGAGGATTGTCAAGAAGTCATGACAGTTCATCCTCTCATAATCAATTTCATATTCAATAAATAACACACTAACTTCATGTCACATACATTCAACAATCAGATATGCCTACTCTGCCTTCCTCAATTCAGACTCATTCCATAATTCCTTAATTGACATGGATTTGCTGCATCATCTTGGACTCCTCAACATTTATGCTGATTTTGTCCCCCTCTGCCATATCTTTTTGCCTCTGCTGTGCAGCGCCAAATGACCCTTAGGATTTAGCACCTCAAATATTTTTTTTTTTTTGTAACAAGTTGGCCATCTCCTACCGAGGCAGGGTGACCCAAAAAGAAAGAAAATCCCCAAAAAGAAAATACTTTCATCATCATTCAACACTTTCACCTCACTCACACATAATCACTGTTTTTGCAGAGGTGCTCAGAACACGACAGTTTAGAAGCATATACGTATAAAGATGTACAACATGTCCCTCCAAACTCTCAATATCCTGAACCCTTCCTTTAGAGTGCAGGCATTGTACTTCCCATTTCCAGGACTCAAGTCCGGCTATATAAAAATAACCGGTTTCTCTGAATCCCTTCACTAAATATTACCCTGCTCACACTCCAACAGATCGTCAGGTCCCAAATACCATTCGTCTCCATTCACTCCTATCGAACACGCTCATGCACGCCTGCTGGAAGTCCAAGCCCCTCGCCCACAAAACCTCCCTTACCCCTTCCTTCCAACCTTTTCGAGGTCGACTCCTAGCCCACCTTCCTTGCCCTACAGATTTATACGCTCTCCATGTCATTCTACTTTGATCCATTCTCTCTAAATGACTAAACCACCTCAACAATCCCTCTTCAGCCCTCTGACTAATACTTTTATTAACTTCACACCTTCTAATTTCCACACTCCGAATTTTCTGCATAATATTTACACCACACATTGTCCTTAGACAGGACATCTCCTCTGCCTCCAACCACCTCCTCACTGCTTCATTCACAACCCAAGCTTCACACCCATATAAGAGTGTTCGTACTACTATACTTTCATACATTCTCTTCTTTGCCTCCATAGATAACGTTTTTTGTCTTTGCATATACCTCAAGCCTCGGTGGGATACGGCCGGTGTGTTGAAAGAAGATATACCTCAACACATCACTCACCTTTTTTCCCTCATCAATTCTATGATTAACCTCATCCTTCATAAATCCATCCGCCGACACGTCAACTCCCAAGTATCTGAAAACATTCACTTCTTCCATACTCCTCCTCCCCAATTTGATATCCAATTTTTCTTTATCTAAATCATTTGATACCCTCATCACCTTACTCTTTTCTATGTTCACTTTCAACTTTCTACCTTTACACACACTCCCAAACTCATCCACTAACCTTTGCAATTTTTCTTTAGAATCTCCCATAAGCACAGTATCATCAGCAGAAAGCAACTGCGTCAATTCTCTTTCTTAAAATTTTGAACACACAGTTAACAGCACTTTGTATACTGTATTTAAATATGAAAAGAGACCTGTTCCACCCAGTAAGTTTCAGGATTAAATTTAGTATGGTTAATAGAATATACTCTCTATCTACATGGGATGCCTTCCAAGAGAAGGTCACATTTGGTGAATTTCCAAGTATAAAATTTGAGCTTCATTCCAAGTATGGAACTTGTTCTTCAATAGGGAAAAGGGGAAGGATTTCTGGACTCTCGTGGCCCCTGCATTTGGACATTATCTATATATATCTATATATCAGTCAGATATATTAAGCTTTTATATATTTCATTTGTAGATGATGTTTAGTACCTATAATACAGTATGTAGGGATGAGTCATGAATCTGCAAACCCAACTTGTGAATAATTCTAACATCATGCACAAGCCACCATTCATAGATAATGCATGAAGATACATTAGTTGTGGATCTAAAGATCTGCCTCTCAGATAATGGGCAATAAGACATAAAACAAAACTCATGGATTGATGAATTCATGTAAGCAGATCTTGTTAATGCTGAGGGAGTACTCTCATATAAAGTATCTAGAATGATTTCTTTATTTAATTATAAATGTTTGTAGTATTTTTCTTGCTGTATATTGTACATGCACCCTTCTGGCAAGACAGTGATGGAGTGAATGATGGTGAAAGTTTTTCTTTTTCGGGCCACCCTGCCTTGGTGGGAATCGGCCAGTGTGATAATAAAAAAATAATAAAAAATAATATTGTACATGTATTTTGATCCTGTATTTTAAATGTTACAGCTATGTTGCCGGTACTTGCCAAAGCAGAAGCCCCAGTTCATAAACATCCCACCAGAATTGATTGAAGAGAACATTGATCTAGCTGAGAGTGGAGATGTTACTACTTCAGGTGAGTTAGGTGCCACTTTGACATGTGCATTTTATCAAGGCTTGTGTTGAAAACTTTAACAGTTATAAACTACTCTCTTTGTTTTTATTTGATAAATTTATTATTTCCCACTGTGGCAAGGTAACTGAAACACATACTTTTGTCTTTTCTTTCAACACACTGGCCATATCCCACTGAAGCAGGGTGGCCCAACAAGAAAAACAGAAGCTTCTTTTCATAACTTTAGTTATGTATACAGGGGTTACTAGCCCCTTGCTCCCAGCATATTAGTTGCCTCTTATGCCATGCATGGCTTACGGAGGAAGAATTCTGTTCCACTTGCCCATGGAGATAAGATGAAATAAACAACAACAAGAACTAGTAAGAAAATAGAAGAAAACCCAGAGTGGTGCGTGTGTTTGTGTATATATATATACAGTGGACCCCCGGTTCGCGAAGTCATCGGTATCCGATAAATCCGGTATCCGAAGCATTGTATCGCAAAAAATTTGCCTCGGGTCCCGTTACAAAACCCGGTATGCGATACGATTCATATGAGACGTGTCCACGTGTGGCCTGAACTGCCCCGTGTGTGCCAGTGTTTACAAGCCAGCCAGTGTGCGCGCATCTAAGGATACATTCGGTACATTCCATATTATCCATATTATCACTGTTTTTGGTGCTTGTTTCTCCAAAATAAGTCACCATGGGCCCCAAGAAAGCTTCTAGTGCCAACCCTGTGGTAAAAAGGGTGAGAATTAGTATGGAAATTAAGAAAGATTTTGAAGGGTTTGGGGCTAACCCTGAGAAGCCTATGCCAGTTGTGGAATCCATTGTGCCTACTTCAAAAATTAAGGAAATGTGTGCACAGTGGGTTGAATTGCAAACCTTTATGGATGAAAATCACCCTAACACAGCTATTGCAAGCCATGCTGGTGACTATTACACAGACAATGTTGTGAACCACTTTAGGAAAGTCATAAAAGAACGAGAGGTACAAGCCTCTATGGACAGATATGTTGTGCGACAGAAGTCCAGTGACTCTCAAGCTGGTCCTAGTGGCATTAAAAGAAGAAGGGAAGTAACTCTGGAAAAGGACTTGCTACCTCAAGTCCTAATGGAGGGGGATTCCCCTTCTAAACATTAAAAGCTTCAACACTCTCCCCTCCTCCCATCCCATCAATCATCACCAGATCTTCATTAAAGGTAAGTGTCAGTTATTCTATTGTGATTATTCTATTGTTATTATTGTTATTGTAATTATTCTATTGCATTAAACTTAATATTTCATGTGGTAAAAGTTTTTTTATTTCATACTTTTGGGTGTCTTGCACGGATTAATTTGATTTCCATTACTTCTTATGGGGAAAATTGATTGGCTTTCCCATAATTTTGCTTTACAATGAGCTCTCAGGAACGGATTAATAACGTGAACCGGGGATCCACTGTATATATATATATTTTTTTTTTAACAAACTGGCCGTATCCCACCAAGGCAGGGTGGCCCAAAAAGAAAAACAAAAGGTTCTCTTTTTAAATTTAGTATTTATACAGGAGAATGGTTTACTAGCCCCTTGCTCCCGGCATTTTAGTCACCTCTTACAACACGCATAGCTTACGGAGGAAGAATTCTGTTCCACTTTCCCATGGAGATAAGAGGAAATAAACAAGAACAAGATAGAAGGAAATTAGAAGAAAACCCAGAGGGGTGTGTATATATATGCTTGTACATGTATGTGTAGTATGACCTAAGTGTAAGTAGAAGTAGCAAGACATACCTGAAATCTTGCATGTTTATGAGTCAGAGAAAAGACACCAGCAAAATACATTCACTATCACTAATTCTTTAGCTGATGGAATTTATATGATGAACACAGACACAATTTACTATAGATGAAACTTATTAATTTGATGGTTTAAAACATTGATAAGATTATTAATAACCCATCTAAAGCTAGAATATTAACCCGTAAACGGTCCAAACGTATATGTACGTTCACTACCCCAGTGCCCCGAATATTTTGAAAAATAATTTTTTTTTTTTTTATTGAAAAAAAGCACATTTTTCTAAGTGTTATAGGATAAAAAAAAAATTTAGAGTCAGTACTTACCGAGATATGAGGCAGCAAAGTTGGCACTTGGGGATCACCTGATGGCAACATGGAGTGCTGCCGCTTGCAGAAGTGTTGCCGATATACCTTTTTTTTTCTGTTTTTCATATTCTTCTTCTTTCTTTCAACACACCGGCCGTATCCCACCGAGGCGAGGTGGCCCAAAAGGAAAAAACGAAAGTTTCTCCTTTTACATTTAGTAATATATACAGGAGAAGAGGTTACTAGCCCCTTGGTCCCGGCATTTTAGTCGCCTCTTACAACACGCATGGCTTACGGAGGAAGAATTCTGTTCCACTTCCCCATGGAAATAAGAGGAAATAAACAAGAATAAGAACCAGAAAGAAAATAGAAGAAACCCCAGAGGGGTGTGTATATATGTGCTTGTACATATATGTATAGTGTGACCTAAGTGTAAGTAGAAGTAGCAAGACATACCTGAAATCTTGCATGTTCATGAGACAGAAAATAGGACACCAGCAATCCTACCATCATGTAAAACAATTACAGGCTTTCGTTTTGCACTCACTGGGCAGGACGGTAGTACCTCCCTCGGCGGTTGCTGTCTACCAACCTACTACCTATGTTTTTTCATATTATTTTATATAATTTTCATGTTTTGACAATTACAGTTTATAGTAGTTCTTGTCATTTCATAACCAATCTTTGTTCTGACACTAGTATTAGGTACTGAAATTGTACTCACATTGTCACAAACACACTGACAGGTGGACATTTACACCTGCCTTGGCCATTTACTATTGTCTTGGAATATATACAAAGTATTTATATGTCCCAGCAATGTTTTGGAGGAGGAGGAGGAGGAAGAGATGGTGGAGATGAAGGAGATGGAGATGGAGGAGGAGATGATGGAGGAGGAGATGGAGATGAAGATGGAGATGGAGATGGAGGAAGAGATGGAGATGGAGGAGGAGATGGAGATGGAGGAGGAGATGGAGATGGAGGAGGAGATGGAGATGGAGGAGGAGATGGAGATGGAGGAAGAGATGGAGATGGAGCTGGAGATGGAGGAAGAGATGGAGATGGAGGAGGAGATGATGGAGGAGGAGATGGAGGAGGAGGAGATGGAGGAGGAGGAGGAGATGGAGATGGAGATGGAGGAGGAGATGGAGATGGAGGAGGAGGAAGAAGAAGAGGAGGAGGAGGAAGAAGAGGAAGAAAAAGAGGAGGAGGAAGAAGAAGAGGAAGAAGAAGAGGAGGAGGAGGAAGAAGAGGAAGAAGAGGAGGAGGAGGAGGAAGAAGAAGAGGAGGAAGAAGAAGAGGAGGAAGAAGAAGAGGAAGAAGAGGAGGAAGAAGAAGAAGAGGAGGAGGAGGAAGAAGAAGAAGAGGAGGAAGAAGAAGAAGAGGAGGAAGAAGAAGAGGAGGAAGAAGAAGAGGAAGAAAAAGAGGAGGAGGAAGAAGAAGAGGAAGAAGAAGAGGAGGAGGAGGAAGAAGAGGAAGAGGAAGAAGAGGAGGAGGAGGAGGAAGAAGAAGAAGAGGAGGAAGAAGAAGAAGAGGAGGAGGAAGAAGAAGAGGAGGAAGAAGAAGAGGAAGAAAAAGAGGAGGAGGAAGAAGAAGAGGAAGAAAAAGAGGAGGAGGAAGAAGAAGAGGAAGAAGAAGAGGAGGAGGAGGAAGAAGAGGAAGAGGAAGAAGAGGAGGAGGAGGAAGAAGAGGAAGAGGAAGAAGAGGAGGAGGAAGAAGAGGAGGAGGAGGAAGAAGAGGAGGAAGAGGAAGAGGAGGAGGAAGACGAGACGAGACAAGGAGGACAAATACGTAATAATAATAAAATAATAAGTTCCCTTGAAGTATGAAAAACAAAGTCCACCCCTGACAGTGACATGATAAGATGAGATAACATCTGATAAGAGCTGACGTTTGATGAGCATACACGAGGGTGGGGGAGGTTGCAGCAGATAAGAAAAGATTAGAGATGACGTTTGATGAGCATCTCCCTCCTTTGTTTTCCCTGGTACACAAACATGTCTGTCTATTTATCTGTCTGTCAAGCTCCCTGTCTGTCTAGTTCTCTGTCTCAGAGAGAGCCAGAAGACTGCATCATCACCCTTACTCACATCTTCAAGCAGAGTATAGCACTTTGTCTGGATTTTTTGGGTTATCTTAGGTAATTTACACTATGTATACGTGTATTTATGCGTACCTGTGAGACAGAGATAGACAGATAGAAAGAGATAGACAGAGACAGATAGACAGGGATAGACAGAGACACAGAGACAGAGATAGAAACAGATAGACACAAAGATAGACAAAGACAGACAGAGATAGAGACAGAGATAGACATAGATACAGACAAACGGAGATAGAGCCAGGCCGCCAGCAGCCGGCCAGCCACACAGCTGGCCACCATGCAGCTGGCCAGCCAGCTAGCCAGCCAATCAGTCAGCCAGTCATCCAGCCAGCCAGCCTGCCAACCAGCCAGCCTGCCAGCCAGCCTGCCAGCCAGCCAGAATTGTTTCTCTTGACTTAGGACATAGATTATAAGACATTCTGAAAGGGTGTTGCACAAATATTGCACATGGGTTATTATCAAGGTTTTTTGATATTTCCTCGACCACTTGTGGCCACATCCACCTCAAAGCCACTAAACTCAGGGTCAAAATCACTTTCCTCTTAAAATGGGAGTGTTAATACTACATGACATCAGTGAATCCCAGGTGTTTGCTGCGCTGTTTGCTCTAGCTGGTGCTCATTTGAACTGGTGCTCCCACAAGGTACTGAGTGGTCCCAGATTTTTTTAATACCGCGCACACTGAGTGTTAGGACCCATTCTATGCTGACAAGGCATCTCAGGCCAGTCGTGCCAAATTTGAAGGCAGGAAAAATAAAATGTATATATACGTTTGGGTCACTAGCGGTAAAATAGTATACAGTGGACCCCCAAGTTTCATGATTAATCCGTTCCAGAGAGCCTGCCGAAAGTCGAAATTCACGAAACTCGAAACCATTTTCCCCATAAGAAATAATGGAAATAAAATAAATCTGTTCCAGACACCCAAAAATATTAAAATAAAATTTTTTTTTTTCAAATTAAATAAAGATTTATATACTGAAATCAATGAGAAATCAAGTACATGCATATAAAAAATAATAATATTACACTTACCTTTACTGAAGACTTCTGGGTGGTGTAAGACGGGAGGAGGGGATAGGAGGAAGGTGTACACTATTGTTTGGAAGGAGAATTTCCTTCCATTAGGACTTTAGGTAGCAAGTCCTTATCTGGGGTTACTTCCTTTCTTCTTTTAATGCCACTGGAAACAACTTGAGAGTCACTGGACCCCTGTCGCACAAAATATCTGTCCAGAGAGGTCTTTTTCTGGCGTTTCTTTAAGATTTCCCTGAAGTAGGACACAACACTGTCATTGTACATGTTGCAGATATGGCTTGTTTCAGCTTGGTCAGGGTGATACTTTTCAACAAAACTTTGCAACTCATTCCACTTGGCACAAATCTCCTTAATCTTTGAAGAAGGCACCTCATCCCCTCCCTCTTCCTCCTCCTCTGAAGCAAGTTCCTCGGCTGTGGTCTGATGCTGCTCCAGTTGAAGCTCTTGCAGTTCGTCAGTGGTTAGCTCTTCCCTGTGGTCCTCCACCAACTCTTCCACATCCCTGTCACTCACCTCCAACCCCATGGACTTGCCCAATGCCACAACACCTTCCACAACAGGCAGAGGGTCGGCAGGGACAGGGTCTGCCTCAAACCCTTCAAAATCCCTCTGGATTGTGTTCCTCACTTTATTTACCAAAGGGTTTGCACTAGCTTTCCTTGGGTCCATGATGACTTATTTAGCAGTTGCAAGCACAAAAAACAATGGATTATTATGAAATATATTGTATGAACCCGCGGGGTGATGGTCACGTGTTGGTAAACAGTGGCACACTGAGCGTGAATGGCGTGGGAGATTGGCTTGGTGTGTGTGGTGACGGGCAGACGGGTACCAGACGGTCGCCGAAACACGAGTCTAATCACGAAACTCGAGGCCAAATTTTGCCAAAAAAAACTCGCCGAAGGTCGAATTTCACGAAAGTCAAGGCTGCCGAAACTTGAGGGTCCACTGTACAGTGGACCCTCGACTAACGCTATTAATCCGTTCCTGAGAGCTCATCGTTAGTCAAAATTATCGTTAGTCAAGTTAATTTTCCCCATAAGAAATAATGGAAATCAAATTAATCCATGTAGGACACCCCAAAGTATGAAAAAAAATTGTTTTTACCACATGAAATATTAATTTTAATACACAAAAACTGAAGAAGACATGCACAGTTTGAAGATCTGGTGATGATTGATGGGATGGGAGGAGGGGAGAGTGTTGATGGTCTTAGTGTTTAGAAGGGGGATCCCCTTCCATTAGGACTTGAGGTGGCAAGTCCTTTTCCGGGGTTACTTCCCTTCCCTTTAAATCTCTCAAACCAACCTTTGCTGGCCTTAAATTCACTCACATCACCACTAGTTGCTGCAGGCATTTTTTCAATTAAATCGTCATGCAACTTCCTAGCCTTTTCACATATGATCGCTTGAGAGATGCTATCTCCTGTTCCTCTGTTCATTAGTCACGTCTCAAGGCCCCTCTTACATTCTTTTGCTTTCCACTTTGAATTTTTATTCTCACAAAAAAATAGAAGATTTACTGTTATGCAGACTACTGCATTAGTGTAAAAAATGGTATGAATCATATTGGCGCACTTGCAAAAGAATATTAGACTCACCAGTTGACGTGTATTGAACGCTTGGCACGATTTGTTTACTTTTGAACTTTGGTAAAAATCGAACATTTCTGCTACTTTGAGCTCAATTTCAAGGTACTTTTCATTGTAAAACCAGTCAAAATCATCTCAATTTCTATGATATGCCTTCCATTCTATAAAATGAGACCAAGAAAACTAGAATACAACAATAAATACCATACGAAAATACAGTGCAAAGTCGCTGTTTTATTCCAAAAAAACGGTCAGTTTTTTTTTTCTCATTATGCACTGTGTGCTGCAGGATTTTTTTTATACTGTGCACACTGACCACATAGACCCATTCTTTCATATGGAGGCCTACCAGCTTTCTCCCACTAGATTTGAGGGCGCTAGAATTTAGGCATACTAGTACGTCATAAACCCTGGGTCGTAAGCCATACTAGTACGTCCGAAACCCTCAAAGGGTTAATAAATGTATGAAAGAGGGGAAGGTACCTAGGGAAAGGGGGACAAAAGAGATAGTAAAAATTATAGGGTAATAAGTGTGTAGGAGAGATGGAGATTACTTCCCGTTAAAAGTAGGTCATAGACAGGGATGTGTAATATTAGTCACCATGGTTGTTTAATATATTTATAGATGGGGTTGTAAAAGAAGTAAATGCTAGGGTGTTCGGGAAAGGAGTGGGATTAAATTATGGGGTATCAAATACAAAATTCCAATATTAACCTTGTCCTAAAATGCTTTCTTGATAGTTGTGACAGGACCCACAAGCATAACACCAGACACAAACATCTCTACGACATTCCCCGTGTCCGACTAAATCTATACAAAAATTCAATGTATGTCAAAGACCCTAAAATCTGGAACACCCTACCTGAAAACTCTAGAACTGCAAACACATTCATCACCTTCAAAACTACCGTTAGAAAACATCTTATCTCCCTGATACACCCTGTCAACTAACTACATAAAAACCACCTGGTGGTTCACACTTACACTCACTCACTCACTCACTCACCCATTTGACTATAAGCACAGAAAGATGTATCTTAATCTTAAAATAATGATTCCTAACTAGTCACAAGTTTGCCTGTGATACTCCAATATAGAAACTATGTATTGTGCCAAAACAAAAGCATTCACATTGCTAAACTCACAAATTAGTATTTAGTCACTTAGTATTTAGTCACTTAGTATTTAATCAACTTACTCCACAATTTGTAATAATTTAGGGTTAAGAATTAATCTAAGTTTGCCCGAAATGCCTAGCCTTGGTAGGTGTTCTAGTGGCCCCCTCTGTAATTAGTATTTTATTACATGTAAACCACACAATAACCAAAATCTGTAAACCCCGCATTGTAACCCTTAGAATAAACTTTGATTTGATTTGATTTGAAAATGGGAATTGACACAGTTACTTTTTGCTGATGATACTGTGCTTATGGGAAATTCTGAAGAAAAGTTGCAAAGGTTAGTGGAAAGGTTTGGGAGGGTGTGTAAAGATAGAAAGTTGAAAGTGAACATAGATAAGAGTAAGGTGATGAGGGTATCAAACAATTTAGATAAAGAAAAATTGGTATCACATTGGAGAGAGGGAGTATGGAAGAAGTTAATGTTTTTCAGATATTTGGGAGTTGGCGTGTCAGTGGATGGGTTTATGAAGGCTGAGGTTAATCATAGAATTGATGAAGGAAAAAAGGTGAGTGGTGCATTGAGGTATTTGTGGAGACAAAAATTGTTATCCATGGAGGCAAAGAAGGGAATGTATGAAAGTATAGTGGTACCAATAATCTTAAATGGGTGTGAAGCTTGAGTTGTAAATGCTGCAGCGAGGAGGTGGCTGGAGGCAGTGGAGATGTCCTATCTAAGGGCAATGTGTGGTGTAAATATTATGCAGAGAATTCGGAGTGTGGAAATTAGGAGGTGTGGAGTTAATAAAAGTATTAGTCAGAAGGCTGAAGAGGGGTTGTTGAGGTGGTTTGGTTATTTAGAAATTATTTTTATTATCACACCGGCCGATTCCCACCAAGGCAGGGTGGCCCGAAAAAGAAAAACTTTCACCATCATTCACTCCATCACTGTCTTGCCAGAAGGGTGCTTTACACTACAGTTTTTAAACTGCAACATTAACACCCCTCCTTCAGAGTGCAGGCACTGTACTTCCCATCTCCAGGACTCAAGTCCGGCCTGCCGGTTTCCCTGAATCCCTTCATAAATGTTACTTTGCTCACACTCCAACAGCACGTCAAGTATTAAAAACCATTTGTCTCCATTCACTCCTATCAAACACGCTCAAGCATGCCTGCTGGAAGTCCAAGCCCCTCGCACACAAAACCTCCTTTACCCCCTCCCTCCAACCCTTCCTAGGCCGACCCCTACCCCGCCTTCCTTCCACTACAGACTGATACACTCTTGAAGTCATTCTGTTTCGCTCCATTCTCTCTACATGTCCGAACCACCTCAACAACCCTTCCTCAGCCCTCTGGACAACAGTTTTGGTAATCCCGCACCTCCTCCTAACTTCCAAACTACGAATTCTCTGCATTATATTCACACCACACATTGCCCTCAGACATGACATCTCCACTGCCTCCAGCCTTCTCCTCGCTGCAACATTCATCACCCACGCTTCACACCCATATAAGAGCGTTGGTAAAACTATACTCTCATACATTCCCCTCTTTGCCTCCAAGGACAAAGTTCTTTGTCTCCACAGACTCCTAAGTGCACCACTCACTCTTTTTCCCTCATCAATTCTATGATTCACCTCATCTTTCATAGACCCATCCGCTGACACGTCCACTCCCAAATATCTGAATACGTTCACCTCCTCCATACTCTCTCCCTCCAATCTGATATTCAATCTTTCATCACCTAATCTTTTTGTTATCCTCATAACCTTACTCTTTCCTATATTCACCTTTAATTTTCTTCTTTTGCACACCCTACCAAATTCATCCACCAATCTCTGCAACTTCTCTTCAGAATCTCCCAAGAGCACAGTGTCATCAGCAAAGAGCAGCTGTGACAACTCCCACTTTGTGTGTGATTCTTTATCTTTTAACTCCACGCCTCTTGCCAAGACCCTCGCATTTACTTCTCTTACAACCCCATCTATAAATATATTAAACAACCACGGTGACATCACACATCCTTGTCTAAGGCCTACTTTTACTGGGAAAAATTTCCCTCTTTCCTACATACTCTAACTTGAGCCTCACTATCCTCGTAAAAACTCTTCACTGCTTTCAGTAACCTACCTCCTACACCATACACTTGCAACATCTGCCACATTGCCCCCCTATCCACCCTGTCATACGCCTTTTCCAAATCCATAAATGCCACAAAGACCTCTTTAGCCTTATCTAAATACTGTTCACTTATATGTTTCACTGTAAACACCTGGTCCACACACCCCCTACCTTTCCTAAAGCCTCCTTGTTCATCTGCTATCCTATTCTCCGTCTTACTCTTAATTCTTTCAATTATAACTCTACCATACACTTTACCAGGTACACTCAACAGACTTATCCCCCTATAATTTTTGCACTCTCTTTTATCCCCTTTGCCTTTATACAAAGGAACTATGCATGCTCTCTGCCAATCCCTAGGTACCTTACCCTCTTCCATACATTTATTAAACAATTGCACCAACCACTCCAAAACTATATCCCCACCTGCTTTTAACATTTCTATCTTTATCCCATCAATCCCGGCTGCCTTACCCCCTTTCATTTTACCTACTGCCTCACGAACTTCCCCCACACTCACAACTGGCTCTTCCTCACTCCTACAAGATGTTATTCCTCCTTGCCCTATACACGAAATCACAGCTTCCCTATCTTCATCAACATTTAACAATTCCTCAAAATATTCCTTCCATCTTCCCAATACCTCTAACTCTCCATTTAATAACTCTCCTCTCCTATTTTTAACTGACAAATCCATTTGTTCTCTAGGCTTTCTTAACTTGTTAATCTCACTCCAAAGTAGAATGACATGACTCACGAAATCGTAATGACACGATTGCAAACAAACCATACCACGGGGGGGATTTTAAGCTAGCTGGCCCAGTGGCTAACGGGACAGTCTGGAGTTTTGAGACTCTCTGACTGGGGGTTCAAATCCCGCCCGTGGTATGGTTTAGAATGACATGGAGAGTGTATAAATCTGTAAGGGAAGGAAGGCGGGGTAGGGGTTGTCCTTGAAAAGGTTGGAGGGAGGGGGTAAAGGAGGTTTTGTGGGCAAGGGGCTTTGACTTCCATCAAGCATGGGTGAGCATGTTAGATAGGAGTGAATGGAGATGAATGGTTTTTGGGACCTGACGAGCTGTTGGAGTGTGAGCAGGGTAATATTTAGTGAAGGACTTCAGGGAAACCGGTCATTTTTACATAGCCGGACTTGAGTACTGGAAATGGGAATTACAGTGCCTGCACTTTAAAGGAGGGGTTTGGTATATAGGCAGTTTGGAGGAATATGTTATCTTTATATATGCCTCTAAACTGTTGTATCTAGGCACCTCAGCAAAGACAGTGATTATGTATGAGTGAGGTGAAAGTGTTGAATGATGATGAAAGTATTTTCTTTTTGGGGATTTTCTTTCTTTTTTGGGTCACCCTGCCTCGGTGGGAGATGGCCGACTTGTTGAAAAAAAAAATTAAAATATATTAATTCTTTGGATATGTAATAGTTTAAATATAATTCTGTAACAGTGATTATATTACATAATGTATTTCAGCTCTTGACCCTGTTGATGCTGTTTTCGAGGATGATGGGGATTATCGAGCTCTGTCAGAGAAAGAGCAGGTGGATTTGGAAAGGCTTATGGAACAGTGTGATTCTGCAGTCAGTAATGCAGAGGCCTTTGCAGAGCAGCTGTCACGTGACCTCTCTGTCCTTGATGGTGTAAGGAAAACAAAATTACCCTGTTTAACTATTCTGTGCAATGTGCAATACCAGTATTGTGTTGGTGATCATAGTTTTCTATTTATATATTCATCCTGTATAATTTATTTTCAGGCCAATATTCATAGTATGATGGCTTCAGAAGCTCAAGTTGAAGCTTTAATGAAGATGATTGATGCTGCATATACAGAATCAGAGAAAATTGAAAGTCGACTAGATTCTTATGATGAGATCTTGCTTCATGTTAAAGATTCCATTGAGAAGATGGCAGATAAGAATACTTCAATTGAACAGACAAATGCAAATAATTGCAAGTTGCTGGAAGAACTGGACAGATTGATAGTAAGTCTATTAATTAACATTCTCTGTCATTAATTATGGGGAAGTTGATTACTGTATTAACATAGGAAAAAAATAATGTAGTTTTAAAAGAAAATTTTTATTTATGAAAAATATTAAATGTAAGTAGTATATTTCCATGTTATTTAGTGACTTCCTATTTATTATTAACATCACCGATATGTTTTATTTATCTATACCTTAACTCTTGCAAGGTCTGTGCTGTAGTACTATGGCTTTGAGCTCAGGATCTGTGCCATAATACTACGTGATGAGCTCAGCTCACTCAGAGAGACAGTGAGCAGTAAATTTAGGCCTAGATATGAGAGAATGGGCTGTGCGGTAAGTGTGCACCATATGAAAAAATCCTGCCCCACGCAGTCAAAGAGGGGAAAAAAAACTGTGACTGTGTATTTGGTTTAAAATAGCGATTTTGTTGTGTATTTTTGTTTATTTTTTATGGTTGTATTGTCAGTTTCTTCATATCATTTGATAAAATGGTAGATATATTACAGAAATAGAGATAATTTTGATTGGTTTCAAGACTGGAAGTAGCTAGAAATTGAGCTCAAAGTAGCAGAAATGTTTAATTTTTTGCTGATATTCTAGAGGACACACATGTCACTCATCCAAGACGCATCCAACTGGTTGGTCTATGTATTCATGGATACGTTGACATTACAGATGCTACCCTACTTAGGAACATTCGAGATACGAACATTCGGACATACGAACAGACTGCCATGTTAGTTTAAGTTTTATGGGCAATACTTCCGCAAATTCGAATTTTGAGTTGCACACCTTCTGCATAGTATGACGTTTTGCCGCAACCCACGCCGGGCAGCACTGAAGTCAACGGTTTGGTAACATTCTCATTAGTAGTAACATGCGTATGCTTGTGCTGTAGCTGTTGTCACCAGTTTCATTGGCCTTAATGAGAAACTTCATCTTGACCTAGAAGAAGACATTGAGGAGCGGTTTGAGTCAGTCTGAGGAGCTGACGAATGAAGATTTGATGGAGCTGGAAGAGATGCAGTGTGAGGAAGAGCAAGAGGAACAAGATGAAACTGTTCCTTCTAAAAGTTTGAGACAAAAATGATAGCTGAGGGTTTTTTCTCTTATAGAGAGAGGTCTCTGTATGTTTGAGCTTCAGGACCCCAATATCGAGAGATTCTCAAGGTTTCAACTGGTGTTAACAGTTCTGTCTCATATATATGAAGAGAAGAGAAAAACAGTGCAAACTTCCTTAGACAAATTCTTCAGACCAGTGCCGTCTACCTCAAAAGCCTCTAAAGATGTTGAAGAAACCCAGGCTTAGGAAACCCTGACTGACGAAGCATTTGATGATGAAGTGTATGAGGTTGACAACCCTCTTTCCCAGTAGCCCCACACAACCTCTGATCTTCCTCTCATCCATCACCTCAAGTTTATTGTGCCAATTGAAAAGGTAAGAAGTTTTTTATTACAGTATTTATTATTAAATATGCTTTAACCTGTAAACGGTCCAAACGTATATATACCTCTTTACCGCTAGTGCCCCAAATGTATATATACGTTAAGCCTGAGTCACCTAGACATGAGAGAATGGGTGTGAGCACTCACTGTACTCCATATTAAAATAATTGGGGATGCCTGGGTACCATATGCTCTTTTTTCCTATTAAAAAAATAATAATTTTTTTTTTTCTCAAAAAAGTTGGGGCAGTACGGTAGTGAACGTATATATACGTTTGGACCCTTTACAGGTTAATATTAAGAACCGTACATTACTGATACTGTACAGTACTGTCTTTAAGTTTTCAATGAACAACAGTGCAGAGAGAGAGAACAATAATAATAATGATAATATTAAAAATAACAATAATAATCGTAACAATAGAAAAATGGCAAAATAACAACTTACGAATAATTCAAGATATGATGATAAATTAGACACATGTGCAACTCTTGGGTATCTTTATTGAGGAAACTTTTTGCCACATAGTGGCTTCATCAGTCCATACAAAGGAGAATCTTGAAGAACAGGAGGAGAATGAGGTAATCAGTCCCTCAACCTTGAGTCGATGTGGTCAGTCCATCAATCTTGAATAGAATACGGCATATGTGCAGAGAAGGAGCTTATAAACCGTAGGCAGGAGAGGTGCAGCAGTCATAGGTAGTGTCACATTTGTTCAATGTGGAAGTAGATCATGCCCAAGAATTAGGCAAGCGAAGAATTCCCAAGCATTAAGATCCCAAGAGGTTGCAGTGTCTGACAGGTTTGTAGATGAATGGTTCAGAGAACCAACATGTTGATAAATTAGACACATATGCAACTCCTGGGTATCTTTATTGAGGAAACGTTTCACCACACAGTGGCTTCATCAGTCCATACAAAGGAGAATCTTGAAGAACAGGAGGAGAATGAGGTAATCAGTCCCTCAACCTTGAGTCGATGTGGTCAGTCCATCAATCTTGAATAGAATACGGCATACGTGTGGAGAAGGAGCTTATAAACCGTAGGCAGGAGAGGTGCAGCAGTAATAGGTGGTGTCACATTTGTTCTTCAAGATTCTCCTTTGTATGGACTGATGAAGCCACTGTGTGGCGAAACGTTTCCTCGATAAAGATACCCAAGAGTTGCACATGTGTCTAATTTATCAACATGTCGGTTCTCTGAACCATTCATCTACAAACCTGTCAGACACTGCAACTTCTTGGGATCTTAATACAGTGGACCCCCGCATAACGATCACCTCCAAATGCGACCAATTATGTAAGTGTATTTATGTAAGTGCGTTTGTACGTGAATGTTTGGGGGTCTGAAATGGACTAATCTACTTCACAATATTCCTTGTGGGAAAAAATTCGGTCAGTACTGGCACCTGAACATACTACGGGAATGAAAAAAGTTCGTTAACCGGGGGTCCACTGTACTTGGGAATTCTTCGCTTGCCTAATTCTTGGACACGACCTACTTCCACACTGAACAAATGTGACACTACCTATGACTGCTGCACCTCTCCTGCCTACGGTTTATAAGCTCCTTCTCCGCACGTATGCCGTATTCTATTCAAGATTGATGGACTGACCACATCGACTCAAGATTGAGGGACTGATTACCTCATTCTCCTCCTGTTCTTCAAGATTCTCCTTTGTATGGACTGATGAAGCCACTGTGTGGCGAAACGTTTCCTCGATAAAGATACCCAAGAGTTGCACATGTGTTTAATTTATCAACTTGTCGGTTCTCTGAACCATTCATCTACAATTCAAGATATGAACAGCCTTCTGGAACGTAACTTGTTCGTAAGTGGGGGTGTCTGTATTTATAGCATAATCGTAATAATTGTAAGTGTTTAGTCAACTAGAACAATGGAATTGGCCTAAAAGATGACTCAAAGTGGGCAAAATTGCCAGTGCATAAATTTCATGAAGACCACTAACTGTATGAGAACATAATTCCATAACTTTTCCATCAAATTTTGTACTTTTGGTTTCATTACCTTTGGAAAAAGATTCTCTGTCATTTCATGAGAATTTTTTTTTTAAATTCTTCGACCCTGAGTGCAATTTTCAGATCATAGGTCTGGACCTCAAGAGGGTTAAAAGTCTTGGTTTCCTAAAAAATAAATTTACACGAATTTAGGCATGGAAAATTATCCCCTGACATTTTTCCTACTTTCAAACATGAAAGGTATTTTAGGAAACATGTGAGATACTTTCTGAAGAATTCACAATCTTGTTTAGATATTATGAAAATTCAAAAGTTGCCACTTGATTGTAATGAGAAACAGCAGTAAGAATGATGATTTCTTCAGCAACCATATACAAGCATCTGTAATAATACAGTAAAAAGCAAGAAAATCAGAGAAGCACAGGGAATCAAACTTCAGAGAATGGCAAAGCATCATTAATTTAGAGAGTGGTGTAACAGGCCACTACAGGTAAGTGGTGCAGTCCTAGTGAAGTACTGTCACTAGGAAAGAGTTGCCACAGAATTAATTCCATGCCTCTCAAATGAAGTTCTTTGATGCCAGTGATGGGCTATTGATCTCAGGCATTGAATCTCTCCTTCCTAGAAGCCTCCTGTTCTCCCAGGTTCTGTATGACCCCTCTTGAATGTAATAATAGTGTTTGTATATAGGTTTTACTATTATTTTGTAATGTAAGTTTCTTTTTTGTTGCATCAAAATTTTTATAGATTTTGCATAACTTTTATGGAGGCAGAGACTAGAGTTTCATTGGTAAACACCAAGTCATGATGATGAGTTGAATAGGGAAAGCAGTAGTGAAACAAAGGCATGACAGTATGAAGCAGCTCATGCTTTTGTCCTTATTCAAAATATTTGCAGTACTAGAACCACCTGTGATTGCAATTGAGGATTCACATGATTCTGCAGCAATATGTTTCTGCGTGTAACATGATGCAGTACTAGCACCTCTTAGAGCAATCAAAGGCTCAAATAACAACCTGAATATAGGTATAGGTACTATTCCTGATTCTCAGATCTTATGTAATTAACCCTGTCGTACGGGTGATGTCAGAATTTCTATACTAGGGGGCTTAGGGGTGGCTTTCTGGTTGGAAGGGGGGGGGCTAGGAGACTTCTCAAACAGCATGATTCTTATTGTTACTATTTTTATTGGGAGTTCAGGGAATTTTTGGAGGCTGCAGCTTCCCCGAGCCCTCCCTTGGTGCCATTTTTTCTCAAAAAAAATTCCAAGACTTTTCATGGTAGATTGTCTCAGACATTCAACAATCTTAGATGTCCTCCAGCCCTAATTGAGCTGAGATTTCGATGTCCCACTTTACTAGCACACCTTGATAATAAAGTACAATCGTCTAGTAAGTATTCCTTGATGGTAATTATGTACAGGTTGACCATCACTAATCCAGCTTCATCAGGACCTGTAGGGTGCCAGATTACTGATTTTACTGGATTACAGAGTGGTTAGGTTAGAATACACTTAACCCAACGGCAATATTTACGCATCAGCAATTTCATCCACTTTATGCCCTATATTTGACCCATTCCATTGTTCCAGTCTACCAAACTCATAGCTATTTCACTAGTATTCCTTCTATTCTGTCCATTGAGTACAAGAAATTGCCCATTTACTTATTTCAGCTACCCAATAAAGTGGTCTGAAATCAGTAATTTAGCCAATTTTACACAAATTTCAAGAGATGCTAATTTCAAAATAGGGTCCAGAATAAATAATGCAGACATTCCTGAGACTAAAATAGTACAGTGGACCCCCGCTTTACGATCAGCTCCCAATGCGACCAATTATGTAAGTGTATTTATGTAAGTGTGTTTGTACCTGTATGTTTGGGGGTCTGGAATGGACTAATCTAATTCAAAATATTCCTTATGGGAACAAATTCGTTCAGTAATGGCACCTGAACATACTTCTGGAATGAAATAATATTGTAAGCCGGGGGTCCACTGTATTTCTCTGTTCATTAGTCACGTCTCCAAGCCCCTCTTATATTACGATTGCTTTCCATTTTTAATTTTTATTCACACAAAAAAATAGAAGATTTACTGTTATGCAGACTACTGCATTATTGTAATAATTGAATAACTAATGTCAGTTCATTTGTGACTGTGTATTAGACCAGCCAGTTGGACACGTATTGGACGGTGACGTCATTTGTTTACTTTTGAACATTGGCAAAAATTGAACATTTCCGCTAATTTGAGCTCAATATCAAGGTACTTTCCATCGTGAAACCAGTCAAAATCATCGCTATTTCTGTAATATATCTTCCATCCTATCAAATGAGACAAAAAATAAAAATACAGCCATGAAAACCATACGAAAATGCACCACAAAGTTGCTGTTTTGCACCAAAAACATGGTCGCAGTTTTTTCTCATTGTGCACTGTGTGCTCTAGGATTTTTTTATATAGTCCACACTTACCACACAGACCTATTCTCTCATATGTAGGCCCAAATTTACCGATCACAGCTCATTGGAGTGAGCTGATCATATGGCAACCAACAGTGGCTTCAAAGCCACTTTATCTTTTATGGACAATGTACTGTGTATGTGCTTTACACAATAAGAAACATTTCTTTTATTCATTGGAACCATGGCTAGGGCTAAAGGTAAACAGGTTATAACAATAAATGGAGAAAAAGAAATTGGAATGATTTATGCAGCAAGTAGTACCACCAAATAATAGCAACAGGTTGGTGTGGTGACACCAGAAATTTGAAATTATGCTAGCCGAAATTAGTGCCGGGTTACTGATGGAACCGGATTACTGATTGCCGGATTAGTGATGGCCGACCTGTACTGGCCTGTAGTTTTCCAGTACTATGGGTATTTAATATTTTAGGCACATTTTATTTTGTTAGATTTTATTTAACCCTTTCAGGGTCCAAGGCCCAAATCTGGAGTCACGCACCAGTGTCCAAGAATTTAAAAAAAAAAAATTTGTTATTTTTTCTTATGAAATCGTAGAGAATCTTTTTGTGAAGGTAATAAAACAAAAAGCACGAAATTTGGTGGAAAATTGACGAAATTATGCTCTCGCGAATTTTGATGTGTCAGCGATGTTTATGAATCGGCGATTTTGCCGACTTTGACTCCCATTTTAGGCCAATTACATTATTCCAATCAACCAAATTCTTAGCTATTTCACTAGTATTACTTCTATTCTATCGATTGAGCACAAGAAATCGCCAAGTCAACTGTTTCAACTACAAAATAAAGTGATCGGAAATTGTTAATTTGGCCAATTTAATACAAAGTTCAAAATATTCCAATTTCAAAATAGGGTCCAGAATAAACAATGTAGGCATTCCTGGCACTAAACTAACATTTCCTCTGTTCATTAGTTATGTTTTGAGGCTTTACAAATAAATTCCATTTTGATTTTTTATTCACATAATGAATTTTTATTCACACCAAAAAATAAAAGATTTACTGTTATGCAATACTGTAATAATTGTATAAATATCATCAACATATTTGTGAATGTATATTAGACCCACCAGCTGACGTGTATTAGACGTGTGAGGTCGTTTGTTTACTCTTGAATATCGGCAAAAATTTAACATTTCCGCTATTTTGAGCTCAGTTTCAAGCCATTTCCAGTGCTAAAACCAATGAAAATCATCTCTATTTCTGTAATATGTCTTCCATTCTATCAAATGAGACCAAGAAATCGCAAATACAACTATAAAAAACATACGAAAAAACACTGCAAAGTTGCTGTTTTAATCGAAAAATCATGATTTCAGTTTTTTTCTCTCATTATACACAGTGTGCTGCAGGATCTGTTTTATGTGGTGCACACATACCACATAGATGTATTCTCTCATATCTAGGCCCAAATGTACCACTCACAGTTTATCAGAGTGAGCTGAGCTCATGGCGTAGATCTACGGTTTGGACACTCACCGTAAAGCCGTAGATCTACGGGACGGACCCTGAAAGGGTTAAAATTGTGTTTTCAATTGCTTTGCTTCTGGTTTTATAATATGGTAATTATTGCAGAGCCAGTTAGAGTTACCAAGAAGCTATGTGAAAGACTTATATGAGCCAGACCTGAACAAGGCAGGTAGTCTTCCACAGGCAATTCAAGCAGCAGCAGCTTTGCAAACTGTCATTAATGCTCCAATTTCACCACAACTCTCACAGTTACAGGTAATGTTTAAACATTCACAGTTGCTTCTAATCACATGATAAAAATATTAATGTTATAATTGTTACCTTTATATCCCATCTTGATTTAGCAATGAATACTTTCTAAACTTGAGTACAGTACTGTATTTTCAGGCAGTTCAAGATGAAAAGAAGAGATTTGACAAGCTAAGAGTCAGATTCAGTCAAATTGTTTCAAGGCATCTCAATAATCTCTTCATTCATTTGGTAAGTTAAACTTTATTGATTTATAATATTTAACCAGTTTAGATTCATGTTACATTGCATTTTGAAATGAATATTGAAGAATGCTTAACATTTAATTATAGAAAAGTATTTGCTGAAAATTAAAATAAAATATATTTTTCAAAGGGTAATGACCCAGGGGAAACATTGAGCCTTCATGCTGAGCAGCTTACTCTCCCACGCCATGGAAGTATCCATGTTGAGCTACACCCTTACACACCCCTTATGCATTGGGTTCGTGCTCTTGACCATCGAGCTTATCAGCATCTAAATAAGACTTACGCTACCTCCATCAGCAAGCTCTATGAACGTGATATAAGACTATTCTTTGAGGAAGCAAGACAACGTATATCTGGTGGTAGGAGGTGTGAGTAAACTTTACAGATGTGCCAGTTAGAGCATACAAGTACAGTATTGTTACACTGATCAACTAATAGTAGAATAAATTTCTTTTTCATTTGAGTTATTGACCATAATGTAGACTTTTTATTATTTTTTTTTTATTGCAGTACGGGGGAGTGGATCAAGCCAAGACATTGCTAGCATGTCAGGTGTGGCAGGAAAATTGACATCCCAGATAAAACATGGAGCACAAACCCTGGGAACACGCACCAGCACTGGGGCCCTACTAGGTGTTGATCGAGATCAGTGGGGCTCTGAAGTAAATATGCTTTTTTTTTTTTTTGCTCCTAAAAAAAATCTTGTCCTGTTCATTTTTTTTATACAGTAATTCTTTCTTGTATAATTCCTAAATAAGTGAACTTTTTATTTTGAAGTTGAATCATTTGTAACTTTTTTTTTGAGGGCGGCTTCACAAACTATTCTCATGCCTTATGTTGGTATTCACTTAGATTTATTCATCTCTTGTACCACATCTATTAGAACTCTTTTGTAAGTGTGATCTGCTAAACCTCAGCAAACTTGTTCTGCATTATTACCAGTGTCTATAGTTGAAAATTTTAGATAGTGTCTGTATACATTATCCACCTTTAAGTGTGAATAAAAAGATAAAAAAAAGTAGATACTGAAGCACTTGTATTTACAATACAACTTTTTTATCGTATATAATTATGTCCAAATATGCAATTTTAAATATCATGTACCAGGATATTTTCTTCGCATACAGCTTGACATGCAGGAACGGCAGAAGTTTGATGAGATATTTGAGCGTGTGTTAAGTGAGCTGCAGCCAGTGTGTCTTGCTGAGCAGGAGTTTTGTATTGCCTTCTTCAACTTAAATGCTGCAGGAAATGAGGTTAAGCTTTTGTCATTGTATGTAGTTTTTGTGAAGACAGTGCCTCTTAACCAAATACTGTAATGAAAGAGAAAACCTGTTCTAATGTTTCAGTTTCATAGTACTATTTTATATTTTCATAAATTTAAAACTGCAAAACTTACATAAATGAAATGATAAATTAATAATAAATCTTCGGGAAAGTAAAAATTTGCATAAATAGTACAAAATTTGATTTTTTCACATTCTTTTCTTTCTTTCAACGTACCAGCTGTATCCCACTGAGGTAGGGTGGCCCAAAAGGAAAAATGAAAGTTTCTCCTTTTAAATTTAGTAATATATACAGGAGAAGGGGTTATTAGCCCCTTGCTCCCGGCATTTTAGTCGCCTCTTACGACACGCATGGCTTACAGAGGAAGAATTCTGTTCCACTTCCCCATGGAGAATTTTTTCACATCTTTATAGGAATATGAATTTTGTTTTTTAATTTGTATAACCCCCAAAAGATTTATTAAATATTCAGGGGCAGGAGACCATGCCAAAAGTATTATATCAGACAGGTACAGCCCCTTAACCCTTTGACTGTTTTCGACGTATAAATACGTCTTACGAGCCAATGTTTCTGACGTATATATACTCAATAATTCTAGCGGCTTCAAATCAAGTGGGAGAAAGCTGGTAGGCCCACATGTGAGAGAATGGGTCTGTGTGGTCAGTGTGCACCACATAAAAAAAATCCTGCAGCACACATTGCGTAATGAGAAAAAAAAAACTGATCGTTTTTTTGGAATAAAACGCCGACTTTGAGGTGTATTTTCGTATAGTATTTATCATTGTATTCGCGTTTTCATGGTCTTAGGTGATAAAATGGAAAACATATTACAGAAATAGAGATGATTTTCATTACTTTTACGATGAAAACGACCTTGAAACTAAGCTCAAAGTAGCGAAAATGTTCGATTTTTACCAATGTTGAAGAGTAAATAAATCACACCACACGTCCAATACACGTCAACTAGGGAGTCTAATATTCTTTCACTAGTGCACTGATATTATTTATACCATTTTTACAATAATGCAGTCGTCTGCATAACAGTAAATTTTGTATTTTTTTGTATGAATAAAAAATCAAAATAAAAAGCAATAATAATATAAGAGGGGCCTAGAGATGTGACTAATGAACAGAGCATATGTTATTTTAGTGCCACGAATGTCTACCTTGTTTATTCTGGACCCTATTTTGAAATTGGCATCTTTTTTATTTTGCGTGAAATTGGCCAAATTGCCAATTTCTGACCACCATATTGGGTAGTCCAAATTAGTAAATGGGAGGTTTCTTGTACTCAGCTGATAGATAAAATGGAGTTCTAAAGAAATAGCTATGAGTTTGTTCAACTGGAACAATGGAATTGGCTGAAAATTGGGCTCAAAGTCGGCGAAATCGCCGATACGCATATGTCGCCGAGACCGCTAACTTCGCGGGACCATAATTCCACGAGTTTTCGACCAAATATCGAACTTTTGGTGTCATTACCATCGGGAAAAGATTCTCTATCATTTCATAAGAAAAAATCTTTTTTTTTTTTTCAAAAATTGAGCGACATAGAATGACAGTTTCAGAGAGGGGCCTGAAACAGTCAAAGGGTTAAATCTGGCACTCTTGGGGCTGAGACTATGTCAGTTTTAAGAATTATTCAGTTTTGATGTAATTAATAAATATCCGGTACCTAATCATGGGTCTAGTTCCCTCAATAGCCTATGCAGTAATGAATATTTTGTGTTGCATTAACACAAAATTTGAGTGTAAAATAATGAATAAAGAGGTACAGTACTATGACTGGAGCTACACACAAATAAACCGCACTTATAAGACTGAAAATTACAGCAACATTTCAGCCCATCCAGTTAATGACTTTAGTTAATGGTCCAAGTTGGGCCGAATCATTGCCATGGGTTTCAGTCTCCCAATTGCAGGTTATCTTTGTATAAATGAATATTAATATACTGTATAGGTTGAGCAAGTATACATGGTAAAGGCAAACATAGGAATCCCATATTCCATATCAAGGCTATCTGCTGAGAGAAAATGGAGGAGAGAGAGGAGGGAAGAGAAAGAGGGTGAGAGATTTCTTTGTTGGCAAATTAGTGTGAGTTGTTTGTATTTTATTTTAAAAGTTTTGTTTTATATAATTTTTTTACTGAGCAAATAATGGGCAAAGAAGGGAGGCAGGAGATGCTGTCTCATTAGAAAACATATTTTGAGTAGTGTTCAGCTGTGTGTCAGGCTAGAGTGTCTTACATTTTAAATAACTTTCAAAAGAGTACTTTTTTTATGGCCAACTCTGAGGCCTGGTCTCAGATCGGGCTGCTGGGGCGTTGATCCCCGGAACCCTCTCCAGGTATACCCCAGGTATCTCCCACCAAGGCAAGGTCACCAAAAAAACAAAGTTTCATTTTACATTTAGCAATTTATATAGGAGAAGGGCTTACTAACCTTATGTTCACAGCATTTTAATTGCCTCTTGCAACATGCATGGCTTAGAGGAAGAATTTTTTTTTTCCACTGCCCCTTGTAGATGAAAGAAAAAATAAATAAGAACAAGAACTACTAAGGAAGTAGAAGGAAGATGGGTGTGTGTACAAATACATGTACATGCCTGTATAGTGTGACCCATACGTCAGTAGTAGCAAGCTTTACCTTTTATCTTGCATATTTATGAAACAGTAAGAAGATGCCAGCAATCCTACCATTATTTAAAACAGTTTACAAGAAAAGAGTATTTTTTTTTTTTTTTTTTTTTTTTTTTAAACAATTCGGCCGGAACCCACCGAGGCAGGGTTTTCTGCATAATGCCCTTAAACAGGACATCTCCGCTGCCTCCAACCGTCTCCTCGCTGCTGCATTTACCACCCAAGCTTCACACCCATATAAGAGTGTTGGTACTACTATACTTTCATACATTCCCTTCTTTGCCTCCATAGATCGTTTTTTGACTCCACATATACCTCAACGCACCACTGCCGACACGTCAACTCCCAAGTATCAACATATCATCAGCAAAAAGTAACTGTGTCAATTCCCATTTTGCCCCATAATTTAATCCCACCCCTCTCCCAAACACCCTAGCATTTACTTCCTTTACAACCCCATCTATAAATATATTAAACAACCATGGCCGGGAAGTAGTCTTATAAAAACTCTTTACAGCAGCAACATCTGAAGCCTTTTCTAAATCCATAAATGCAATAAAAACTTCCCTATCTTTATCTAAATACTGTTCACATTTGCTTCAATGTAAACACCTGATCTACACATCCCCTACCCACTCTAAAACCTCCTTGCTCATCCGCAATTTGTCTTACCTCTAATTCTTTCAATTATAACCCTACCGTACACTTTTCCTGGTATACTCAGTAAGCTTATTCCTCTATAATTTTTACAGTCTCTTTTGTCCCCTTTCCCTTTATATAAAGGGACTATACCTCTCTGCCAATCCCTAGATTCCCCTCTTTCATACATTTATTAAACAAAAGTACCAAGCTTTTAAAAATCCCATCAGTTCCAGCTGCTTTACCCCCTTTCAACGTAACCTCACGTACCTCCCCCACACTTACATTCTGCTCTTCTTCACTCCTAAAAGATGGTATACTACCAGTGCAAAATTACTGCCTCTGTTTCTTCCTTAAGTAAAATATTCTCGCCAAATACCTCCATCTCCCCATCTACTAACTCCCCTACTCTGTTTTTAACTGAAGATGTTTAACTCACTCCAAAATTTTTTCTTATTTTCATTAAAATTTCTTGACAGTGCCTCTCCCACTCTATCATCTGTGTACAACCTTTCTTTTATACATAACACTTCTGTACATGCTACTGTATAACCACAAACTTCTGTGTGCACTAGCCATTTCTGCCAATAGTCGCTTATATCTCACCCGAACTTCCTCCTCCCTTAGTTTATACACTTTCACCTCCCTCTTACTTGTTGTTGCCACCTTCCTCTTTTCCCATCTACCTCTTACTCTAACTGTAGCTACAACTAAATAATGATCCGATATATCAGTTGCCCCTCTATAAACATGTACATCCTGGAGCCTACCCATCAACCTTTTATCCACCAATACATAATCTAATAGGCTACTTTCATTACGTGCTACATCATACCTTGTATATTTATTTATCCTCTTTTTCATAAAATATGTATTACTTATTACCAAATTTCTTTCTACACATAGCTCAATTAAAGGCTCCCCATTTACATTTACCCCTGGCACCCCAAATTTACCTACTACTCCCTCCATAACATTTTTACCCACTTTAGCATTAAAATCCCCAACCACCATTACTCTCACACTTGATTCAAAACTCCCCACGCATTCACTCAACATTTCCCAAAATCTCTCTCTCTCCTCTACACTTCTCTCTTCTCCAGGTGCATACACGCTTATTATAACCCACTTTTCACATCCAATCTTTATTTTACTCCACATAATCCTTGAATTAATACATTTATAGTCCCTCTTTTCCTGCCATAGCTTATCCTTCAACATTATTGCTACTCCTTCTTTAGCTCTAACTCTATTTGAAACCCCTGACCTAATCCCATTTATTCCTCTCCACTGAAACTCTCCCACCCCCTTCAGCTTTGTTTCACTTAAAGCCAGGACATCCAGCTTCTTCTCATTCATAACATCCACAATCATCTCTTTCTTATCATCTGCACAACATCCACGCACATTCAGACTTCCCACTTTGACAATTTTCTTCTTCTTATTCTTTTTAGTAATCTTTACAGGAAAAGGGGTTACTAGCCCATTGTTCCCGGCATTTTAGTTGACTTTTACAACACGCATGGCTTACGGAGGAAAGATTCTTATTCCACTTCCCCATGGATATAAAAGGAAAATTAATAAGACCAAGAACTATTAAGATAAAATCAAAGAAAACTCAGATGAGTGTGTATAAATAAATGTGTACATGTATGTGTAGTGTGACCTAAGTGTAAGTAGAAGTAGCAAGACATGCCTGTAATCTTGCATATTTATGAGACAGACAAAAGACATCAGCAATCCTACCATCATGTAAAACAATCACAGGCTTCGTTTTACACTCACTTGGCAGGACGGTAGTACCTCCCTGGGTGGTTGCTGTCTACCAACCTACTACCAGAGTATATACCAGAGTATACTACCAGAGTATATATATATTAATTAAGAGTATATATTAATTAAAAAGAATTCCTAAGTTCTTCCTTGTTGCAAGTACAGTTAATGTTTTTCACTAGCACTTCTAAATGAGGATAGAGTACTGTATATATACAGAGAATTACACTTAAACTCCTTCTCCTGTATAAATTACTAAATGTAAAAAGAAGAAAAGCCTTATGAGGTTTTCTTCTTTTTCGAGTCACCCTGCCTCACCAGCATGTTAAAAACAAAAAAAAATCATATTTACTCTTTACTTGCCATGGGGACTCATACGTGTCCCTCTTTGACATGATTGATGGTCAGTGAAAAACAAACGCTATGGAAAAGCTCAAAACACAGTTTAACAGTTGAAAAGTCCAGTGTAAATAAAGTAATGTCTTCGGCACCATTAAAATAAAACTGTGTATTTTAAAAGGGCTTGAGTTTGAAGGATTTATGTATGCATGAGTGCAGAATTTAAAGATTTGAACCAATACAATGCCAGAATTTTTTATAGTATTAAATACATTGCTTGCATTACTTTGTTAAATATGTAAGTTGTATAAGAATTTATTTAAAGTGCAGTATTACAGAAAATTTACATACAAAAAAAAATTGAGACACTCTTTCGAGATTTTCTACCTGCTTTTTGTATAAATTAAGAAAAGGAGAGCTTGAAGAATATTTTTTTTCTTCCCTGTGATGCAGAAAGCACCATCATCACTAGCAAGCACCCCAGGCTCTAGTGGAAGTGAAGAGAGTAGTGGATCTGGAGCTGGGCCAACAGGAACACCAGGATCAGGACATGCTCGTCCATTCAACAGAGAAGTGCGATCTATGATGGCAGCACTTTTTACAACTCTTGAGCAGCAGCTTGCCTCTTTCATAAATGCATATGACCGTGCTGATTCATAGTAAGTTAATGTCTCTTCTGAAGGCGCAAATGGTGAATAGTGAAAATTATTATTATAGGTCTTTAAAAGAAAGCACTACAGCTTCTCCTCACCTAATGATGGAGTTCTGTTCCTAAGTCAGTCCACATTGGTACACGAATTCATCACTAAGTGAGGAACATACTAAAATGGTAGTGGGTTTGTGTCAACCATCTTTGACATTGTTTTAATGTCACCTTTGCACCATTTATAACATTTCTGGTATATTTTAAAGTGTTTATACAGTAGTGTACTGTATATTGTAATGAACAGAATAGAGGAAATCAGCTCTAATATACATTATTTAGGTATGCATACTGGTCAGAGAGCCCGTCATAAGTCCAAGTCGTCAGTAAATGAGTACATTTCTAAGTGAGGACAGGCTGTACTATGTTTATAAGCTGCAATCATATAGTTTCTTAATATATTTTACTGTACTAGTTATATTTCCAGGACTTGAATCTTATTTTAAAGTTTTTTAATGCACTATAAACAGTGTTTTAACATAAAGCTTGTATTCCAGCTGTTGTCTGTACATCTATGTACGTCTAAGTGAACACGTATTAACTGCTGAAGATACTGGCTCTTTCTTGAGTACTACTTTTGGTTCATGTTTGGTTCAAGCAAAACGCAATTTTGATCGATTCATGAATTCACAGCTTCAGTCTATACAAGAATGTCGAGTTGCAAGGAAAAAGTGTGGCATCATTCCTTTTATTACTAATTTTGAGGTGAGACATTGCATAAAATTTTTTAGTGAGAATTCTAGTGAGACATCTTGTAGTTATTACACTGAAGAACCTCCTAATTTAATACAGAAACATAAAAAATAAGAATTCCCTAATTTCAAATATCATCTCAAAAACCATAATACAGTGTACTGTACTATGAAACTCCACATTTCTTGACCAAATTTTACCAGGTACATAGAAACCTTCCAAACCTACACCAAATAAATACAGTATATACCAAAGATAAAGTAACACCCGAGAAAATAATCGAAATTGCACGGGTGTTATACACAACTAACACAAGTGAGTACACATTGTGATGCGGCAGACGTCACAGTTCCTTCTCTCCTCTACTAAATGCGGTATCATTGACCCCACATGCTTAGATTACAGCAAATGTAAGCTGAAGGCTTACATTTGCTGTGTGGTTAGTGTTGAATTATTGTTATATGATCAAAAGAGTGCTGGATAGGGAAATTGCTAGTCCTCACCTTTTCACTAGGATCCAAGTCAGAGACAGCAGCTAAGTTTAGACACTGAAGTGAGAGGGGATTGTATGCTACTGCTAAACTTTTTTTCATTGCCTTTACAATTTTTACTGTTTTATTTCACGTCTTATCGACTACCACACCACCTGACACTTCCACATAGAGTTTGCAAATGATGTCACAGGGTAAACATCTGGCATGTTGGCTGTCTAGCATGTCAGTGATAGTGTTTACCTCTCCTGAGTCTCAAAATACTGTGTATATTTGCAGCATAATACTGTACATTGCTACTACTTAAACTACATGCACAGATAATATTTATTTATTATTTATTATCACACTGGCCGATTCCCACCAAGGCAGGGTGGCCCGAAAAAGAAAAACTTTCACCATCATTCACTCCATCACTGTCTTGCCAGAAGGGTGCTTTACACTACAGTTTTTAAACTGCAACATTAACACCCCTCCTTCAGAGTGCAGGCACTGTACTTCCCATCTCCAGGACTCAAGTCCGGCCTGCCGGTTTCCCTGAATCCCTTCATAAATGTTACTTTGCTCACACTCCAACAGCACGTCAAGTATTAAAAACCATTTGTCTCCATTCACTCCTATCAAACACGCTCACGCATGCCTGCTGGAAGTCCAAGCCCCTCGCACACAAAACCTCCTTTACCCCCTCCCTCCAACCCTTCCTAGGCCGACCCCTACCCCGCCTTCCTTCCACTACAGACTGATACACTCTTGAAGTTATTCTGTTTCGCTCCATTCTCTCTACATGTCCGAACCACCTCAACAACCCTTCCTCAGCCCTCTGGACAACAGTTTTGGTAATCCCGCACCTCCTCCTAACTTCCAAACTACGAATTCTCTGCATTATATTCACACCACACATTGCCCTCAGACATGACATCTCCACTGCCTCCAGCCTTCTCCTCGCTGCAACATTCATCACCCATGCTTCACACCCATATAAGAGCGTTGGTAAAACTATACTCTCATACATTCCCCTCTTTGCCTCCAAGGACAAAGTTCTCTGTCTCCACAGACTCCTAAGTGCACCACTCACTCTTTTTCCCTCATCAATTCTATGATTCACCTCATCTTTCATAGACCCATCCGCTGACACGTCCACTCCCAAATATCTGAATACGTTCACCTCCTCCATACTCTCTCCCTCCAATCTGATATTCAATCTTTCATCACCTAATCTTTTTGTTATCCTCATAACCTTACTCTTTCCTGTATTCACCTTTAATTTTCTTCTTTTGCACACCCTACCAAATTCATCCACCAATCTCTGCAGCTTCTCTTCAGAATCTCCCAAGAGCACAGTGTCATCAGCAAAGAGCAGCTGTGACAACTCCCACCCTGTGTGTGATTCTTTATCTTTTAACTCCACGCCTCTTGCCAAGACCCTCGCATTTACTTCTCTTACAACCCCATCTATAAATATATTAAACAACCACGGTGACATCACACATCCTTGTCTAAGGCCTACTTTTACTGGGAAAAAATTTCCCTCTTTTCTACATACTCTAACTTGAGCCTCACTATCCTCGTAAAAACTCTTCACTGCTTTCAGTAACCTACCTCCTACACCATACACTTGCAACATCTGCCACATTGCCCCCCTATCCACCCTGTCATACGCCTTTTCCAAATCCATAAATGCCACAAAGACCTCTTTAGCCTTATCTAAATACTGTTCACTTATATGTTTCACTGTAAACACCTGGTCCACACACCCCCTACCTTTCCTAAAGCCTCCTTGTTCATCTGCTATCCTATTCTCCGTCTTACTCTTAATTCTTTCAATTATAACTCTACCATACACTTTACCAGGTACACTCAACAGACTTATCCCCCTATAATTTTTGCACTCTCTTTTATCCCCTTTGCCTTTATACAAAGGAACTATGCATGCTCTCTGCCAATCCCTAGGTACCTTACCCTCTTCCATACATTTATTAAATAATTGCACCAACCACTCCAAAACTATATCCCCACCTGCTTTTAACATTTCTATCTTTATCCCATCAATCCCGGCTGCCTTACCCCCTTTCATTTTACCTACTGCCTCACGAACTTCCCCCACACTCACAACTGGCTCTTCCTCACTCCTACAAGATGTTATTCCTCCTTGCCCTATACACGAAATCACAGCTTCCCTATCTTCATCAACATTTAACAATTCCTCAAAATATTCCCTCCATCTTCCCAATACCTCTAACTCTCCATTTAATAACTCTCCTCTCCTATTTTTAACTGACAAATCCATTTGTTCTCTAGGCTTCCTTAACTTGTTAATCTCACTCCAAAACTTTTTCTTATTTTCAACAAAATTTGTTGATAACAGCTCACCCACTCTCTCATTTGCTCTCTTTTTACATTGCTTCACCACTCTCTTAACCTCTCTCTTTTTCTCCATATACTCTTCCCTCCTTGCATCACTTCTACTTTGTAAAAACTTCTCATATGCTAACTTTTTCTCCCTTACTACTCTCTTTACATCATCATTCCACCAATCGCTCCTCTTCCCTCCTGCACCCACTTTCCTGTAACCACAAACTTCTGCTGAACACTCTAACACTACATTTTTAAACCTACCCCATTCCTCTTCGACCCCATTGCCTATGCTCTCATTAGCCCATCTATCCTCCAATAGCTGTTTATATCTTACCCTAACTGCCTCCTCTTTTAGTTTATAAACCTTCACCTCTCTCTTCCCTGATGCTTCTATTCTCCTTGTATCCCATCTACCTTTTACTCTCAGTGTAGCTACAACTAGAAAGTGATCTGATATATCTGTGGCCCCTCGATAAACATGTACATCCTGAAGTCTACTCAACAGTCTTTTATCTACCAATACATAATCCAACAAACTACTGTCATTTCGCCCTACATCATATCGTGTATACTTATTTATCCTCTTTTTCTTAAAATATGTATTACCTATAACTAAACCCCTTTCTATACAAAGTTCAATCAAAGGGCTCCCATTATCATTTACACCTGGCACCCCAAACTTACCTACCACACCCTCTCTAAAGGTTTCTCCTACTTTAGCATTCAGGTCCCCTACCACAATTACTCTCTCACTTGGTTCAAAGGCTCCTATACATTCACTTAACATCTCCCAAAATCTCTCTCTCTCTCCTCTGCATTCCTCTCTTCTCCAGGTGCATACACGCTTATTATGACCCACTTCTCGCATCCAACCTTTACTTTAATCCACATAATTCTCGAATTTACACATTCATATTCTCTTTTCTCCTTCCATAACTGATCATTTAACATTACTGCTACCCCTTCCTTTGCTCTAACTCTCTCAGATACTCCAGATTTAATCCCATTTATTTCCCCCCACTGAAACTCTCCTACCCCCTTCAGCTTTGTTTCGCTTAGAGCCAGGACATCCAACTTCTTTTCATTCATAACATCAGCAATCATCTGTTTCTTGTCATCCGCACTACATCCACGCACATTTAAACAACCCAGTTTTATAAAGTTTTTCTTCTTCTCTTTTTTAGTAAATGTATACAGGAGAAGGGGTTACTAGCCCATTGCTCCCGGCATTTTAGTCGCCTCATACGACACGCATGGCTTACGGAGGAAAGATTCTTTTCCACTTCCCCATGGACAATAGAAGAAATAAAAAGAACAAGAGCTATTTAGAATAAGGAGAAAAACCTAGATGTATGTATATATATATATATGCATGTGCGTGTCTGTGAAGTGTGACCAAAGTGTAAGTAGGAGTAGCAAGATATCCCTGTTATCTAGCGTGTTTATGAGACAGAAAAAGAAAACCAGCAATCCTACCATCATGCAAAACAGTTACAGGTTTTTGTTTCACAGTCATCTGGCAGGACGGTAGTACTTCCCTGGGTGGTTGCTGTCTACCAACCTACTACCTACAGATAATGTTAACACATAATAATATGTAAAAATTTAATGCTGATGTAAGAAGCCACCCATAGTGTTGTTTGGGCCTAAATATCTGGTGGTGTATTTCTTTGTATATAAGCATTAATTGCAGCTTGTAAGGCTGTATGCAAAGTTATTATATTTATGTAAAATGCTGTATATAAATAGTGATTTCCTTTTAATAATGAAGATTTAATTGTTGTAATATTTACAGGAATTTGCAAAAACAGCTGAAAGTGTTTTCAAGAAGAGTGAACGTCGTGCCGACCTAGACAAGTGGTACATTAGACTAGTGTCAGCAATGTTTGATTATATTCCAAGGGTTGCTGTTGAACATCAAAGAACACCACCAGAGGTGATCAAAATGGGTGTGTACAGTAATGTCTTATTGCAAATGAAATGAAATCCACAAATAACATAATTAGTAAGTACAAACATTCATGACTCGCCCATTTTATTGATAAATCTATTTATTTTGCAAGAAATTTCCAGTGGTAAAGGTACATTATATAGGAATTTACTAGTCTTTACTGTTTAACAGTGTACTGTATATTGAAAAAAATATCTTTTAGGTTATCTTAAAGGAGAACTGAAGTCAGTACCTGGCTGGAACAATCCACAACTAATCCACAGTATGTTAAAAAAAAAAAAAGTCGGCATTTTGGTCTGTCCCTGATCATTATTGGATTGAAACTGGTTCAACTTCAGGTTTAGGATGGCCTAAGGCATCCTTTAAAATTTTCTTTACTAATTGTGGGTAGTTATGAATAGTTACTATAAATATACTAAATTATACTCTTGGCTCATATTAAAGCATACTTCCTTCATCAGAGAACTATCATGTACTGCACCAATTGATGTTTCAACTCAAGCTCCCGGGAATGGAAACACAGAAAAAAGAAGCTAAGCAACGTTACCAAGAAGCACTTGCTGCATACGTTACGCAATATTTTGGCAGGCCACTCGAGAAGCTAAACGTATGTTGTAATGTTCCTACTACTTTGCAGATGGTTTTAATTTTGAGTAATGTTACTAAAATTTTCTTATAAGTGATAATGTAACTATTCATTATTGGCTGGCAAGATTTTTTTTTTTTTTTTTAACAAGTCAGACGTCTCCCACCGAGGTAGATATGTTTATTAATACAGTGTTATTTTCACATTTTCTCTAGCTATTCTTTGATGGAGTGACAGCTAAAGTTGCCAGTGGAGTTAAGGAGTCAGAAGTTGGATATCAACTAGCATTTAGTAAACAGGAACTGAGAAAAGTTATCAAGTAAGTTTAAACAGTAGAGAAGACTTCCTCACTATATAGTTTTCAGAAGGGACTCTCTACCTAAATTTTTTTGGAGTCTTTCAGCTACTACACTTTCCTGCAGCACTTACTATGTTCTCGAGCCATTTTTTTTTTTATCTATAACAGTGATAGTTGCTAACATTTATATTTTAACAGTGATTGACATTGTATGCATTTTTTTATTTTACATTATCCCTTAAACTGTCCAAACATAGATTACATTTACGTGCGTAGTGCTCCGAATGTAGAGCTACGTTTTTTTACATGTTTTCAAGTGGAGAAAATAGAGATCAGAGCACTACATATGTGAATGTAGATCTACATTTGGACAGTTTAAGTGTTAATTTTGTGTTATTTTCAGTTCAAACTAATACATATATACTCTTTCTGTTCTGTTTTCATCTGACACTTTTTAATTTAAATCTTTTTTTTAATAAAAACGACTAAAAAAAACTGTCATAGATTAAGACAGTCATTTGTGATTATAGCAGCCCTCAATATCATTCTGAACTACATTCTAATCAGTAAGGCCCAAGGTTGCCAAGGACGTGGAGAAAGCATTCGACACAGTCTGGCATGCAGGGCTCAAGTACAAGCTATGTAACCTTTTTGACCTTTCTCCGAATGTCAAAAAGTTATGTAACTTCCTTGATGGCCATATGATGCTAATTAAGTTCAAAAACTGTCTCTCCAACTCCTTCACCCTTCACGTGGGAGTACCCTAACACTCAGTACTCTCTCCTAGTCTGTACACCCTTTACACAAACGACATACCTGACCCTGAACATCAAAACACGCACTAGCATATGCAGATGATGTCACACAACTCAAAGCACGTAAAAACTGCAGATACTTATCACCAAGAGCACAACCTGAGGTCAACATGATTAGTTCCTGGGAGATACTTTGGCACATTAAAACCAATGCCAGCAAGTCCCAAAAGGATGCCCACCACTACCTGTTGAACTCAGAACCACCACTACAGGAACACCCATTCCGTGAACACGAAACACCAATATTCTTGACTCCAATCTGACTCCACACCCACATCAGTGGGTGGACCTTTGAAGACATTCAGTTTCTAAACGGCCAACCTTCCATATTTCCTCTACATCATTTAAAATATCATCGAGAAACAGGCAACAGGAAACCTGCACACGACACACTGGCATCTTTGTTGCCAATCTTTTGTCACCCAAATCCAGACCAGCTCTTCAGAAACAATTCATGCAGTCATGCAGTTAGCACAGCCAACAACTTTTTCTCTCTACTCTGCCAACCAATGCCATGTAGCTGGGTCTAGCCCTAGCTCTTTTTTCTCAAACTCCTATCATTTCACCTACCCTGCTACTTTACCACTATCCAAATCTCCCGTTCACCCTCATGGGTCTTACCTGAGAGTATCCTGCCTGTCTGTCTGTCTGTCTGTGATTATTGCATACCATTTATAGTGTAATTCTCCCTTTCATAGTTCTTCAACTTAGTAATGGCACTGTTATGGGTAGCGTAACACACTATTTGCCAATTTTATAATTTAAAAATTGGGGGTATCATCGTAAGACTTTTTTTCTTGCAACATCCAAATTCACTGCACCTGACCCTATTTGATGCTCTGAGTATTCTTAATCAAAAGTAGAATACAGGATTTTTAAATTATACCAATTTTTTTTTTATCTCATAAATACCTTAAGATAATCCCTCATTGAACATGTGGCCACCTGAGAGCAGTGTCAGAATATCCCTAAGAAAAGATTACATTAATGATAAAATATGATTTTTCTTTCATGAAAGTTTGCAATAGTTCCTGGCAAATTTCTCAGATTTTTCTTCTAATCATTGGACATTTGGTTTTTGTAAAACATTATACACGGTACATTTGTAGTCTTATGGCCAGTCTATGTAACCTAATATAGCTAATAATGCTAAATTTGTTTAAGTTGAAAATTATTTTAAATTGTTTCCAATTCTACATAAATATTTTCTAGATACATGTACGTAGGTTAGTAGACAGCAGTCACCCAGGGAGGTAATACCATCCTGCCAAGTGAGTGTAAAATGGAAGCCTGTAGTAATTGTTTTACATGATGGTAGGATTGCTGGTGTCTTTTTTCTGTCTCATAAACAAGCAAGATTTCAGGTATGTCTTGCTACTTCTACTTACACTTAGGTCACACTACACATACATTAATAAGCACATATATACACACCCCTCTGGGTTTTCTTCTATTTTCTTTCTAGTTCTTAATCTTGTTTATTTCCTCTTATCTCCATGGGGAAGTGGAAGAGAATTCTTCCTCCGTAAGCCATGCGTGTTGTAAGAGGCAACTAAAATGCCGGGAGCGAGGGGCTGGTAACCTCTTCTCCTGTATGTATTACTAAATGTAAAAGGAGAAACTTTCATTTTTCCTTTTGGGCCACCCTCTCTCTGTCTTTCTCTCTGTCTCTCTCAGTCTCTCTCTCTCTCTCTCTCTCAGTCTCTGTCTCTCTCAGTCTCTCTCTCTCTCTCTCTCTCAGTCTCTCTCTCTCTCAGTCTCTCTCTCTGTCAGTCTCTCTCTCTCTCTCTGTCTCTCTCTGTCTCTCTCTCTCTGTCTCTGTCTCTCTCTCTCTGTCTGTCTCTCTCTCTCTCTCTGTCTCTCTCTGTCTGTCTCTCTCTGTCTGTCTCTCTCTCTGTCTGTCTCTGTCTGTCTCTCTCTGTCTCTCTCTCTCTGTCTCTCTCTCTCTCTGTCTCTCTCTGTCTCTCTCTCTCTCTCTCTGTCTCTCTCTGTCTGTCTCTCTCTCTCTCTCTCTGTCTCTGTCTGTCTCTCTCTGTCTGTCTCTCTCTCTGTCTCTCTCTCTGTCTGTCTCTGTCTCTCTCTCTCTGTCTCTCTCTCTCTGTCTCTCTCTCTCTCTCTCTCTCTCTCTCTCTCTCTCTCTCTCTTTCTCACACACACACACACACAGATGACGTGAAGTTGATGAGAAGAATTAAATCGGACGAGGATGAGGCAGGACTGCAAAGAGACCTGGACAGGCTGGACATGTGGTCCAGCAACTGGCTTCTCGAATTCAATCCAGCCAAATGCAAAGTCATGAAGATTAGGGAGGGGCAAAGAAGACCGCAGACAGAGTATAGGCTAGGTGGACAAAGACTACAGACCTCACTCAGGGAGAAAGACCTTGGGGTGACCATAACACCGAGCACATCACCGGAGGCACACATCAACCAAATAACCGCTGCAGCATACGGGCGCCTGGCAAACCTGAGAATAGCGTTCCGATACCTTAATAAGGAATCGTTCAAGACACTGTACACTGTGTATGTTAGGCCCATACTGGAGTATGCAGCACCAGTCTGGAACCCACACCTGGTCAAGCACATCAAGAAGTTAGAGAAAGTACAAAGGTTTGCAACAAGGCTAGTCCCAGAGCTCAAGGGAATGTCGTACGAGGAAAGGTTAAGGGAAATCGGACTGACGACACTGGAGGACAGAAGGGTCAGGGGAGACATAATAACGACATACAAGATACTGCGGGGAGTAGACAAGGTGGACAGAGATAGGATGTTCCAGAGAGGGGACACAGGGACAAGGGGTCACAACTGGAAGCTGAAGGCTCAGACGAGTCACAGGGACGTTAGGAAGTATTTCTTCAGTCATAGAGTTGTCAGCAAGTGGAATAGCCTAGCAAGTGAAGTAGTGGAGGCAGGAACCATACATAGTTTTAAGAAGAAGTATGACAAAGCTCAGGAAGCAGAGAGAGAGAGGATCCAGTAGCGATCAGTGAAGAGGCGGGGCCAGGAGCTGAGTCTCGACCCCTGCAACCACAATTAGGTGAGTACACACCCTCCCTACCTACCTACGTACTGGAGTTCTATGACATGGTGACAGCAGTAAGACAAGAGAGAGAGGGATGGGTGGATTGCATTTTCTTGGACTGCAAGAAGGCGTTTGACACAGTTCCACACAAGAGATTAGTGCAAAAACTGGAGGACCAAGCAGGGATAACAGGGAAGGCACTACAATGGATCAGGGAATACTTGTCAGGAAGACAGCAGCGAGTCATGGTACGTGGCGAGGTGTCAGAGTGGGCACCTGTGACCAGTGGGGTCCCACAGGGGTCAGTCCTAGGACCAGTGCTGTTTCTGGTATTTGTGAACAACATGACAGAAGGAATAGACTCCGAAATGTCCCTCTTTGCAGATGACGTGAAGTTGACAAGAAGAATCCATTCGATCAAAGACCAGGCAGAACTACAAAGGGATCTGGACAGGCTGCAGACCTGGTCCAGCAATTGGCTCCTGGAGTTCAACCCCACCAAGTGCAAAGTCATGATGGAGTACAGTCTAGGGGGCCAGAGACTACAAGCCTCACTCAAGGAAAAAGATCTTGGGGTGAGTATAACACCAGGCACATCTGAAGTGCACATCAACCAAATAACTGCTGCAGCATATGGGCGCCTAGCAAACCTCAGAACAGCATTCCGACATCTCAATAAGGAATCGTTCAGGACCCTGTACACCGTGTACGTTAGGCCCGTATTGGAGTATGCGGCACCAGTTTGGAACCCACACCTAGCCAAGCACGTAAAGAAACTAGAGAAAGTGCAAAGATTTGCAACAAGACTAGTCCCAGAGCTAAGAGGTATGTCCTACGAGGAGAGGTTAAGGGAAATCAACCTGACAACACTGGAGGACAGGAGAGATAGGGGGGACATGATAACGACATACAAAATACTGAGAGGAATTGATAAGGTGGACAAAGACAGGATGTTCCAGAGATGGGACACAGCGACAAGGGGACACAGTTGGAAGTTGAAGACACAGATGAATCACAGGGATGTTAGGAAGTATTTCTTCAGCCACAGAGTAGTCAGGAAGTGGAATAGTTTGGGAAGCGATGTAGTGGAGGCAGAATCCATGCATAGCTTTAAGCAGAGGTATGATAAAGCTCAAGGTTCAGGGAGAGTGACCTAGTAGCGTTCAGTGAAGAGGCGGGGCCAGGAGCTTGGACTCTACCCCTGCAACCTCAACTAGGTGAGTACACACACACACACACACACACACACTAACAAACAAACCCCCCTACCTACACCTACCTACCTACCTACACCTCCCACCCTCCCTCCCTCCCTCTGGGTTTTCTTCTATTTTCTTACTAGTTCTTGTTCTTGTTTATTCCCTCTTATCTCCCTGGTAAAGTGGAACAAAATTCTTCCTCCATAAGCCAAACATGTAGTAAGAGGCGACTAACCTGCTGGGAGCAAAGGGGCTAGTAACGCCTTCTCCTGTATACATTACTAAAGTTAAAATGTAAAACTTTCGTTTTCCTTTTTGGGCCACCCTGCTTTGGTGGGATATGGCAGGTTTGTTGAAAGAAGATGTAAATATTTCATACACTCACTTTTCAGGTTGTGTATTAATAATAATTTCATATAAGTAATCTAAATATATTGGGAATAGAAATTTCTTTGAAGTTTGCTATTTTTTCAAATATTAAACAATTTTCTCAAAATTCTGACCACCTGTCTCCCTCAACGAAGACTTGCTATATTACTGTAAGATAAATGAACAGATAAATGTCTGTTAAATAGCAGGGAATTGATGGTAAATAATGACATTCTACAAAGTGTTCTAGACAGTATGAAATAGCTTTAATATTTATTTATAATACTACTGTCTTTCCAATATGCCAGAGAATATCCTGGAAAAGAGGTGAAGCGAGGATTGGAGCAGTTGTACAAGAAAGTGGAGAAGCATCTTTCTGAGGAGGGTAACTTACTCCAGGCAAGTTCTCTTATGGTCCTCTTAAAATTAGCATCACTAGCCCCTGCATTCCTCAGTCTTTGCCATTGTTAATTGTATTTCTCTTTGTTTTTTACATCTTCCTATTACAGTAGAGCCCCACTTATACAGCAGGTTAGGTTCCAGGCTACTGCCGGAAAGCAGACATTGCTGGAAAGCAGAATGCCATTTGTTTCCACTTATAAATGTCAGATAATAAATTTACACTAACATATATTAAGTTAGCAATAGAACAAGGCATTAAAAACAATAAAAAGTAAAATACACACACAGTACACTCATTATTTACCTCAAAATATTTGTAGTCTTAATGTAGGGTGAGAAGTGAGTAGTGTTTATTGTAAGAAGTTAGGTGTGGTAGGAGTGGTAGCCAGCCAGGCCACCCCACCCCATCCACACTTAATATACTCGACATTTAAAGAGCCCTGGAGTGATAAAATGCATATACAGTACAGTGGACCCCCGCATAACGATCACCTCCGAATGCGATCAATTATGTAAGTGTATTTATGTAAGTGCGTTTGTACGTGTATGTTTGGGGGTCTGAAATGGACTAATCTACTTCACAATATTCCTTATGGGAACAAATTCGGTCAGTACTGGCACCTGAACATACTTCTGGAGTGAAAAAATATCGTTAACCGGGGGTCCACTGTACACTCATTACTTACCTTAAAATATTTGTAGTCTTAATGTAGGGTGAGAGGTGAGTAAACGAGATTAAATGAATAAACGAGAGAGAGAGAGAGAGAGAGAGAATGAGTACATGAGAGAGGACAGATGTGACTTTTGTAAACAAACCAGCCAAACACGTATGGTTTTAGTTCACTCTGGCAGGCCAACTGGAAAAACATCTCATATTTACGTTAATTTGTTCTATTGTGGGTATATTTATCATGTTTATATGTTATGTAGCATGTTTATTATATAATTTTGAAAAAATATATCATAGATGGATTAAGCAAAATGTTTATATTAACATTTTATATGATACAGTGGACCCCCGGTTTACGATCAGCTCCCAATGCGACCAGTTATGTAAGTGTGTTTGTATGTGTATGTTTGGGGGTCTGAAATGGACTAATCTAATTCACAATATTCCTTATGGGAACAAATTCGGTCAGTACTGGCACCTGAACATACTTCTGGAATGAAATAATATCGTAAACCGGGTGTCCACTGTATATATAAAATAACTTTAAAACACTTGAAATTTTGGAAAGTTTCCAAACATAATGGAGAGATGCAGTGCTAATGGAAAATGTAAACAAACTGCATGGCGCGCTCTGTATTAGAAAGACAGGGAGCCGTATAGAGAGTTTTGGTCATAATTTGAAATTGCCGTATTAGCGGAATGCCGTAAAGCGGGGCCCTACTGTATTCCCAACTACATTGATGTGTATTAGTAATGTCAAGTTATTTATTTTAGCATTATAATTGAATAATGAATGACCACTAATCAGCCTTTCTCAACAGCATTTAGACTTTGTCAGCCTCTTAACTCATCTTGGCATGTGATTTAAAAGTTTTTTTTAATTACTTAAATTATTTCAATTGTAAATAGCAAGCTCACTTGCTCACTCTCTTGCTTGCTCTCCCTCTCACTCTTGCTTGCTCACTCTTGGTGTCTCGTTTGTTTGCCCTCTCTTGCTCTCTTATTCTCTCTCTCGTTTGCTCTCATTCACGCTTGTTTGCTCTCGTTCACTCTCATTTGCTCTCTCACTCTCTTTCCTTTGTCATTCTGTACATCAAAGAACAATGTGTTTATGCTAGTTTCTTGCTTTAAACTGAGTTTAATATAAAAATGTGAAGCTGTATTTTAATATTCCAAAATCAGTATTCAGTTTATTCTTTGTAGGTTGTGTGGCGTGCCATGCAAGAGGAGTTTATCCGGCAGTACAAGCTGATAGAGGATCTCATTCACCGTTGCTACCCAGGAGCTATGATCAACCTGGAGTTTTCTATTGATGATATCCTGAACTATTTTTCAGACATTGCACAGTCTCATTAATTAGAAGTTTATACTATTGTATATAAAATATGCAGTACTGTAAGATAATACTATCTACATACATGCAGTACTGTACTGTATATAATAATGTAAACTTGAATAGTCTTCAAAACACAATGTCTCACAACCCCTCTGCTTTTCCTGGTAAGTAAACCTAGTGTGATTTACCACCATTTAAATATTCTGTCTGGGCTACAATCAAATTATTTCATCGATGCCACAGTTCATCCTCTGCCACACAAGCTAATTCTGGTCCTGGAACCAACCAAAATCATCTCTATTTCAGTAGTACCAACCAAAATCATCTCTATTTCAGTAGTATGTCTTCCATTCTATCAAACGATACCAATAAATCATAGTCAATAAAATCATTAAGAACTATCCTATAAAAAACCTCAAAATTGCTTTAAAACAAACACAAGGTTAAAGATCTGCTTTTCTCATCATACACTGCATATGGCAGGACTTGTTTTGTTTATACTATGACCACATCGCACAGACCCATTCTCTCGTGTCTAGGCCAAAAATTTTCATTTCCAGCTTATCTAAGTAAGCTGAGCTCAAAACATAGATCTACATGAGTAACTTTGACATCAGTAATGTAAAGCTATGCAAAAGACAGTGAAAGGGATAATGGTGAGGATATTTCCTCATTCATCAAAATTAATTTAAATGTTATATGACTCAATGAGTTTAGCACTCTTTTAGAAATAAAATAGGTGCTGTAAAACCCATACAGGTTTAGCTCTTATGAATATGCAGTGATAATAATAAAAGATTTTGGCACTGTATATCCCACTGGGGTTTAGTACTATCTTGTGAATATAATTTATATTAAATAAAATAATAAATTTGTCCCATGACTTTCATTGCTCCAAGTCCATACAGAATTAGCTTCACTGAACTTCTTTTGGGGTGCTGTATAACCCATGTTGGTTAAGCATTTGTCTGTGAATGCAGTAATTATTCACTAATCCCCTTCAAGGGAATAAGACCTTGATGCCAGAGAAGGGCTCTATATCCGAAGAATTGGAGCTACCCATTCTTGTATCAAACCTGGTTACCTTTCATTACTCAGGTGCAGTATGATTTTTATTGGCTTAATGTTTCCCACACTGGATGGTTGCATATTCATTAAGCGCAAACAACTTGTCATTTGCTGGGCCACTGTTCAGAGCAATAAAATTTCAGGCTGCAAAAGTTACACACTTAGTGCCTTTCACTCTTTCCACCCTTTGGTCTGAGTTCATTACCAACAAACTGTTATTAAAAAAAAAAAAAACTCCCATTTGCATTTCTGGCACACCTGTCATCATTGATGGTTGTAGAAAATGACACTTGCACAATTAAGTATAAAACAAAGTTTGAACATGATCATAACATGGAGGCACACTTAGCACCAGTTGAAAAATATTGTTGGCAGACACCTCATGATTGGTTCCCCTCAAGGGAGGTTCCTTGATGCTGGTGAGGGGCTCTTAATCTTGGGAATTGGATCTGTGCTCCAGTTCCCTGAATTGAGCCTGAATACCTTCCATCCCTCCCCCCCAGGCACTGTATAATCCTACAGGTTTAGCACTCCCCTATGATTATAATAATCATGATTGGTTAGTCAAAAAACACAAATTTCTTTCTGATCTCTCCTTTCGTCTCTTGATGCCCTCTAGTTGCCCTCTCTTTGGAAAACTCCACCTTCAATTTTTTAACTAAGATTGAATTATTACACCAACTTTGACTTGCGTCATTAGCATGTTAACATACCCTTCACACTACTGTTAACCAATGTCATTACCGCTCTGCCTTGTAATGCTGTAGTATTGTGTGACCTTTGACAATAGTTTGACCATGCTATTGTGGTAAAAAAGATGGATATAATTAAAAATAAAAATCAGAACTTTTAAAAACACTTATGTCTCTGTCATAAGGCTGTCATCATTTATTTATTATTGATGTCCCAATTAATTATTATTATAATAAAAAAGAAGCACTAAACCACAAGGTCCATACAGTGCTACATGTCCCAATTAAGGTATGTAGCTCTAGTGTGGTACACCAGCATTGAAAGTTTGAATTCAACTCAAAATGGTTATTATACACAAACCTTAGAGGGGAAAAAAATGACATTCACTATAGTATACTCCTTTGGGGAATACCCAACAGCAGCAACCACAGCCACAGCAACTGCAGCAACCTCACCAACCTTTGCAACTGCAGCCAGAGAATAAGGTTTTATTAGATAAAGATCATATAAAATTAAACACTAAATTTGAAAACATGGGACTCATCAAGACATGTATGAAAATTTGTGTGCTGCTCACCCTGACAAGTACTGTTGACACAGACACCCTGAGATTAGTCGTCTCAGTCTCACAAGTGGTTTTTAGGACATATTTCCAGAAATAATAAATGTATGGAAGTGGGTAAGGTACCTAGGGATTGGCAGAGAGCATGCATAGTTCCTTTGTATAAAGGCAAAGGGGACAAAAGAGATTGCAAAAATTATAGGGGGATAAGTCTGTTGAGTATACCTGGTAAAGTGAAATTGAGACACATGTGCATCATCTGGGTATCTTTATTGTAGACGTTTCGCCATCCAGTGGCTTTATCAGTACAAATTCCAGGACATAACTTGAAGACAGGAAAACTATGTACAGAAGATGAAGTAATCAGTCCCTCAACCTAGCAGTAGGTGCGAAGAGCACCATAGTCGTGGGGATCCCGTGAGAATCCCCACGACTATGGTGCTCTTCGCACCTACTGCTAGGTTGAGGGACTGATTACCTCATCTTCTGTACATAGTTCTCCTGTCTTCAAGTTATGTCCTGGAATTTGTACTGATAAAGCCACTGGATGGCGAAACGTCTACAATAAAGATACCCAGATGTTGCACGTGTCTCAATTTCATCTTGTCGGTATTGTATACCATTCTTGTACAACCTGGTAAAGTGTATGGTAGAGTTATTATTGAAAGAATTAAGAGTAAGACGGAGAATAGGATAGCAAATGAACAAGGAGGCTTTAGGAAAGGTAGGGGGTGTGTGGACCAGGTGTTTACAGTGAAACATATAAGTGAACAGTATTTAGATAAGGCTAAAGAGGTCTTTGTGGCATTTATGGATTTGGAAAAGGTGTATGACAGGGTGGATAGGGGGGGCAATGTGACAGATGTTGCAGGTGTATGGTGTAGGAGGTAGGTTACTGAAAGCAGTGAAGAGTTTTTATGAGGATAGTGAGGCCCAAGTTAGAGTATGTAGGAAAGAGGGAAATTATTTCCCAGTAAAAGTAGGCCTTAGACAAGGATGTGTGATGTCACCGTGGTTGTTTAATATATTTATAGATGGGGTTGTAAGAGAAGTAAATGCGAGGGTCTTGGCAAGAGGCGTGGAGTTAAAAGATAAAGAATCACACATAAAGTGGGAGTTGTCACAGTTGCTCTTTGCTGACACTGTGCTCTTGGGAGATTCTGAAGAGAAGTTGCAGAGATTGGTGGATGAATTTGGTAGGGTGTGCAAAAGAAGAAAATTAAAAGTGAATACAGGAAAGAGTAAGGTTATGAGGATAACAAAAAGATTAGGTGATGAGAGATTGGATATCAGATTGGAGGGAGAGAGTATGGAGGAGGTGAATGTATTCAGATATTTGGGAGTGGACGTGTCAGCAGATGGGTCTATGAAAGATGAGGTGAATCATAGAATTGATGATGGGAAAAGGGTGAGTGGTGCACTTAGGAGTCTGTGGAGACATAGAACTTTGTCCTTGGAGGCAAAGAGGGGAATGTATGAGAGTATAGTTTTACCAACGCTCTTATATGGGTGTGAAGCGTGGGTGATGAATGTTGCAGCGAGGAGAAGGCTGGAGGCAGTGGAGATGTCATGTCTGAGGGCAATGTGTGGTGTGAATACAATGCAGAGAATTCGTAGTTTGGAAGTTAGGAGGAGGTGCGGGATTACCAAAACTGTTGTCCAGAGGGCTGAGGAAGGGTTGTTGTGATGGTTCGGGCATGTAGAGAGAATGGAGCGAAACAGAGTGACTTCAAGAGTGTATCAGTCTGTAGTGGAAGGAAGGCGGGGTAGGGGTCGGCCTAGGAAAGGTTGGAGGGAGGGGGTAAAGGAGGTTTTGTGTGTGTGGGGCTTGGACTTCCAGCAGGCATGCGTGAGCGTGTTTGATAGGAGTGAATGGAGACAAATGGTTTTTAATACATGACGTGCTGTTGGACTGTGAGCAAAGTAACATTTATGAAGGGGTTCAGGGAAACCGGCAGGCCGGACTTGAGTCCTGGAGATGGGAAGTACAGTGCCTGCACTCTGAAGGAGGGGTGTTAATGTTGCAGTTAAAAACTAGTGTAAAGCACCCTTCTGGCAAGACAGTGATGGAGTGAATGATGGTGAAAGTTTTTCTTTTTCGGGCCACCCTGCCTTGGTGGGAATCGGCCAGTGTGATAATAAAAAAAAATATTTCCAGATACAGTTGATCTTGCAATAAATTCATAACTACATACACAAAGGACTGACTGACTTGGTGGTGGAGACTATGCTACTAAAAATCTCTTGATTTTACCCAAGCAAACTAGATTTCTCTAGTCCCTCTCTTCTAGACACCACGTGCAGTGAAGGACTTATTTCTGCAAGTACTCAGATGGTATTAGTATCCCTGCCTACCCCTTAGAGATCCCTGAATTCAGTGGGTATTCCCTAAGCAATATTTGTGCAGTAAGTGACACTAGCTTCTAGACTAATACTTAAGAGGAGATGCCTGCAAATATTACCTTATAGTGGCATCTGCCCGCTCATAACCCACAGTTCAAATAATCCACATTCCTCAGAATATTGTTGACCAACTATACTAAGAGAAATGAAAGGTATTGTCTTACTGTGGGGGACCTGGACAGAGACGAATATCCACAGTACGTCGAGAAGCCTCTATGATTCTTAGTTCCACGGGCCAAGTATTTTGAAGACGTGGGGCACCGAGCTGTAGCTCCTGGCACGTTGTTGTCAACACGGTGTCTAGTCCAAGAAGGCAGAGCTAGCGTCTTCTCTGACCCACTCCATTCAAGCGTGGGGCTGCCAGTTCTCCTTAGTTAATATAACCAAATATTCGCCTATATTAAGACCTAAGCCTACCTATGTTAAGGTCTAAGGCTACATTATTAATATCTAAGGTTACCTCACTAATTCTGTTAGTTATTACCAGTATAATCCTACCTAAACCTTACTTGAAGGGTAAATATGTCAGTACGTACAATCTCACTGCCTCCACCAACTAGTGTTATGTTTGGGTGAATGTTAAGGGTTTGTAGAGCTCGTGTGCTGTGAACCCATCCATGGAATTTTTGGGAGACCCAATAAATTTCCACAACATGGCTGCATTTTATTTTCAGGAACAGATATACAAACTTTGGTATAATGCTACCACTCCATGACCAGTCTCCAAACATCACCAGTGTTACCATTCCATGACCACAGTCTCCATACACTACCAGTGTTGCCACCACCACAAGACCACACATTACCAGAGCTGTTGTCACTACCACAAGCCCACACATCACCAGCATTGCCACATATCACAAAGTCACACAAGTGTTATCACCACCATAAGGTCACACATAATCAGTGTTGCCACCAAAAGGTCACACATCACTAGTGTTGCCACCTCCACAAGGTCATAGTCTCCACACATCACTAGTAGTGCCAACACAAGGTCACATCACCAGTCCACCAAGACGTCACATAGTGCTACCACCACCATAAGGTCACAATCTCCACACATCACTATTAGAGCCCATACAAGGTCACAGACTCCACACATCACCAGTGGTGCCAACACAAGGTCGCATCACCAGGCTACCAAGAGGTCACACCACTGGTGCTGCCACCGCTACAAGGTCACAGTCTCCACACATCAGAGTTTGTGAGGTGTATAGCAGGAAAGATTCGAGCTGGTGGTAAAGAGCAAACGTAGGGTCATTATTCACACGTCACCTCCCTGCCTCCCTGATCGACATTTTCCCTCTCCATTCATCCAAACCTGCATTTTTTTTCCCCCGCCGCGAGCTCTCGTTTGTTTGTGCCGCGTCAAGTTTATATTTGAATATACAGGTATAAGTATAACCTGCAGTATGATGCAAATATTATTATTATTATTATTATTACGTTCATTGAAGAACACTAAATCCTTAGAAGTTATACTGCACCTGCAGCAATGGACGGCATTCAGATTAAGTTCAAGGAATTGGAGCACAGGTCCAATTCCTTGGATTAAGAGCCCCTCACCAGCATAAAGGAACCTCCCCTAGGGTATGATATTTTTTTATAATTTTACATTGACGTACATATTATTATTATTATTATTATTATTATTATTATTATTATTATTATTATTATTTAACAAGGCCGTCTCCCACCGAGGCAAGGTGACCCAAAAAGAAAATACTTTCATCATCATTTAACACTTTCACCGCACTCACACATAATCACTGTTTTTGCAGAGTGCTCAGAACACAACAGTTTAGAAGCATATACGTATAAAGATACACAACATATCCCTCCAAACTGCCAATATCCCGAACCCCTCCTTTCGAGTGAAGGCACTGTACTTCCCATTTCCAGGATTCAAGTCCGGCTATATTATTATTATTATTATTATTATTATTATTATTATTATTATTATTCAGCGAACACGTAGTAACTTATATAACTGCACCTAGGGAATGGGAGGTAATTCTGTTTGATCCATTGACAAGGGTAGCTCTAGTTCCTTGGGTGAGGCGCCCTTCACCCGTATCATGGCGCCCCACTTGAAGGGATAATGGGGTTAAAATAAGTGACAGAAAAAACACTATAAGATAAAAGGCCAGTAGCATTATTCTGCGTCGCTGGCACCAGCTGGAGCGAGGGTGAAGTGCTCTTGATCCAAGAAAGGGGAAAACAGGTTTAATTCTTTATATCAAGAACCCCTCGCAAGCATCAAGGAACCTCCCTTCATTAGGAACGGACGAATAAATCAACTGACGACCTGATGTACGAATCAACAGACGAATGGATGAATATATCATCAGACGAGTGTGAATAAGTATAGACAAATGGATGAATGAATATACATAATGGATAATGAGAACCTTCAAAACTAGGGAGGCCAAGCCCATGATGACACTCTTCAGGTCACTTGTTCTATCTAGGCTGGAATATTGCTGCACACTAACAGAACCTTTCAAGGCAGGTGAAATTGCTGACCTAGAAAATGTACAGAGAACCTTCACGGCACGCATAACGGAGATAAAACACCTCAATTACTGGGAGCGCTTGAGGTTCCTAAACCTGTATTCCCTGGAACGCAGGCGGGAGAGATACATGATTATATACACCTGGAAAATCCTAGAGGGACTAGTACCGAACTTGCACACGAAAATCACTCACTACGAAAACAAAAGACTTGGCAGACGATGCACCATCCCCCCAATGAAAAGCAGGGGTGTCACTAGCACGTTAAGAGACCATACAATAAGTGTCAGGGGCCCGAGACTGTTCAACTGCCTCCCAGCATACATAAGGGGTATTACCAACAGACCCCTGGCAGTCTTCAAGCTGGCACTGGACAAGCACCTAAAGTCGGTTCCTGACCAGCCGGGCTGTGGCTCGTACGTTGGTTTGTGTGCAGCCAGCAGCAACAGCCTGGTTGATCAGGCTCTGATCCACCAGGAGGCCTGGTCACAGACCGGGCCGCGGGGGCGTTGACCCCCGGAACTCTCTCCAGGTAAACATACGAACCAACGAATGAACCAACATACGAACGGATGACAAAAATCTGCAGATGAACAAATTAGTAGACGCATAAACAGTTGATGAACAGATGAATGACCCGATTAATAAATTAATAAACGAACGGTTGAGTAAATCAAAAGACGAACAGCTGAATAAATGGAGGAAAGAGACGCAATGTAACGTAGATCGCTAACCCTTTCCTGCACTGCGGTGGGAAGAGAGGCACACAACGACGTACGCCCCCCCCATCCCCCCGCATCCCCCCCAAAAAAAGGCAAAAGCATTTAATAGAGCGGAGGCGGGCACAGGTGATGTTATTACCGTTGCAGTAATCAAGTTTAGCCTCGCACTCCTATCCCCAAACGGGTGAAAGTCTTACTCGATACGACACGATAATTGTGTAAACGTTCTCAATTTGGTTGTGTGGTATTTTTTATTTTTTATCGGATTTTCATCAGTACTCAGGTATTGGTTTTGAGGGTGTATACATAGAGAGGTGTGTATCTCTCAATGTATTTGCTTTCAGAGTTCAAAGCCCTATTTTAACATTGTATATTAGTGATAGGGTGATACCAAAATTTTTGTTGATATCAATACCGATTCTCAATTTTAGGCTTATACCGATACCATCAAAAGTAGTTGATATTCAGCGATACCAGTACTTTCATACACTCCTAGAGTACATATTCTGATAAGTATATTTCTTTTGATGAGTATGCACCGGTGGCCCGGTGGCCTGGTGGCTAAAGCTCCCGCTTCACACACTGAGGGCCCGGGTTCGATTCCCGGCGGGTGGAAACATTTCGACACGTTTCCTTACACCTGTTGTCCTGTTCACCTAGCAGCAAATAGGTACCTGGGTGTTGGTCGACTGGTGTGGGTCGCATCCTGGGGGACAAGATTAAGGACCCCAATGGAAATAAGTTAGACAGTCCTCGATGACGCACTGACTTTCTTGGGTTATCCTGGGTGGCTAACCCCCCGGGGTTAAAAATCCGAACGAAATCTTATCTTATCTCACTGGGAGTAGCAGCAGTTCGTGTACATTTCGAGGGTATATATCACTATGTGTAGAGATAGAGTTAACTTTAATCCCTGTATTAGAGATTAAAGTTGCCGTGACTGGTGATGCACAGGTGACATGAAACTTTGATAACCCTCGTGTAGTAGATGGGCTTCACTGTCGCTCAAGAAAAGCACCTAGATGCCGGTGAAGGGTTCTTGCTCCAAAGAAGTGGACCTGTCCTCCCGTTCCTTTGCTCCAACATGATTACTTCCCTTCCTAGAAGCTGTAGGACCCTCATATGAGGTCATTTTTCTCAGCTGCACTAATAATTGTTTATCATAAAATGTTCGTATTCATCCCATCAGAACAGATTAGAAGACAGGTAGTTATGAATATTCGTATTCTTCCCATCAGGACAGATTAGAAGACAGGTAGTTATGAATCTTCGTGTTCTTCCCATCAGAACAGATTAGAAGACAGTTATGAATGTTCGTGTTCTTCCCATCAGAACATTAGAAGATAGGTAGTTATGAATGCTAAGAGACAATCTGACTAATACAGTGGTTGGCTGATGATACACAAATAACTCACACATAAACGGTTTGCAGAAACAAACTTATTTACGGGGGACAGTGGAGGGCACGTTTTCCGGAGACCTACTGCAAACTTACGGTCAATGGCCTCATTCAGTTGGCGAGCTAATTATACGTAAAGGACTGGTTTCCTTTATAAGCGGGTTGCCATTAGTTTTTCGGAGGGAGAGTGTATGAGGTAAAGGACTTGCGAAGGAATGTGAGGGTCGGGAAGGTATGTACTGAGTGGTGCTGTGTTGACATGTAAGTTTTGTGTGCAAGATTTTGATTAGCCCAAGATTTGTATAAAATAGGTCCTTGTGATTAAAAGAGAGTTATAGAAGTCACTGTCCATGTTAGTCTACCAGTTTTTGCAAAGATAATTTTTCTGGTATGTATTTTCGCATTTTTTTATTGTAATTTTGTAGGGAATTTCTTTCCTCTTAGATGGGGTATATATTTGTTTTTACATAATTTGCTTTCCATCACGTTTGTAATGTTATTAAGTTTCGTTGCTGATGCAACGTATGCTGTAAAAATCTTGCAGTTGTTGATGCTTTATACGCTTATGCAATTTTGTGTAATGCTTATTTTTGTTATAGAGTAATGTTGACGGATAATTACCAGACTTTGTTCTTAAGTTAAATCTCATAATCAGTTGCATGTATATATAAAGTTACAAAAATTTATGTTTGATCACTGCTGTGATCAATACGTGTGCGAATGATGTGGGTGTATTTATAGATGAGTTTTCATGGGGGGGGGGGTCTCCCTCCAACAGTTTTGTGTGTATGTGTCAGATATATTATAATTTTGTATAATGTGTGTCAGTGCATGGTGTGTATGTATTTTGCGTGTTTCAAATTTTTTTCTCTTGCACTTGTGATATAATTCTTCGTAATCTTGTCCAGATCCTGTATTATTGTGGTATTTAATATTTTATACTACCTTGTAATTTATGATGTTTTAAATAAAATATAAAAAAAAACTCACACATAAGAGAGAGGAGTTTACGACGACGTTTTGCTCCAACTTAGATCATTTATAAAATAACACCGAAACGTTGTCGTAAGCTCCTCTCTCCTATGTGCGGGTTATTTGTGTATTGTTCCAGTCACAATATTGTGCCTTTTTGGTATTTGTTGACTGATGATGTTAAGTGAATAGTTAAAAAAAAAATACTAGGAGGCAGATACAGACACGATACTGCTAAATATCTACTACACAGCACTGAATGACCACCACACAGCACTGACTGACCACCACACAGCACTGACTGACCACCACACAGCACTGACTGACCACCACACAGCACTGAATGACCACCACACAGCACTGACTGACCACCACACAGCACTGACTGACCACCACACAGCACTGACTGACCACCACACAGCACTGAATGACCACCATACAGCACTGACTGACCACCACACAGCACTGACTGACCACTACACAGCACTGAATGACCACCATACAGCACTGACTGACCACCACACAGCACTGACTGACCACCACACAGCACTGACTGACCACCACACAGCACTGACTGACCACCACACAGCACTGACTGACCACCACACAGCACTGACTGACCACCACACAACACTGACTGACCACCACACAGCACTGAATGACCACCATACAGCACTGACTGACCACCACACAGCACTGACTGACCACCACACAGCACTGACTGACCACCACACAGCACTGACTGACCACCACACAGCACTGAATGACCACCATACAGCACTGACTGACCACCACACAGCACTGATTGACCACCACACAGCACTGACTGACCACCACATAGCACTGACTGACCACAACACAGCACTGACTGACCACAACACAGCACTGAATGACCACCACACAGCACTGACTGACCACAACACAGCACTGAATGACCACCACACAGCACTGACTGACCACCACACAGCACTGACTGACCACCACACAGCATTGACTGACCACCACACAGCACTGACTGACCACAACACAGCACTGAATGACTACCACACAGCACTGAATGACCACCACACAACACTGAATGACCACCACACAGCACTGAATGACCACCACACAGCACTGAATGACTATCACACACCACTGAATGATCACCACACACCACTGAATGATTATCATACAGCACTGAATGACTATCACACAGCACTGAATGACTATCACACAGCACTGAATGACCACCACACAGCACTGAATGACTATCACACAGCACTGAATGACTATCACACAGCACTGAATGACCACCACACAACACTGAATGACTACCACACAGCACTGAATGACCACCACACAGCACTGAATGACCACCACACAACACTGAATGACTACCACACAGCACTGAATGACCACCACACAACACTGAATGACTGCCACACAATATTGAATGACCACCACACAGCACTGAATTACTATCACACAGCACTGAATGACTATCACACAGTACTGAATGACCACCACTAATGCTGAATGACTACCACACAGCACTGAATGACCACCACACAGCACTGAATGACCACCACACAGCACTGAATGACCACCACACAACACTGAATGACCACCGCACAATGCTGAATGATATCCCCCAGGTTTAGAACTCATGCATCTAATAGAGCATCCAGCACAGTCGGGGATAATAGACCAGTAATCTCAGGTTATTTATTTGTTAATTATTGAACATGTAATTATGGTGATGCCATATGACCAGGGGACCTCATGTCTTATGTACGTAGTTGGTTATGCTACCAGGGATTACACGTCACTTGTACGTGGATGATTATACTGCCAGGACTATTGCACCTCTCATATACGTGGTTGATTATACTGCCAAGGACTACATTATTGATTATATGACTATTGTTAGGACTATACGTCACTTGTACATGGCTGATTATATAACCAAAGACTATACATCACATGTATGTGATGTATAGAAGACAGGTAGTTATGAATCTTCGTATTCTTCCCATCAGAACAGATTAGAAGACAGTTATGAATGTTCGTGTTCTTCCCATCAGAACATTAGAAGATAGGTAGTTATGAATGGTAAGAGACAATCTGACTAATACAGTGGTTGACTGATGATACACAAATAACTCACACATAAGAGAGAGGAGTTTACGACGACGTTTTGGTCCAACTTAGATCATTTATAAAGTCACACCGAAACGTTGTCATAAGCTCCTCTCTCCTATGTGCGGGTTATTTGTGTATTGTTCCAGTCACAATATTGTGCCTTTTTTATATTTGTTGACTGATGATGTTAAGTGAATAGTTAAAAAAAAAATACTAGGAGGCAGATACAGACACGATACTGCTAAATATCTACTACACAGCACTGAATGACCGCCACACAGCACTGACTCACCACAACACAGCACTGAATGACTACCACACAGCACTGACTGACCACCACACAGCACTGACTGACCACAACACAGCACTGAATGACCACCACACAGCACTGAATGACCACCACACAGCACTGACTGACCACAACACAGCACTGAATGACTACCACACAGCACTGAATGACCACCACACAGCACTGAATGATCACCACACAGCACTGAATGACTATCACACAGCACTGAATGATCACACAACACTGAATGACTATCACACAGCACTGAATGACTATCACACAGCACTGAATGACTATCACACAGCACTGAATGACCACCACACAACACTGAATGACCACCACACAGCACTGAATGACCACCACACAGCACTGAATGACTGCCACACAATATTGAATGACCACCACACATCACTGAATGACTATCACACAGCACTGAATGACTATCACACAGTACGGAATGACCACCACTAATACAGAATGACTACCACACAGCACTGAATGACCACCACACAACACTGAATGACCACCACACAACACTGAATTACCACCACACAGCACTGAATGACCACCACACAACACTGAATGACCACCACACAATGCTGAATGATATCCCCCAGGTTTAGAACTCGTGCTTCTAATACAGCATCCAGCACAGTCGGGGATAACAGACCAGTAATCTCAGGTTATTTATTTGTTAATTATTGAACATGTAATTATGGTGATGCCATATGACCAGGGGACCTCATGTCTTATGTACGTAGTTGGTTATGCTACCAGAGACTACACGTCACTTGTACGTGGATGATTATACTGCCAAGGACTACATTATTGATTATATGACTATTGTAAGGACTATACGTCACTTGTACATGGCTGATTATATAACCAAAGACTATACATCACATGTATGTGGTTGAGTACAGTCGTGTACGTGCACTAGCGTGAGCACCAGAAGACCCGCACCATAATATGGGTACCAACTATTACAGATCAACACGCAACTACCTTATACACCAAGCACTCACTCCCCATACCAGACAAGTGCGAGCTCAATAAATAAAAGATAAACAAAAGAGGGATAAAGGTATAGTATACAAACAAAAGATTACATTACAAGCAAGAGCTGGGAGCTAGAGAGAATGTACGAAGCAAAAGAGATAAAGTAACCATGAGTAACTAAAATGCAATGAACACTTGTCAGTACTCAATAATAACCCACATGGAGACAGAAACCAAGGAGATTAATTGATCTGTATATTTCGATCCCCTTCTGGGATCCTCTTTATGTGGATTATTACTGAGCACAGTAACCACAGTAAAGAAAACTTGGAAGAATAATAAGAAATGAGATTATATCTCGCATAACAAATGTCATATTCCCGAGAGATAGCACGTAAGGAAGCTGGACAAAGTTGATAGGAAGAGGCTGTTGGAAATGTTAAGGAAGTCAGAGACCATAGATGAACGCTAAATAAGTTGCTGAGCCGCTGAAACGCTAAGAAATACTTTCACACTTTCATGATGGTGTGTAAAAGGAGTAAATTTGTTGGAGAGGTGGTGGAGATAATAAAATACAGATTTAAGTACAGACGATGATCAAGCCCTGGAGGTTAGGAATCAGTAAAGCTGGTTAACAGCAGTACAGAGGTGAGGTCAGGAGCTATGACTCAACCCAAGAAAACAGCGAGTAAGATAATGAGGGAAAGAGGGGGGAACGAGTGTGAGATGAGGGTGGCGTGAGGCGAATTGAGAGGGAAGCGTTGGGGGAGGGACAAGGGTGAAGATAGTGCTCAGTTAAATAAAAGAAAGCTTTGAGTAAGGAAAAAATGTAAACAGGGAGAATGGGAGAAAAAAGAATAATGGCGAAAAATAGATAAGGAGGGAGAATATGGAAGATAGGTAAGAAGGGAAAATAGGGGAAATGTAGGCTAAAAGGAAGCAAGGAGAAATGTAGATAAGAAAGAATGGGAGAAAGGTAAGAAGACAGAATGGGGGGTGGGGAAAGTTGACAAGGGAAAATAGGGGGAGATAGGTAAGAAGGGGGACTTGGGGAGACAATGAAACATAATAGGGAGAGGACGCGACCCAGCTCCCCTCTGTCCATGATCACAGAGAGGGGAAGTCCACAAACACAGCAATAAGAGGGGACGGTAATTATAAAGAAACCAGTAATGAATAGCAGTCCAATAAATGAGAATTATGTAAAGTATGATAATTATAGTAGTCAACGTGGCGTGGATTAAGTGTATAAATAACTTAGAATTATATAGCTATGGAAAGAAAGGAGGAAAGATGGTGGGGGAGAGGAGAGGTGAAGGGGGAGAGAAGTGAAAAGGAAGAGGTGGAGGAGGAGAAAGGTAAAGAAAATGTATTTCTTTATTTAAAAGAAACCTGTATACATTCGCAATGCGCTGCTACTCTACAGTACACTATATAAAAAATTACGTAGTTGGAACACCAGCAGTGCGCTGCTACTCTACACAACACAACCTACACCATACCTCTAAATACACAGTGCTATACAATCCCAAAGAGTTTCATAATACAACGGTGCTAACACAATGCATCTTACACTTCTACCCCCCCCCCCCCACAAGTTAAAACTATCTCCACTTCGGTGTGGCTAAGCATAATATCAACAACACATTTAATTAAACAGAAATGAACGTATCATTACTACGTTTGTAATACGATTTATAAACAAGTATCAGCACTGCCATATATTTACACTTGATATACACAAGACATACCTAAACATAGTTACATGATCACAGTTTAGATATACCATTCTGTTGCGCCCAGTGTATGGGGCCCAATGTTGTATTTAAATACTGTAAGAGTGTAGCGTAACTCTCACTTAATATTATATCGCGAATATCTTCAATAATAGCTAAAATGAAGGGGTTTTGCTTTATATTATTATCCGTCTCATCAGTTATCATTACTATTATTATTATTATTATCTGTGTAAATGGGTAGGATGTGTTTCTTGTGTTAAATGAGGAGCACAAACTACTGACGGTGGGAAACCATCATGCCAACTACTGTTAGTTGGTTTAGGGTCTAGCTCACTGCTGAGTCACGTGATCCGACCTGATGTTAGGTTAGTGGACTTGGATTCAAGGAGTCTTGTCCAGCCCTGAGCACAGTAAACATATCTCTCTCTCCTCTGGTTGTCTGGTAGTTTCAAGTTTCTTTAAGAAACGGTGTCGTTGGTGTCTCCTGGTTTACTCTGTGTATTGGTGGAAAAACAGTTATTAACAGACTTGGTCATCTGCGCTGTCTCTTAAGAGGTATGTCTTTCAGACATTTTAAGTGTCTATTTCATTAACTATAGAACATAAATCTTAATTTTGAATACAACTACGATAAGATGTAGACTGTAATAATGTGTGTTGAGCCAAGATTCGGTAGTCTATAAAAGGGTCAATATTTACGGTCACTACTTTCATTTCATTGATCATGACGAAAAAGTTTGTGTTACAAACTCTTAATTTGAGTTGGGGATTTAGAATCACTAGCTATATCGGAAGATCCGTTCTTGTATGGATAATGTGTTACTTCTATTGTACTTATTATGTATTTATAACTTCTTTGTAAATTCATGACTTTGAGTTACCTTAAAGTAAAATATTTACGAAGGTAATCGTCAATCTTGTACCTTCAGTAATAAGACACCTTTTAGTATTCTTGTATATAAATTGATAAGAGTAGAAGAAAGTATTGTCTTAAATACTTCAACAAATACACATAGGGGTTGATTTTATATTTGTTGGATTTTGTTTCCTTGTTGAAATTATACCTTTATCACTGTACTGATTATCTAAAAGGATAACTAGGTCATACATTGTTCCAATACTTTGTTACAAGAAAAGGGCGATCTGAAATACTGGTCAATTACTTAGGGAGATTCCTTACAGAACTCCGTAGAATAATCTACCAGCTTTACAAGAAACCTGTACTCGTAACATACCGTTACTTGACCATAGTTTAGATATACCATACTAATTATGGTACAGTTTATGATAAAGTAATGAGCACTAGCACTACTCCAGTCCACGTTGAGGAAATACACTATACATAATGACGCCAAATACCCTACCATTAAATACAGTGCTACACATTCACAAAGATTCTCATAATACATTGGTAATACCAATACACATGTACACATACATAGGCATACACTTACATTTACAAATACACATACACACACATTCATATACATATATTAACGGACCATGACATTGTTAGAGGAACACGTGTCTGTATATATATATATATATATATATATATATATATATATATATATATATATATATATATATATATATATATATATAGTGTGCGTGCGCTACGTTATACTTTATGATAGTTACGTAGTGGGAACAGTAGCAGTGTGCTCCTACTCTGTACTATGATAGTTATGTAGTGGGACCAAAAGCTAGCTGTGGTTTCACTGTCGTGTTCCATCTTAGTGAATGGATTACATACATGAGGACTGGAATTGAAAATATTGGTAAACAGGGGAGAGAAATATAAAAGGGAGCGATGTAGAGAAAGTGGGAGGAAAGGATAGGGTCGTGAGGGGAAGACCTGTAAGGGAGAGGGGAGAAAAGAGGAATGAGATGGGGTAGAACGTACTATACAGGGAGACTCAAAAGGGGGAAGAGATAGTACAAGAAGAGGAATGGAGAGAAAAAAAGAACGAGGACGGGGAGAAGAGAGAAAGGAAAGAGGAAAAGGAGTGGTAGAAGAAATAGGACCCAAAGGGAGAGAAGGACGACGAGGGAGACTAGCGTTTGACATAATCTCATTCCTTCTCTCTCCCTCTTTCATCCCCTACGTCCTTCCCTACATCCCCCTACCTATCACCCTCCCTAATCTTCCGCCTTCCCTCCCTCCCTCATTCGCATGATGCACCTGAATTAGGGGAAAACGAGGAAGGAATAAAGACTGGAATTAGGAGACGTAATAAGAGGTTGGGTGCATCAGCATGTGCTGGAGCGGCTATGATGACTCTGTGAGAGGAATGACACAAGAAACAGAGGCGGAGGATGAGGGGGGGGGGGAGAAAGAAGGAAGAGGAAGAAAGGAACCTTTGTCTGACGACAGGTTAAATAATTGTGTTAAAAATTTTTTTGTGATAATGATAAGATGAAGAAGACAGAAAAAGAAGAGGAAAAAAGCTAACCGCATCATTGATTAAAATACTTTTCCGATTTAAAAAAAATATAGTACAATATGGCAAAAATATAAAAAATTCTATGCATACGATGGTGTAATTAGAACAATATAGTTCTCTGGTAGAGGACTGCTCGTGATCATCAGATGTTCCATATCCCGAAGTTTCCCTTGATATGATGCCTTTAAACTTCTCATGGGACTTTGCGAAGGATTATAATTTCCAGATGACAGTAGCTGATATTAAAACACTTCGTGCCAAAATAAATGATGGCATCGGAAAAGTCACATCTGATAAGTTGGCCAATACATGCACTGAGCTGAGGTATCATTGCAGTCCCTGTTGGATTTTGTATTTCGCGTCAGGCCACCCTTACATTTCACGCCATGCTACTAGGCTGATTCTGCCGTCTGTCGGCGGGCATAGGTTTACCTTCAGTTCACTCTACAACACCCTGGGTTGTTCTCACCTAGGTTACGTTAGGTAAGATTTGTCAGAAAATAGAACAAATGTTTCTTGACGCGGCTCTGTCATATGATGACCCGCCGCTGGAGCTTCTGGTCATCTGACAGAGGCCTTCCGTTGGCTTACCGGTCCGCCCAGTTAAAAATTATGGTTATGATTATAACCATTTCATTCTTCACTTACATAGCAGACGGCATACATTCTGTTTCGTTATATCGACTAATGCGTCATGGGCGACTTGTGGTACACATGTTGAGGCTGTATAGAACATAAAATCTTGAAGCTGTATGAAAACTCTAGTAGTTCAGTTATCATATGTAGAAAGCCATATTTTTGTATGTTATGTTCTTGTGAAAAAAAAAAAATTAGAAGGGCTTTGTGTATACACTGGATAATAACTTGTGTAAACCTACGGTTTTCGGTCATCAAATTTTAATATTTTCTTCTACACATATGAATAGAAATTTTAGGTACAGTAGCCACTGATTAAATAAACATTTAAAAACTCATTCATAGTGAGATTAACATCACCGCTTATAAGAAAAAATTAGTCAGTAGTTAATGAGTTGGACAACAAGATTTGGTTGGTTAATGGGGTTAAAAGCCTGTCCACTACAAGTCATTAAGGCTACTCGGTAACATGTTCCACACCAGACAAGACTACTATAATCCCTAAACTAGAGATTCAAGTAAACTCAGCATATATATACTTTATTCTGAGAGAAACACACCTCTCATTGTATATGCCCTGTATGACGAATTATAATGAGCTTGTTCATATTATAATTTATATATTCAGAAAAATGTGTAAAATAGAACAAAATTATCTACAGACATAACAAAATATTACTCCAAAAACAAAGTCAAGAGGAATTCTGCCAGAGCCACGGGAAAGAGTTTCATGTTCTATTTATTCCAGATGTAAGTCCAACCAGAGGGCAGACGGAAGATATTTGAACTTTATACAAACGAAAACTTTTATTGTTTCAATATTTATAGACGTGGGTCATCGTAATCCTTTAATATGAAAATTTATTGTTACGGAGTAAAACAAAAATATTATATTTATTGAATCAATAATTACATAAATTTTAGTTCAGATTACAGTACGTTTTACCTGTACCTGAAATTTTATTGTAGATTGTTCTGTTGATAATTACCCCTAAAGCCCACTCCCAAACAGGCTTCTCTGATGGCAGCCTGATTAGTCAGGCTGTTGGTGCCACTACAGTTTCATTTAATCACCGCAGCCATGCTCCGGAATTTCTTTCAAGAGCTTAAGAAGTTTCATCTTGAAGTCACTCGGGGGTCTGCTGGTAATTATGTTGGATGTAAAGGCGTTTAAAATTCTTACTTTGTGGTTTTGAATTATCTTCATGAACTTATTGTACCCTTCTTTTTCACGAGTTGTTTTATGTAGCTTACCATGTTTCCCCACTATCTTAAGTAATTTCAGTGTGCAGATTTAAACAATCTTTCTATTTTGTGTATATAAATAACATTGTGTGTCACCTCAGCACATCTGAGGGATCTAAGGTAATGTATTAGTTTGATTTATACAGGAAGTGGAAGTTACCTATATCTTCTCCAGATCTACAGTTTTTGTTTACATTAAATGGAGCTGTCAGTGTACAATAGTATTCTAGTCTGAAGAATACAGTACAAGTTTTATAAATAGTATTCACTGGTTTGGTAGCTCGTATTTTTAAGGAGTTAAGGAGATTTATTATTTGTACTTGTATATATATATGAGTAAAAATTAGTTTTAAAAGTGAAATACACGTAGCAAAGTGATCCGTTTTATTACGTAATTAGATGTATTGTTCTAAATAGGGCATCAATGTTGTAATTATAGGCTTGAAGACATTACTCTTCATTAGTTTCTACAATATATTAAGTTATTATAACCCATTTAAAAATATTTTTGAGCAATAAAGTAGTCTATTTACATATTTGAACATTATGCCCAACGGAGATTCACTGTAATAAAGAACTAACTGGTAGCAAGAGGGAGGGGGAGCAAGAAATAGACTATAAAAAGCTTATCGGAGCACCGAAGAAGGAGCCTTGAATGAAAATAATGTGGTAAGAGAGCGTGGGACACGCAGGAAAGGCGATAAGAGGTAATATAGTGAGGCGTGACACTGTGGACGATGTGAAGAAGCACCCTCACGCCAGCCAATGTAGCCATAAGCAGCGTCGTGATGTTGGTCAATGCCTTCAACCTTCCTTGCCCACCCTTACCTACCTTTTTGTACACTGTCCACCTCTGCCTTGCTCGCCCATACTTTCATATGCCCCGACCATCTCTCCTCGTGACTTGTTCAACCCTACCTTTCTCTTTCATGTCAGTGTGTGTAATATATATATATATATATATATATATATATATATATATATATATATATATATATATTATATATATTGTATATATATAATATATATATCCTCTAATGAGTATATTATGAAAACATAATTACTAGCAGTGAAATCAATGTGGTTAGCTTTGATGTCACATTATTTACAAAATTTTCTATTGAGAATTGTTAGTACAATTCTCAGTTTAAATACAAATGGCACATATATGTTGATGTACTATGATATTGAACCAAGAATAAAGATTATGATCCCTAATAATCGACAATAACTGTTTTAACAACTGAGGTGTTCTGTAAGCTCGAACCCTGGTTCTTTGTAATTCTCACCCATTACTGACTAATAATTATACTGCATATACAGACTAGGTGGATCCCTATGACATACTTTCCACGGGAGTGGAAAAAACAGATAACACAACCAAGCTTTTATTGGGACAACGTGTCTGTAGTTTTATTAAGTCAAGACTTAATAATGTTCCTGTGTCTTCTTCACATAAGAACATGGATTGCAGGTCAATAGGGATGAGGTCTCTCAACCTAAATAGTTTTTGAAAGTTATTTATAGGTTCAAATATTGTTCCTAATGCAACCCGAGGGCTGATTTTTGTTTGTTTTAATAGCTAATTATTCGTGCATAATCGTGTCAGTGGTTATGACTTATTAAATGTAGTCATTTTGTCAGCCGATATACTCCTGATGGATTGATGGAATAACTTGTTTAATTATTAAACCACGAATGCTTTTATGTTATGCTTTTAAAGGTGAATTTGAGAGCTTGGATCATTTTGCCAAACAAGCAACGTGTAAATTCATAGTTGCAATAACTTCTTGAAAATTAGTATGAAACAAACGAATTAATATATTCCATTGGATTTAAATAATTCTAATAAAATTTAGGCTGACAGTAAATTTGATAGAAATCTAAATTACATAGTTAATTTTAGATAAGTTAGTCTCTGTTTTTAAGTATTTGGTTGAAAGGCATAATTTTTTTTTATAGCACAATAGTTGGATCGTCTCTGATTACCACATTTATATATCTGAATGGAAGTCCATTTAAACCATGAATATGTTTCAACAATTATAATTCAAGATAAAGTAAATGTAATTTGGGAAAACGGTGGAAACTCTCGCATTATCAGAATTAAATCTGTTATATGAAATATATTTAAGACAATTTAGCATACATATCAAGATGTTTTTCAACTGTCTGAATGCATCAACACTTTTCTTCAATAAATATCTCAAAATTTTTAGCTTGAAATTGAGAAGTGCCTGAGAGCATTGCTTGTTATCAATAGCAGGTTTCCGAATGTTATCAATTAACTTGGAGTAGGCCTACTGAGGCCTCACTTGAACTTGTGTTGTAGGTCTGGTGGTCCAACAATAGAATTGATGTAAATTCTCATTTAATTTATGAAGGAGCATAAAATCGTAGAAGCAGAATGAGAGGCTGTAAGACAAAATATTCCTGAGATACGACATAGTCTTGATAAAGACCCCAAGACCTCTACCCGGTATGGATAGAAACAAGAGAAAGGTAGTAAGGCAAGGTGTCGGTGAGATACGAGTCTTGGTCAAGACCTTAAGAGAATATTTTATGCAGCAGGAGACATTCTTCAGGATTTTAACCCAGGATAGCCCAAGAATACTATGCAATATTGCTTATTTGTGTCGGGGTCTTCCTTCTCGTCTCTTAGGATGCAACCCACGACAACAAACTAATTTATATGTACCTGTTACTGCCTGGTGAATAAAGGCATCGGGAATTAAGAGACATAAAGTACGTCCGTTTCACTCTGGAATCGAATCCAAGTGCTCTCGGCTGAGCTCACGCAGGCTTCTCTGTTAGGAAAAAAAAAAAAAAACTTCATTATGGAGCCTGCTAACAAAATTTAAATTTTCATTCTTTGAACGAGCGTAGAGGAGCGACATAACAGAAGCGTTGAAGTGGAAGACTTTAATTATAAGGCTATAAATGGAGTTAAATTTTTTCATGATAGAATCGAAGCAACGGATTTAACTTAGAAAATATTAGACAAGTATAAAAACAGGTAAATGAACAAAATAAACTTGGACAAATATAACGGAGATGCGCTAAAACAATCCTAATTTTAACATTTTACTAACAGTGCAACACTGGTTCCAATGCTACCATAAACATTACTACTGATAGCTTTATAGCACGCACCTCTGTTGTATTTATTTTTAATCCATAAAACCACCACCTATGCTGGATTATTTTTCGTGGTGGCAGAAATGTATGATTGATCTTATTGCTATAGTGCCTATACATGACGCTGTGTACTGTCTAATATTATATTCATTGGGAAGCGCTTAGTGGGTAAGGGGGGTCACAAAGCGCCTTTAGAATGGGAGATAATAAGGCATGATCCAAGGAATTGGAAGATAACTTCAATATCAATGATTAAGAGCTTTTCGCCAGCATAAAAACACCAGTCTCGAAAGGGCAGTGGATCCTTTACATGAAACTGTGCATTGCTTAATACAGGAGGAAATAAATTGCATTGTTCGACTATATTGGATTATCTTGCATACATTATATACCTCCGTATACCCTCGGACGGCGGCGCAGCAGCTAGATCTGATGGCTGCGCCATTCTTGTTGGGTTGGGTGGTCCTGTGGTATAAAGCGTCGTGTGGTTCTCGCTTACCATGAGGTAGGCCAGTACAACATGGGTTCGAATCCTTGGCTACCACAGTATTGTTATATATATATATATATATATATATATATATATATATATATATATATATATATATATATAATGTGTATATATATATATATATATATATATATATATATATATATATATATATATAATAATAATTTTTTATCACACTGGCCGATTCCCACCAAGGCAGGGTGGCCCGAAAAAGAAAAACTTTCACCATCATTCACTCCATCACTGTCTTGCCAGAAGGGTGCTTTACACTACAGTTTTTAAACTGCAACATTAACACCCCTCCTTCAGAGTGCAGGCACTGTACTTCCCATCTCCAGGACTCAAGTCCGGCCTGCCGGTTTCCCTGAACCCCTTCATAAATGTTACTTTGCTCACACTCCAACAGCACGTAAAGTATTAAAAACCATTTGTCTCCATTCACTCCTATCAAACACGCTCACGCATGCCTGCTGGAAGTCCAAGCCCCTCGCACACAAAACCTCCTTTACCCCCTCCCTCCAACCTTACCTAGGCCGACCCCTACCCCGCCTTCCTTCCACTACAGACTGATACACTCTTGAAGTTATTCTGTTTCGCTCCATTCTCTCCACATGTCCGAACCACCTCAACAACCCTTCCTCAGCCCTCTGGACAACAGTTTTGGTAATCCCGCACCTCCTCCTAACTTCCAAACTACGAATTCTCTGCATTATATTCACACCACACATTGCTCTCAGACATGACATCTCCACTGCCTCCAGCCTTCTCCTCGCTGCAACATTCATCACCCATGCTTCACACCCATATAAGAGCGTTGGTAAAACTATACTCTCATACATTCCCCTCTTTGCCTCCAAGGACAAAGTTCTTTGTCTCCACAGACTCCTAAGTGCACCACTCACCCTTTTCCCCTCATCAATTCTATGATTCACCTCATCTTTCATAGACCCATCCGCTGACACGTCCACTCCCAAATATCTGAATACATTCACCTCCTCCATACTCTCTCCCTCCAATTTGATATAAAATCTTTCATCACCTAATCTTTTTGTTATCCTCATAACCTTACTCTTTCCTGTATTCACTTTCAATTTTCTTCTTTTGCACACCCTACCAAATTCATCCACCAATCTCTGCAACTTCTCTTCAGAATCTCCCAAGAGCACAGTGTCATCAGCAAAGAGCAACTGTGACAACTCCCACTTTGTGTGATTCTTTATCTTTTAACTCCACGCCTCTTGCCAAGACCCTCGCATTTACTTCTCTTACAACCCCATCTATAAATATATTAAACAACCATGGTGACATCACACATCCTTGTCTAAGGCCTACTTTTACTGGGAAATAATTTCCCTCTTTCCTACATACTCTAACTTGAGCCTCACTATCCTCGTAAAAACTCTTCACTGCTACACCATACACCTGCAACATCTGCCACATTGCCCCCCTATCCACCCTGTCATACGCCTTTTCCAAATCCATAAATGCCACAAAGACCTCTTTAGCCTTATCTAAATACTGTTCACTTATATGTTTCTCTGTAAACACCTGGTCCACACACCCCCTACCTTTCCTAAAGCCTCCTTGTTCATCTGCTATCCTATTCTCCGTCTTACTCTTAATTCTTTCAATAATAACTCTACCATACACTTTGCCAGGTATACTCAACAGACTTATCCCCCTATAATTTTTGCACTCTCTCTTATCCCCTTTGCCTTTATACAAAGGAACTATGCATGCTCTCTGCCAATCCCTAGGTACCTTACCCTCTTCCATACATTTATTAAATAATTGCACCAACCACTCCAAAACTATATCCCCACCTGCTTTTAACATTTCTATCTTTATCCCATCAATCCCGGCTGCCTTACCCCCTTTCATTTTACCTACTGCTTCACGAACTTCCCCCACACTCACAACTGGCTCTTCCTCACTCCTACAAGATGTTGTTCCTCCTTGCCCTATACACGAAATCACAGCTTCCCTATCTTCATCAACATTTAACAATTCCTCAAAATATTCCCTCCATCTTCCCAATACCTCAAACTCTCCATTTAATAACTCTCCTCTCCTATTTTTAACTGACAAATCCATTTGTTCTCTAGGCTTTCTTAACTTGTTAATCTCACTCCAAAACTTTTTCTTATTTTCAACAAAATTTGTTGATAACATCTCACCCACTCTTTCATTTGCTCTCTTTTTACATTGCTTCACCACTCACTTAACCTCTCTCTTTTTCTCCATATACTCTTCCCTCCTTTCATCACTTCTACTTTGTAAAACTTCTCATATGCTAACTTTTTCTCCCTTACTACTCTCTTCACATCATCATTCCACCAATCGCTCCTCTTCCCTCCCACACCCACTTTCCTGTAACCACAAACTTCTGCTGAACACTCTAACACTACATTTTTAAACCTACCCCATACCTCTTCGACCCCATTGCCTATGCTCTCATTAGCCCATCTATCCTCCAATAGCTGTTTATATCTTACCCTAACTGCCTCCTCTTTTAGTTTATAAACCTTCCCCTCTCTCTTCCCTGATGCTTCTATTCTCCTTGTATCCCATCTACCTTTTACTCTCAGTGTAGCTACAACTAGAAAGTGATCTGATATATCTGTGGCCCCTCTATAAACATGTACATCCTGAAGTCTACTCAACAGTCCCCCTCATGGAAGGTTCCTTGATGTTGGTGAGGGGCTCTTGATTTAGGGAATTGGATCTGTGCTCCAGTTCCCCGAATTAAGCCTGAATGCCTTCCACATCCCCCCCTCCCCTGGGCGCTGTATAATCCTACGGGTTTAGCGCTTCCCCCTTGATTATAATAATAATAATACTCAACAGTCTTTTATCTACCAATACATAATCCAACAAACTACTGTCATTTCGCCCTACATCATATCTTGTATACTTATCCTCTTTTTCTTAAAATATGTATTACCTATAACTAAACCCCTTTCTATACAAAGTTCAATCAAAGGGCTCCCATTATCATTTACACCTGGCACCCCAAACTTACCTACCACACCCTCTCTAAAAGTTTCTCCTACTTTAGCATTCAGATCCCCTACCACAATTACTCTCTCACTTGGTTCAAAGGCTCCTATACATTCACTTAACATCTCCCAAAATCTCTCTCTCTCCTCTGCATTCCTCTCTTCTCCAGGTGCATACACGCTTATTATGACCCACTTCTCGCATCCAACCTTTACTTTAATCCACATAATTCTTGAATTTACACATTCATATTCTCTTTTCTCCTTCCATAACTGATCATTCAACATTACTGCTACCCCTTCCTTTGCTCTAACTCTCTCAGATACTCCAGATTTAATCCCATTTATTTCCCCCCACCGAAACTCCCCTAACCCCTTCAGCTTTGTTTCGCTTAGGGCCAGGACATCCAACTTCTTTTCATAACATCAGCAATCATCTATTTCTTGTCATCCGCACTACATCCACGCACATTTAAGCATCCCAGTTTTATAAAGTTTTTCTTCTCTTTTTTAGTAAATGTCTACAGGAGAAGGGGTTACTAGCCCATTGCCCATAGCCCATATATATATATATATATATATATATATATATATATATATATATATATATATATAGATATATATATATATATATATATATATATATATATATATGTGTGTGTGTGTGTGTCGTGCCGAATATGTAAAACTGGTCAATTAGCAAGAACTCGTTTAAAATTTTGTCCGCTCTTATACGTTTAAAGATATATTTTTTTTCATAAATGTTAATGTAAAAATTTTTAATTTTGCACCAAAAGAATCTTAAACTTACCTAACCTTATTATAACAAGAGCAATTTATTTTAGCCTAACCCAACTAAATATATTTAAAATACGCTTACAATAATTTAGTACTAAACAAACACAATCAAATATATTTTTTTCGTTAGGTTCAGAATGATTTTGCCCTCAAGGAAGGTTCCTTGATGTTGGTGAGGGGCTCTTGATTTAGGGAATTGGATCTGTGCTCCAGTTCCCCGAATTAAGCCTGAATGCCTTCCACATCCCCCCCAGGCGCTGTATAATCCTCCGGGTTTAGCGCTTCCCCCTTGATTATAATAATAATCAGAATGATTTTGGCGAAATTATTGCATACACAAATTTTCACTTGTCCTATATGGCAAGATGAGCGTTGCTATTTAAGCCAAGATGGCAAGTTCTGCCTATTCGGCACGACAGACATTATATATATATATATATATATATATATATATATATATATATATATATAATTATATATATATTATATATATATATATAATGTCTGTCGTGCCGAATAGGCAGAACTTGCCATCTTGGCTTAAATAGCAACGCTCATCTTGCCATATAGGACAAGCGAAAATTTGTGTATGCAATAATTTCGCCAAAATCATTCTGAACTTAACGAAAAAAATATATTTCACTGTGTTTGTTTAGTATTAAATTACTGTAAACAAATCTAAAATATATTTAGTTGGGTTAGGCTAAAATAAATTGTTCTTGTTATCACAAGGTTAGGTAAGTTTTCTAAGTTTCTTTTGGTGCAAAATTAAAAATTTTTTACCTTAACATTAATGAAAAAAATATCTTTAAACGTATAAGAGAAAATTTTGGAAAGGACTTAATTTTAAATGAGTTCTTGCTAATTGACCAGTTTTACATATTCTGCACAATATATATATATATATATATATATGCTCTTTGCTTATGACACTGTGCTCTTGGGAGATTCTGAAGAGAAGTTGCAGAGATTGGTGGATGAATTTGGTAGGGTGTGCAAAAGAAGAAAATTAAAGGTGAATACAGGAAAGAGTAAGGTTATGAGGATAACAAAAAGATTAGGTGATGAAAGATTGAATATCAGATTGGAGGGAGAGAGTATGGAGGAGGTGAACGTATTCAGATATTTGGGAGTGGACGTGTCAGCGGATGGGTCTATGAAAGATGAGGTGAATCATAGAATTGATGAGGGAAAAAGAGTGAGTGGTGCACTTAGGAGTCTGTGGAGACAAAGAACTTTGTCCTTGGAGGCAAAGAGGGGAATGTATGAGAGTATAGTTTTACCAACGCTCTTATATGGGTGTGAAGCGTGGGTGATGAATGTTGCAGCGAGGAGAAGGCTGGAGGCAGTGGAGATGTCATGTCTGAGGGCAATGTGTGGTGTGAATATAATGCAGAGAATTCGTAGTTTGGAAGTTAGGAGGAGGTGCGGGATTACCAAAACTGTTGTCCAGAGGGCTGAGGAAGGGTTGTTGAGGTGGTTCGGACATGTAGAGAGAATGGAGCGAAACAGAATGACTTCAAGAGTGTATCAGTCTGTAGTGGAAGGAAGGCGGGGTAGGGGTCGGCCTAGGAAGGGTTGGAGGGAGGGGGTAAAGGAGGTTTTGTGTGCGAGGGGCTTGGACTTCCAGCAGGCATGCGTGAGCGTGTTTGATAGGAGTGAATGGAGACAAATGGTTTTTAATACTTGACGTGCTGTTGGAGTGTGAGCAAAGTAACATTTATGAAGGGATTCAGGGAAACCGGCAGGCCGGACTTGAGTCCTGGAGATGGGAAGTACAGTGCCTGCACTCTGAAGGAGGGGTGTTAATGTTGCAGTTTAAAAACTGTAGTGTAAAGCACCCTTCTGGCAAGACAGTGATGGAGTGAATGATGGTGAAAGTTTTTCTTTTTCGGGCCACCCTGCCTTGGTGGGAATCGGCCGGTGTGATAATAAAAAATAAATATATATATATATATATAATGTGTGTGTGTGTGTGTGTGCAAGAAATTCGCAAGAGCAGGCGAAATATACACAAACGCTGATCTCTGGCTGAAGGAGACTCGAACCTACGAACCTTGGAACAAGGTACGCAGTGCTTTACCAATCTACCCACACTAGACCAATACCTTGGAGTCCAGCTTGCGCTAGACTTTGATCCAAGGCAGCCAGCTTTCAGGGAGAAGGCTTACAGCTTTTCATCTCATCCCCTGCATGCATCAGCCTTACTAGAGAGATTAACAATGCAAGGAATTCGCAAGAGCAGGCGAAATATATACAAACACTGATCTCTGGCTGAAGGAGACTCGAACATACGAACCTTGGAACAAGGTACGCAGTGCTTTACCAATCTAGTAAGGCATGCAGGGGATGAGATGAAAAGCTGTAAGCCTTCTCCCTGAAAGCTGGCTTCCTTGGATCAAAGTCTAGCGCAAGCTGGACTCCAAGGTATTGGTCTAGTGTGGGTAGATTGGTAAAGCACTGCGTACCTTGTTCCAAGGTTCGTAGGTTCGAGTCTCCTTCAGCCAGAGATCAGTGTTATATATATATAATGTGGTAGTGGGCATGTTAGCAGATGGGTCTATGTAAGACGGGGTGAAGAACGTTAGTGGTGTTGAAGTATCTATGGAAAAAAGTTTTATCTAGAGAGGAAAAAAAAGTGATGCAGTATAGTACAGTGGCACCAACACTTTCATGTAGGTGTGAGGGATGGACTGTGACAGCTCCAGCGGGGAGGCTGAAGGCAGTGGAGCTGTCATCTTCGAGAACTACGTGTAATTTGGTGTGAATATCATGCAGAAAATTCGGAATGTAGAAATTAAAAGGCGAAGTGGGGTGACCAGAGGGTTGACGAGAAATAATTGAGGTAGTTTGAGCATGTGGAGAGGATGACTAGGGATAGGTTGGCAAATAGTGTATAATTCTAGCGTGGAAGGTAGGAGGGGGTAGGGGTTTCGTCCCAGGAATGGGTGGAGAGGGGATAAAAGAGGATTTGGATTTTAAGCATACAGCAGACTCGTCATACAATGCAATACTACCATAATTTTTAAAGGGGGGAATCAGTAAGCCAGCAGAATGCTTCGGTCAGATGACGTAAGCTCCATCTGCGGGTCATCATATGAATAAGACTCGTATCAGGAAACACTTGTCCTGTTTCCTGATAAACGTTACCTAACCTAGCAGGTTCGTGTGAGCATGTTACATGGGAGCGAATGAAGACAAGTGGATTTTTTGTCGGAGTGAGTAAGGTATTTAGGGAAACCGGTTAGTAGGACTTGAATCCTGGAGGTGGGAAGGGCGGTTTGTTGTTCATCAGGAATCAGGACGAGTGCTTCCTGACAAGAGTCTCAAATCATTAGCTGATCTTCCCTCCGAAGAAGGGGATGGGGATGTTACAGTCAGAGAGTAAGATAAGAGATGTATTGTGACGTCAGCACATTTCTGGAATTGAATGAATGATGGTGAGTGTTTTCTTTGAGTCACTGCCTTGGCGGGAGACAACCGTTAAGGTAAAAAATCTGTTCCAACAACACCTATGTGCTCTCATGATCAATGTAAAAATTGTATATTATGCAACACTTAAAGTGTATATTATGTATGTAACACTTATATACAAATTCACCTAAACCTATTATAAATTTACTACTGATTTAATTGAACCTAAATAAAATTTTAATTAAAAATAAATTAAAATCTCTGATTACTAAATTAAGCTTAAATAAAAATTAATATTTAATTAAGCTTAAATAAAACTTAAGTTGTTGACTTAAACATACAAAAGGTATGTGCGAATTTTTTACATAATTTCCTAAATGCAGAACATATAAATGAATAATATAATAACTGCATACTAAAATGTAATGCTATATGAACCCTTCGAGAAATTTTAAGTGAAGGGGTGTGTGGAAGAGCCGTAGAGTGACGCTGGGGTGGGGGGAAGGGGTGTGTGGAAGAGCCGTAGAGTGACGCTGGGGTGGGGGGAACACCATATAAATTTAATGAGTGAGCACTGGACTTAATTGTGCAATGCAATTTGGCGTCTTTCGAAGCCAAATTGGGGTGTTTCAGCCTGAATTTGTAATAAGAACCCATGACAATGTCCCCTGCTGAAGAATTGGCACAGGAAATTTGCGGAACCTCAAGAATTGTGTGTGAATGGCAGAACATCATTCACAGGGAAGTGCACCATTAATCCTTACATTTAGATCATTAGCTGGTCAGTGTAGGATCTAGGTGTTAGGCAGGTGATAAGATAAGATAAGATAAGATTTCGTTCGGATTTTTAACCCCGGAGGGTTAGCCACCCAGGATAACCCAAGAAAGTCAGTGCGTCATCGAGGACTGTCTAACTTATTTCCATTGGGGTCCTTAATCTTGTCCCCCAGGATGCGACCCACACCAGTCGACTAACACCCAGGTACCTATTTGCTGCTAGGTGAACAGGACAATAGGTGTAAGGAAACGTGTCGGAATTTCCACCCGCCGGGAATCGAACCCGGGCCCTCCGTGTGTGAAGCGGGAGCTTTAGCCACCAGACCACCGGGCCACAAGCCACCAGACCACCGGGCCAGGTGTTGTGGTGTGATCCATCTACAGTAAATAAATGGTAAGTGTTAATACCAATTATATTTTGCATAGCCAGCAAGCCTAATCCTATACAGTCCACACAACTTTAATTACCAGAGTAGCTGGTTTTAATATTATAATTATTAATTTAATGTCAGGTTTAGTTTTTTGTGAGAGTGGTGAAGAAGTGGGCAGTCGAGGGAGTTAGTTCATTGACCTATTGTGACTAAGTCCCACTCACCTCTCACAAATTACTTGCAGGTAATAATTCAGGTAATACTCTGTAAGTCTCCTGCAGGTGATTTGCTCACATAACAATTTTCACATGGTATTTAAATTTCCTAAATTAAAACTCTTTAAATCTGAACAAAAACTTGCTTAAACCTACATAAAAACTTAAACCAAAAAATACTTGCTTACATAAACCTAAATTTAATTACTTAAACCTCTATAAAAACTTGCGAACTTAGTGTTACTTGTTTACCTAAACCTAAATAGCCAATACCTAAACTTTCTCATTGATTTTATTGAGTTATTCTAGGTTAATTTACACAAGTTAACATGTAAGACAACTGTAAAAAATTAAACCTGGATAAAAAACTTACTAACGTTGAGGTAAACAAGGTTGGTGTGGTGCATCGTTTGTCTCGTCTGCTTTTACTAAGGCGCTCTCCCCAACACAAGGACTGGGGACGAGACTGATGCTCCGCTGTCAAACGCATTCTTCTCTCACAGTACATCATTTACCAACCCTCATATGACGCTCAGTGTCCCTCGTTAGTGGGTATTTGTGATTTCCTGTCACATTAACGGGTTAATTTATTCGCAGGGAGGGCGTGTAATTATCAATATGGGTTAGTAACTCAGAGGAAGGGGGTGGAAAACATGTCGTACAGAAGAGTAGTCAGCTGCAGGCCGGGCAGAGTGGTTCCATAGTTCCCCTTGCCTGAGGTGTGTGTGTGTTGGTTTTGGTCATCTCTCTTTTGAAATCTCTGGATATTGCTCACTTGAGATTTGTCACTTATCCCCTGGACATACTGCATTTTTTCCTCAGGCGGACGTGAACTTAAGGTAGGTGGATGAGTAGTGGTTCCATAGCTTGCTACTTCAATAAATTCATTCACCTAACCTATGTTCACATGTTATTTGAGTTTAGCTTGAGTGGCAAATCGCTGAAAGCGATTCAAATTGAATTATTCAGGAGAATATTAAGTAACAAACGTTATAGCTGAACGTTTTTTTATCAAGGAGAGCGTTAGTATCTGCGGTATCGTGATGTGGGGTAGGGGGGAGGCAGGGTTTCACATTACAGTATACAAACAGATGAAAATTGATGGGATGTGTTGCCGGTGTGATGTGCAGGAGGTGCCAGCAGCTGTATCGAGGTATTTGGCATCTCTGAGGGGACCTAGAAAGGGCGGGAAAGAAAAGGTCAATAAATCATGAACCGAGGCACGCCACAACTGTCGACAACGACCCTGTCTCTCAGCACGCTCACCCCCCCTTAGCCCGTGGCCTCTAGCACCTAGCTACGTAGATGATAGCTTCCTAGACCTTACCACCTAGGTTGTACCTGAATGATAGCTCGTAGCGGTGTTCCCCCCACCGCCTCATAGCTGTCTCTAAGCTCCTAGCAGTAACCCCTTCCAGCTTCCCCCTAGCTAATATCAGTGCCCCGCTGCAGCATCTCCTTAGCTAATAGTAGTACCCCTTGGCAGCTGCCCCTTAGCTCACAGCAGTACCCTCTGGGCTGCCCTCTAGTGCATGGTAGTACTCCTTGCCAGCTACAATTCTTCCAACTATCCCCTACCAGCTACCTCTAATACCCAGCCTCTTAGCTCCTAGCAGTTCACCTCACCCCTAGTAGAACACCTTAATGGTAATAATTAAAAATGTATATAACATGCTCATTGTTTACTTAGTCCTATTTGGAGGAGAGAGAATATAATGTATATGTGAATTTTTATCTCCATCGGGAAGGGGAACAGAATTCTTCCTCCGTAAGCCATGTTTGTCGGAAGTGGCGACTAAAATGCCGGGAGCAAGGGGCTACTAACCCTTTCTCCTGTATATACGTATTACTAAATTTAAAATGAGACTTTTTTTTCCTTTTGAGTCCCCCAGCCTTGGTGGGATACGGCCGGTTTGTCGAAAGAAGCAAGATGTGAATTTTGACTTGCTTCCCACTAGGCGGGCTGAAACAGCACGGGTTAGATTTCCAGGCTAGCCGCAGTGTATATATAATATCTATTAACACATCGGCCGTCTCCCACCAAGGCAGTGTGGCCCGAAAAAGAAAAACTTTCATCATTCACTCAGTCACTGTCTTGCCAGAGGGGTGCTTTACAGTTATAAAACTGCAACATTAACACCCCTCCTTCAGAGTGTAGACACTGTACTTCCCATCTCCAGGACTCAAGTCCGGCCTGCCGGTTTCCCCCGAATCCCTTCATAAATGTTACCTTGCTTACACTCCAGCAGCACAGTCCTAAAAACCATTTATCTCCATTCGCTTCTTACACGCTCACATGCTTGCTGAAAGTCCAAGCCAATCGCGCACACAACTTCCTTTAACCAAGGAGGAGCTTGGACATGGGTGAAATTCCAGTCACTTAAAACGACGGATATAGCCCCACTCAATAAAGGTGGCAGCAAAGCATTAGCTAAGCACTATAGATCAATAGTTCTGACGTCCCACATAAAAATCTTTGAAAGAGTGCTAAGAAGCAGGATTGCAAATCACCTGGATTCCCAAAATCTGCACAATCCAGGGCATGGGTTCAGGGCAGGTCGCTCCTGCCTCTCAAAACTACTGGATCACTATGATATGGCCTTGGATGCACTGGAAGAAAATCAGAATGCAGATGTAATATACACAGACTTTGCAAAAGCATTTGACAAATGCGATCATGGCGTAATAGCCCATAAAATACGTGCTAAAGGAATAACTGGGTGAAGTGGGGAGATGGATCTTCAACTTCCTAACAAATCGAACACAGAGTAATGGTCAACAGAGTTAAATCGGAGGCTGCCATAGCGAAGAGCTCTGTTCCACAAGGCACAGTACTTGCCCCCCATCTTATTCCTCAGCCTCATATCAGACATAGACAGAGACATACACGACAGCGGTTAACCTCCAAGAAGATATAAACAAAGTTTTCCAGTGGGCAACGGTAAACAACATGATGTTCAATGAGGACAAATTCCAACTACTCCGTTATGGAAAACTGGACGAGATAATAACTAGAACAGAGTATACTACAGACTCTGGCCATACAGTAGAGCGGAAAAATAATGTAAGGGACCTGGGAGTAGTAATGTCTGAGGATCTCACTTTCAAGGATCACAACAGTGCCACGATCGCAAGTGCAAAGAAAATGATAGGATGGACAATGAGAACGTTCAAAACGAGAGATGC
>NC_091332.1:14599017-14649017 GCF_038502225.1 Cherax quadricarinatus | reverse complement strand
GGAGACAGAAGGGGCTCCAGAGGGACGGAGAGGTGTGGCACATCACGAGGTGCTGGACACGGTACACACAACCGAGGAAGTGAAGAGGCTTCTGAGTGAGCTAGATACCTCAAAGGCAATGGGGCCAGATAACATCTCTCCATGGGTCCTGAGAGAGGGAGCAGAGGCACTGTGTACCCTTAACAACAATATTCAATACATCTATCGAAACAGGGAGATTGCCTGAGGCATGGAAGACAGCAAATATAGTCCCAATCTTTAAAAAAGGAGACATACATGAAGCACTAAACTACAGACCAGTGTCACTGACATGTATAGTATGCAAAATCATGGAGAAGATTGTCAGGAGAAGAGTGGTGGAACACCTAGAAAGGAATGATCTCATCAACAGCACCCAACATGGTTTCAGGGACGGGAAATCCTGTGTCACAAACCTACTGGAGTTCTATGACAAGGTAACAGCAGTAAGACAAGAGAGAGGGGTGGGTGGATTGCATTTTCTTGGACTGCAAGAAGGCGCTTGACACAGTACCACACAAGAGATTAGTGCAAAAACTGGAGGACCAAGCAGGGATAACAGGGAAGGCACTACGATGGATCAGGGAATATTTGTCAGGAAGACAGCAGCGAGTAATGGTACATGGCGAGGTGTCAGAGTGGGCACCTGTGACTAGCGGGGTCCCACAGGGGTCAGTCCTAGGACCAGTGCTGTTTCTGGTATTTGTGAACGACATGACAGAAGGAATAAACTCTGAGGTGTCACTGTTTGCAGATGACGTGAAGTTGATGAGAAGAATTCATTCGATCGAAGACCAGGCAGAACTACAAAGGGATCTGGACAGGCTGCAGACCTGGTCCAGCAATTGGCTCCTGGAGTTCAATCCCACCAAGTGCAAAGTCATGAAGATTGGGGAAGGGCAAAGAAGACCGCAGACGGAGTACAGTCTAGGGGGCCAGATACTACAAACCTCACTCAAGGAAAAAGATTTTGGGGTGAGTATAACACCAGGCACATCTCCTGAAGCGCACATCAACCAAATAACTGCTGCAGCATATGGGCGCCTGGCAAACCTCAGAACAGCATTCCGACATCTTAATAAGGAGTCGTTCAGGACCCTGTACACCGTGTATGTTAGGCCCATATTGGAGTATGCGGCACCAGTTTGGAACCCATACCTAGCCAAGCACGTGAAGAAACTAGAGAAAGTGCAAAGGTTTGCCACAAGACTAGTCCCAGAGCTAAGAGGTATGTCCTACGAGGAGAGGTTAAGGGAAATCAACCTGACGACACTGGAGGACAGGAGAGATGGGGGGGACATGATAACGACTTACAAAATACTGAGAGGAATTGACAAGGTGGACAAAGACAGGATGTTCCAGAGACTGGACACGGCAACAAGGGGACACAGTTAGAAGCTGAAGACACAGAGGAATCACAGGGATGTTAGGAAGTATTTTTTTCAGCCACAGAGTAGTCAGGAAGTGGAATAGTTTGGGAAGAGATGTAGTGGAGGCAGGATCCATACATAGCTTTAAGCAGAGGTACGATAAAGCTCATGGTTCAGGGAGAGTGACCTAGTGGCGACCAGTGAAGAGGCGGGGCCAGGAGCTTGGACTCGACCCCTGCAACCTCAACTAGGTGAGTACACACACACACATATGTAAACACGTAAATTTAGTCAACTCTAATCATTTAAATTATTTACTGTGTAAATCATCTGATTAATTACATGAATTCTGTGGTTGATCTAACACGTTGAAAAAAAGTAGTGTAAATTATATCGCTCAAAACTGCATATAGATCATTAATTATTTACATACTTCATGTAAATCGTCTAATTCTTCCTAAACTTTATTTAAGCTTAATGAACTTCACTTAGGTTATTATTTATAAACTTCATTCAGCTCTCGAAACTTCAAAGGTATATTAAAGGTAAGCTCATTAATGAATTTTATTCAACTCATTATTTATTAACTTCATTCAGCTTATTAATGAATTTCATTATTTGCAAACTTCAGTAAAGTCGTTTAATCAGCTTAAGACACCAGCATGTATATACCATCACAACATATTTCACACTCGGCCGCAAGGCTCGTGCAGCGCTTGAGGAGGGGAAGGTAATCAGGGCTAAGTAGAATCTCTTATAATCTTGACCTGATAAAGCTTTCTAGCGTGAAATGTCCTGATAAAGCTCTACTGCGAAAGACATTTTCAGCTAATAAAGCTGAGCGAAACTTTTCCAATAAAGTTCTCATGGCGAAATGTCCCAATCCAATAAAGCTTTCATTGGCGAAATGTCCCATTAAAGCTCTCCTTAGAGTGAAATGTTTTCCTTGTAAAACTGCTTATAGCTAAACTGCCCGATAAAATTCTGCATAAAGCGAAACTGCCCCAATAAAGCGCTCGTTAGAGCAAAACGTTGCCCATGAAGGCTTGTTTTGTTTGTTTATCTTCATTCTTTGTGGTCCACCAACGAACAAGAACTCTGGACTGACATTATCTAGGGACAATTCAGCTGATGTAATAAGTGATGAAAGCAGCAGTAATAATCGTGGTAATAAAAGTAGTGATAAATTATATGATGATGAGCAAGAGAAGGGGAAATAAGAATAATAAGGATTGAAGTTTGTAATTTATATAGATGAGGGTAATCTGGAGAGTGACTGACACACAGTCCGTGTGAGGGGAATTGTACTCGTGGAATCAATGTGAAGTGGATGAAGATAGTATAAGGAAAGGAGGGTGGAGATGGGCGAGGAAGTATAAATGAAGGAGATTGAATGGCAGGGGAGAGAATGAATGTGCAATTATCAGCATGGAATGTGGGTGTTCTTATCTATTTGTGGTTGCAGAGGTCCAGTCATAGTTCCTGGTCCCGCCTATTCGCTGGTCGCTACTAGACTCGCTTTCTCCCTGCTCCATGAGTTTTATCATGTGTGTAATATGGGCAACCTTGTTACCTAATTTTTTTAGTTAGCTGGAAAAAGTAAACAGATGAGCTAATTACATTCTGAGGTGCAAGGAAAGGGGGATTCGAAAGCGGCTGCAAATTTCCTCAGTACTTCCGACCAATGACCCAGCTATGTTCCTTTCATCAAATATAGTACATTTAGCTTTTCCGTGTAATTTTTGCTGTGTGTATTAAAAGTATTATTGCTGTTATTATTAACATTGCTTGTTTTTCCAAGTGTATTTAACAGTGTGTTGGACGAGTATACAGATGGTGAGAAGCTCGGAGGGACACAAGAATGACACTGGTGTAAACCATAACACTACACTGATTAGATAGCACTCTAAATGCAGTTGAAACAGTGTGAAGGAGAGGGACAAGAAACAGCGAAATAGGATCGCACGTTTGGTGACGGTACCAGCACCCACGTGATACTTGAGGCACTAGAACGCCTGTTCAGCTTTGTTGGTTTCCAGCTTGAGGAAAGTCTGATAGAGCACACTACACAGTGGTAGAGACAAACAATATACAAAGTTTAAAGATTAGATATCATTGGGTCCTGGAAGACTGGAATCAGTCGGTCAAGCGTTAAGAGGTGGGGGTCAGGAGCAATGAATCGTTACCTTCAAACATAGCTAGTCTGTTCTATTTATTTACTATCCAGAGTGGCTGAGACGCAATACTTGCAAGAAAGCTAGAAATAGTCCTGACTACTAGGGAGGAAGCAGTAGGGTTCCTGGCGGACACTTTATTGGTTGGCATCGCTGTGAGCCCCTGCTGAGTATGGCACTGGGGAAAACATATCATTAAGTTTTTGCACGAATACATACACGCAATCATTCACAGGAACTTGTATATATGCTTCTCAGAGACACGACAAGCGTAAGGGTAGGTGATGAACAGGGAAGCCTAGACTTGGTCTTTACATTAAAAGCTATATATATATATATATATATATATATATATATATATATATATATATATATATATATATATATATATATATATATATATATATATATTTCTAATGTTGTGATGTTAATTGTGTTGGTCTCAAGCTCTATTGACAAGACTAGTTTTTTCCTCGAAACATTAAATTCCTCACAGACCTCCCTGTCCTTGTTGGTCAGCTCTTCCCCTTCCGTCCTCGTTAATACTGCGTAATTTTCAACTATTATCTACTTTCTGATGTGGCTTTATAGAAGTTTTGGTTCTCACTTTTCTTGCCGTAATGTTTTTACACTGCCGTTCTGAATCTTCTCGAAATCGCATATTCATTTCTGCATTCTCTGCTCACGTTCTAATTATTTTTTTTTTTTGCCTTTACAAGGGTGGTTGAACCAAGAATTCTCATTTGCAGAGTCTTTTCTTACGTTATGGTTTTGTTTCTCTTCCTCCTGTCATACTCTTTCCAGGAATATTACCATCACGTACGTAAAATGCAGAACTAAAGAGACAATTCACTCCCAATGATCTTTCTTATGTTATATATATAACATATATAAGATAGATCATCATAGGGAGTGAATTCTCTCGTAGTTCTGTATTTTACTTATATGATAATATTCCTGGAAAAAGTATGACAGGAGGAAAAGAAACAGAAATAACGTAAGAAAAGACTGCAAATGAGAATTCTTAGTTCAACCACACTTGTAAAGGCAAAAAAAAATAATAAAAAAAATTAGAACGTGAGCAGAAAATGCAGAAATGAATATGCGATTCCGAGAAGATTCAGAACAGCATTGTAAAAACATTACGGCAAGAAAAGTGAGAACCAAAACTTCTATAAAGCCACATCAGAAAGTAGATAATAGTTGAGAATTACGCAGTATTAACGAGGACTGAAGGGGAACAGCTGACTAACAAGGGCAGGGAGGTCTGTGAGGAATTTAATGTTTCGAGGAAAAAACTGGTCTTGTCAATAGAGCTTGAGACACACTTAACACAACAGAGGATAAAGAAGTTGCCTAGCAGATTAAATACTGTGTGATCTCCTAGCTACATGGCACATTCTGGAAATCTGGAACATAGCAGATCTCATAAAAACAAGGGGATGTACAGACAATAAAAGCTGATATCCTTAACTCGACTCACGAAATCGTAATGACACGATTGCAAACAAACCATACCACGGGCGGGTATGGTATGTATATGCAGAGACTCTGATCGCGGGTTCTATTCCCGCCCGTGGTATGGTTTGTCTGATATCCTTAAATTGCACAATATCTAATTTAATAAAGCTAATGATGTGTTGGAACTAAGGGTGTGTTAAAGTATAGGTATCGGTGGTATCGGCTGATTTTTATTATATTGGTATCGACCTAAAACTGCATATCAGTATCGGTATTTGCAAAATTTTTAGTATATTCCTATCCATAGTTGGAACACCTGGATAGGCATAGTTAAGAATGAGAGCCAGGTGAATACCTTTTTTTGCAAACTTGCTAGGAGTAATACGAGAGTAACAGAAATTAGGCGGCAGGAAATTAGGGATGAGAGAATTGCATATTCACAGTCTGAAAGAAGGTGTTAGACACTGTTGCCTACAAGAGACTAGCCCACTTCTGAGTGGAAGGAGACAGCAAAGGATGGTATGGGAAAAGTTGTCGGGATGGACGAGCGTGACAAATGGTGTTCCACAAAGTTCCGCACCAGGACCGGTACAGTGCTAGGCATAAACATCACGGTCCTGTGTATTCTTGTTTGCAGACGTAAAGATACTCAGGAAAATGAATACACCAAAGAATCCAGAGGAAGGCTAAAAGAGGACTGACGGACTGCAAGAATGATCAGACAGCTATTGGGCTTCAGCCTCAACAAGTGCATGGTTATGAAAATCGGTGAAGTAGAGAAGACCAGATACGAAATACTGGTTGTGTGATGTTAATATTCCAGGTGAAACCAGCGTGTACGGCCATCATCAATGTCGCATGACCTGTCCTGCTGATAACTGACACCTTCGAGAGGCGACAGTTTTTCTGGCAAATCCAGAATTAACTAATTAACAGCATCTTCGTTTAAACTCGAATAAGTGACATCTAGATTTAAAAATAAGATATAAATCATATCGTACATCACATTAGGAAAGAAGAAGGACCTGGAGTGAAGCATAAATGCCAGCACATCTCTACAGCAGCACAAGAACTGAACAACAACGCCACCGCCTTTAATGCCTTCTGGAAAACTTTTTAAAATGACATTCAGACTCAAAAAAAAAAAAAATCCTGCAAGACCTTGTTTATGACATACGTCAGACCTCCCTGAGTGTGTATCAGTTCGTGCATGTGCACGCACGCACACACACTCGTACACCTTGAAATGCAGGTAAGATATGGCACAAGAAACACATACACATACACACATACACACACACACGTACACACACACACACACACACACACACACACACACACATACACACATACACATACACACACATACACATACACACATACACACATACACATACACACACATACACACACACACACACACACACACACACATACACACACACACATATACATACACACACACACACACACACACACACACACACACACACACACCCGTCATTCACGATACAAAACATCGTGTACGTCAGGCCCATATTGGAGTACACAGCACCAGTATAGAACCCACAACTGGTCAAGGATATCAAGAACGTGGAGAAACTTCAGGGGTTTGCAACAAAACTAGTCCCTGAGCTAATGTCCTATGCCACTGGAGTACAGGAGTACTAGGGGTATATGAGGAGGACATACAAAAGACTGGGAGGAATATATAAGGTGAACATAATCATAGGAATGTTAGGCATTTCTTCAGCCTCAGTCGTCAGGAAGTGCAACAATCTGGAAACTGAAATGGTTGAGGCGGGATCCATACATAGCTTTAGGAAGAGGTACGACAAGGGGGCCAGCGAAGAGGCGGGGCCAGAAGCTGTGGCTCGATCCCTGCAACTACACATAGGTAAGTACACGCAAAATTGCATCGTTCACTGAGGCCTTGGAACACTGACAAGTTGTCTGAACGCCTACCCCATCCACCAGCGACTCCCATCCATTTCCCCCAGCACCATTACGATGGAGATATCTTCATAAAATTTCCATTTCGCTTGTGCTTGGGATAGGCCATCTCGAGAGATGGCAATTCCGAAGTGATAATAACTCTAGCTATACTGAACGGAATTTCTGCAGGATGGGTCACATACATAGTGTTGAAATATGTCAGCCTGAGCAGGGAGACTTCAGTAGCGCATTGAGGATATCGTCAAGCATTCCATTAGATACTCATCAGCTACGGCAGCTTCATAAGTTTCCTTCCAGCAAAGCTGGGGATACTGCTACTTGATTTGCTTTTGCCTGTCCCACACAGGAGAACTGAAATTTTTATGAAGATATCTCCTTCATCCCAGAGTGAGGGGGAAGTAACAGAAATTATGAGACAGGAAAAAGGTGGGGTGAGAAATTAGGATGACAATATATCTCGGTATATGCAGTAATATTACAGTACAGGATCACAACATATGTTTAAAAAACATACTGGCACTAGCCTGGTGACAGCCAGCACGAACACCACGAAACAAACAGTACTTCACATGTACTAAACAACACCCACTAAATGTCGACTGACTTAAAGCTAAGTTGGACAGGGCTGAGCTGCATTGCTGAACATCAGTTTATCAGAGACAACACACACACATATTACACATACAAATACATTCACAGATACATAGATATCCATATACACATACATGTAGATACATATACAGACAGGTGTGTGAGAGCGCACACACACACACACACACACACACACACACACACACACACACACACACACACACACACACACACACACACACACACACACACACACACACTCCAGCATCAACCCATGTGGCAAATGTTCAGAGATGAAGAGCTAAAAAAAATAGTGTGTAATTAGTAAGTTTCACCGAGCATGAATGTTGCTCTTATACGATGCACTTCTCTGCTCTCTGGTATGTTAAGCTGGTCTACTCAGGCACACAGTCTGGGGATGTGAGGAAGAAGATGGGGTTTGCGAAGAGCAAAGGGAATGGGGCGTGGGTAAAGATGAGAGAGAATGTGTCGGGGCAGCAGTAGGGGTGAAGAGAATAAGAGGGAATTGGTGTGGAAAAAAGTGAAGTGAAGGGGGGGGAGAGGGCAAGGGAATGGGGTTTTACCTGTTGATTCCCAGGATTATCTCCACGCTGTTTGGTTTCAAACTAATGCTGCTTGGTTGATGGTCTAGTTAATCAGGCTGTTGGTGCTCGTCGCAAGCAGACACCACTGTTTGGCTGATGAAGAACTGTTTGAAGTATCTTGGCATGTTACCCCCTTGAAGGCATTTAGGAGATTAATCGGTAATTCCTTTGTATCTGAAGGGAAGTAGTAGTCGATAGAGTACTCCTGCCTTAGAGTATCATCATTCGCTTAATTATTATTATTTTTTTTTGAAGAGCCCTGATAAACAACCTATCACTTGTCTTGCAGTTGTGATACTTTGTTCATTGAATGTATGATCTTGCTACTTAGTTTTCATATAATGGAGTAGCTGAAATATGTCCTCGTTGGCCATCATAGTCTACTCTAAGACTTGCCTTACATCGGCTTGAAGGTTTGGGTTTTTCGATGCCACTCAGGCTCAGCGTCCTCTGCAAAATGATAGTGCGACGATTTTTATTTATCTATGCCAGCTTTGAGAATGAGAGAAGAGTACCGTCTTGAAGAACAGCTTTTCATTGTGTAGGCTTTTGTTGACTACTATAGTTTGGATCTAATTAGCTAATAGTTCAATTTCATCTTTGCACTTATCCACTTTTTGTACCTGCGTTTTATGTTTAATTTCAATATGATCTCATTTGCAGAAGGCTTTTGTAAAATCTATGTATATTAAGTAGGCATTTTGTTTGTGCTCCAGTGCTTCCGGAACCATGTTAGAGTTTTGGAGCACCCTGCTCTAAACCCATGTTGTATTGTGTAAATGTTGTAGTTCATGCATATAAGTTGTACTTTTTAGCACTGAGTGAGACCTGAAAATAAAGGTTTTCTTAATATACTCTTCTTACCATGAAATTCGCATTGTGTTGTCAGTATTTAGCTCATTTCTGTTTTCTGTAACAATTTCATCTGCTTAAAGAGGAGCCTACTACTAGATAGTTTTTAATCTTGGATTTTACTTAAGAGAATAAGCATTTAGGGTTGCTTTCGCTGTAGCCAATGTTTTTTCCCCTTCTTTCCTGGGCATTGTATGAGGCTTTAAATTTGATCTCAATGATGTCTGTTTCTCCTATCAGTGTCTCTTTTCATTGTTGAGAAAGTCTGGAACCTTTGAGAAGTTCTGAGACTCTTTCCCTGTAAAGGGAGTGGTGTTCCTTTTCCAATCATTATTTTCTTTATTTCCTTAATAGTACAAGTTAGAGAATGTTTCTAGTGCCACAGTGTTTATCCATTAAAGGTTTATATTTATCCAGTCATGGTTTATATTCATGTTACCCAGTATGTACTATTCTCTCGGTAAATTTATAACTGATTTTTAAAAGTTAATGCAATGCTTTTCAGTATTGTATACCATTATTATGGTGATACAAAGTTAATATTGTTGTTAATATTTAATTTGTTGACAATACCCACAGGATGGTTTGTTGGGCTGCTCGAGTCTGGTGTCTTTGCAGGTCTGACTTAAGTCACAATATTAAGTCACATCGTTATTTGTGAATATTAAGTTGAGTATTTTCCAACCTGATCAGTTCTGTTACTGTCTGGCTTAAGACTAATTTTCCAGGCTTGCTTGTTGGGAAATAAGTGACTGTTCGTCTGAACAACCTCTTGAATCTCTTCTTGCTATCAGTGTATGTTATATTCTGTTTTTTGTAGTATCTTAAATTTAAATCACTAAGGGGTGATGTTTAGGGCAATGTTTATAAGGTTTCTCAAGGCAATGCTTGATTTTAAGTACTTTATCTTTAAATTGATGAGAAATTGTATCAAGTAATTTGTATATAAGAACGTTGAACAAATTGGATTTCATTTTTCACTGTCATCACTTTGACTACATCGTTTGTGGTGTTAAGCAGCTCACTGCAAATGAGTTTAACGTAAACTAAACCCTGTGGTCTGTTTATTATCTCTTGTCGTACGAGACTGTACCTCGGAGAGTCAGAGGTGATGGGGTGTTGGGAGAGCGAGGAGGAAAGTAGAGAGAATGAAGATAGAGAAGAGCTAAGAATAATAAGAAAGGATGCAAGATTAAAAAAAATGAAAACTGGAACATAATACAAAACTGAATTTAAGCAATACATAACGCAGAAGGTTATTGTAAGGAACCTAAGAGTATTTCAGAAATTTTTTGTTCAAAATCATTACTATCACAACTTAAGAAAGTCAAACTGGATAATGACAAAATGAAGTTGCTTTCACTCCCTCTCATCCAGTGATAACCTTTAAGGCACCGGTACTCTCTTGAATTAAACATCGCTGCATATAAATAATCCCATTCATGGCATGAAATTGAAAGCCTGGAGAATATACTTGGAAATTTCTCTTCATGTATCATTTCAGTTAAACACCTAAACTGTTGGTCACACTTTAAAAATCCCAAGAATGGTAGTCTCCGGAGCTCTGGAAGCAAGTCACATTATACTGGTGGGAAATACTGGAGGGCTGGTTGCAAATCTGCACACACGAAATAACTTCCTATACGACCATAATACTCGACAGACAACGCAATATATCTAAGTGATGACATCATATGAATTGTGAGCTAAGGCTTTTCGAAACCTTTTAAGTATAAAGCTAATTTCAAATATATCAATACGAGTCATTAAATAGGGTAAATTAACAGGTACTTTATAACTAGTAATGATAATTATTTTTGTGGGACCTAAGTAGTAATGTGTGCAGGTAGCACAGTCAACTTGAGGTCGTCTGGCAGAGAGCCTTTAGAAGATTGAGCAGCATTGTATAGCCCTTGTGGTTTAGCGCTTCTTTTTGATTATAATAATAGAAGATTGAGAAAGGATGGGATGTGAAGTGTGGATAGAAGTGGGAAGTAAGTGGGTGATGAAGAACGGGAGAGAACAGTAGGGAGGATAGAAAACTTACTGAGGGAAGGATAGTAAATGAGGTGAATACACAACTTATCCAGGGGACGTTAGAAATAATTGGATAGATAATTTATCGAAGAAAGGATTAAGAGATGGACGGCTCTGGTGGCCTGGTGGTTAACGCTCTCGCTTCACACGGTGAGGGCCTGGGTTCGATTCCCAGCCAGAGTAGAAACATTGGACGTGTTTCTTTCCACCTGTTGTCTATGTTCCCCATCAGTAAAATGGGTACCTGGGTGTTAGTCGACTGGTGTGGGTCGCATCCTGGGACACTGACCTAAGGAGGCCTGGTCACAGACCGGGCCGCGGGGGCGTTGACCCCCGGAACTCTCTCCAGATAAACTCCAGATACCTTACTCAGGAAAGGATAGAAGCGGGAGGAGATAGATGTCACAGAAGATGTTTTAGATGTTTCATCTTAAGATATATGATAGGACAAGGTGTCTCTTGCGGTCTGCGTCCCCCCCACCCGCTACTTGCTCCACATCCACTCCCCGCACCCGTCTATTTACACACTCCACCCGTCATCCGTCTCGCCTCCCCTCACGCACCCTCAACATACTCCCCACTTCCTCTCTATCAGGATCTTATAATTTATTACCTCTACACCACGTTGCTGACCTCGATACGTTTTAAGAACTTTAAAGCGTCGAGGTATTAACGTCTCGCCGTGTTTGTGGAGTTTGAGTTCTTGTTTCTTCATTTTTTCACATTTCAGAGCTGAAGGAGGGGTGTCTTAATGCAAGTGGAGGGCTATTGGTTCAGGAAACTCGAGCTTACCTACTTTTCCATGGATCAAATCTTATTACCTGATCTGAGAGGAAAAGGAATGTGAGGGGGGTGGGGTGTCATACGTTCAATGATCACAGTAGTGTTCCTGTCACATACTCAAGGATATTGATATGCTGGATAATTACTATATTTAAAACAAGTGATGAAAAGCCATTGATATTCTTTAAGATGTTTATTCTCTCCAGACTAGGATATTGCTATACACTAACAGCCTCCTATAAGGTAGTCGAAATCGCAGAACTGGAGAAAGTACAGAGAACTCATACTACTCGTATAAGTTCAGTCTAGCATCTAAATTATTGAGAACTTCTTAATTCCCTTGAACTGTACTCCCTGGAACGTAGGCGAGAAAGACAAATTATTTATACTTGGAAAATTCTGGAGGGATTGATCCCAGACGTGCACTACAAAATTATTCCCCCAATAAAGCAAGTGGCTTTCTTCACTGAAAGCAGGACGTGTACATTAAAACATAACTCAATAAGTGTAAAGAAGCAAAGACAACACTTTTCCCCCAGACATAACGGACATTACTTAGAGCCCTGTACATGTTCCTCAGATTAGTTCCTAATCGGCTGGGCATTGGTGCATACAGCTTGGTCGATCTGTCAAGTGGGTTTTCGATAACGTGGATGGGGTAAGAATACTCACGTAGGCTGGTAGTACGTATAATATAACGGAATAATGGGAAAGCACCAACAGCCGACCTGCCTCTCTCTGCTGCCTATCTTCGACTGATCCACAAGTGCCTACGGGTAAGGGTGTTTGAAATCCTGCTATGGTCAGCAGCAATATGAATAACAGTGATTCACACAGACGGTTGGTAGTGAGTCATCTACTGGTACACTGGTTACTGGTAACTGGTTACTAGGAACTGGTACTACTACTGAGAGCTACAGTAAGATTTCCATCTTATTATAAAGTAGGTGATCAATGAACACCAAAACAAACATATATGCTCCAAGCTAAGTACACCCAAAAATGGCACTTATTATAGATATATATTTGAAGTGTTAAAGTGCACTAAAGGAAATAGCAACACACACACACATTATGGGGTTCACCTTCGCTAATGTTTTGCATGGGGCAATAGCAATTTTTCAGTGAGTCTCTACTCTTATTGATGCAAATACAAAATTTTTAAAGCTCTTTTCCTAGAGGATCACATTACGAAAGTTTAACCCTTAAACTGTCCAAACCACTTAGTACCTTGTGCGAGCACCAGCTCAGTTAAGTGCCAGCTAGAGCAAATAGTATGGTAAACACCAGCGATTCACTGATATGTCATATTAACAGATCAGGCTAGCAGCCAGAAGGCCTGGTCTGGGACCGTGCCTTTCATGTGGTGTCTGGGGCCCAAGACTTTTCAGCACCCTCCCGCCAAGCATAAGGGGAATTACCAATAGGCCCCTGGCTGCCTTCAAGAGGGAACTGGACAGATACTACCTAAAGTCAGTGCCGGATCAGCCGGGCTGTGGTTCGTACGTTGGACTACGTGCGGCCAGCAGTAGCAGCCTGGTTGATCAGGCCCTGATCCACCGGGCTGCGGGGGCGTTGATCCCCGGAATAACCTCCAGGTAAACTCCCGGAATCGTATTCAGATAACCTTAGTTCCCTGGATACTGTACGTATGATCCAAGAAGGTACTACCAAAGCTTACACACACAAATTGTTAAAAAAGGTTTGCGATAAGGAATAATCATATTTATTGTTTCCGAGGAATACCGGCTTAGTTTTATCAACGAATGAAAAAAATAAAAATTAAATAGATGCATCATGTCTTCCAACGCAATGTTTTGGTGAATTAAGAAAACATTGAAATCAGAACGTATTTCATGTGTAGTGTGAGAGAGGGAAGCTTGTGCACATGCATACCACCTTATTTAACTGTTGGTCTCTGGGACGCACTACTATCTCCCTACCTTTGTCTGACTTCCTATAATCGAATTTACTCGTTTACACGTCGTCGTTCAGTTGTATCTGATATTGAGATCATTGTTTCAATCTTCCTCACCCACCCTACGTGGCCATTTCCTAGACTAGGTCTCGTAACTTGAAATTGGAATATTTCACTAGTAAGACATGTTGAGAAACGCGAAGTAAAATTTATGCTGAATGTAAATTGAACTTTTTGCAAGATATACTTGTAATCTTGCATTTTCATAATACATAGCGACTAGAAGTTCTGACAGTGAAAAAAAAAAAATTAAGAGGCCTCAGTTGCACGTTCATGTGACAGGACGGTAATACCTCCGCGGAGGGCTGCTGTCTGCTTATGTACGAAATATATCTTAACACATTCAATTTGCCCATATTATTGCAACATTCAAAATGGTCTAACCACTAACTTTTAACATTGCCAAACCGTTGTAACATTCGTTCAGTGAAGTAAAAAGACCGCAGAACATTCTCATCTGTCTTTAATAATCACAGACTCAGGTAGTCTAAATCTTCTCATAACTTTGTAATTTTTAATTCTATGCAATCAAACAGCAGACGTGTGCCTCAGACTCTGTCTCTACTACTCTGACTCGATCTTTCATGTTTAACTCTGAGCCAAGTTCCACACCCATTCATTTGGAGTTGAATAATACCTTAACGTAGGGCTCTAGCACAATCCTGTCTTCTTCCTAGACAACTACTGTAGGTAAGTACATGAATAAGAGCAAGCTTTTATCGTGACATTTTCTCCTCAGAGCCAAGTGTCCTAACACAAATTGTTGTAAATAGTCTGGTGATATCAACAAACTCTGGAAAAGACACTTATGTACAGTTCAGGATGTTAAAGGAAACTTTACGCTGGGAGTGGAGAATGTCCTGAACAATACAAGAGTGTCCTGCTCCACATAAGCTTGCTTTGTACCGGTGTCTTTTCTACCTTCAAGCGTACAGTACGTTACTGTATTTTAGGTAAGTACAACCAAGTAGCGCGCTGTTTCTGATATTGGACAGAGAATCGTGCCTTAATAGCGATTTTTTCGGGCTTAACGCTTCATTTAAATGTAAAAATAATTTTCTTCCTCACCGGAGCCTTCATGACACCTACCTGTAGCAGGTTCCTAGGGCCATACTCTCCCCGCGGCTCGCTCACAGATCAGGCCTTATTGTCAATACTGATCAATCACACTATTGGTACTAGCACCACGCAGTCCACCGTAGGCTCCACAGCTCGGCTGATCATAAATATACAAGAACTTGAGTTCCTCAGTTTTTTCCTGACTCGCGTTGCTACGTAACCATTATCATGTGGGTTCGGAGGAGATTCTGGGAGTAAGTAATACACTAGATGAATATGTCTTGGAAGCGTATAATTAAGGTAAACTGAGGGGAGCCCAGAGCCTTGCCTTGTCGAGTCTGTTATGCCTGACGTGGAACTGAGGGAGCGGTCTCTAGTAGGCTGTTAATATGAGGGGGACACATGACATCATAGCTATCCTTGGAGCGTCTCTAAAACAACGGTTAAACAGTATACTACACAGTACACAGTACTACTGACACCATATCAGTTCCCTTTGTCAGACACACTGTAGAACTTAAATTTTTAGCTACAATATACGTATAACAGAATCAGTACTGTAGAAACACGTAAATTGTCATAATTTTAAATTACATTTTAAGGGGTAAAATTGAGCAGAATACTAATGTTTTATATGAAATGGAAAAACATTGACATTGTCTCTCCGTTCCCGGCGCTATAAAGCTTTTAGGGGTTTAGCGCTTCTCCATAAGTGTAATAATCCAGCTCTCCATTAGCTGGTGGGGGGGGGAATTGTTTACTTGTTGTATGTATGTTCTCTTAATTCTCTCTCTCTCTGCCAGGTGGCACTCATCTTAGACTCCCTAACACATCATTATTTTTATTACACCTGTAGTGATAAAATGTTGCGAATTTGCACTTTTATAAAAGGAAATTGAGAGAGAGAGAGAGATCGCTACTAGACTTATCAATGGCAATAACCACAACATTATCCGATTTAAAACAAAATAATGCAGAGTAACATTGCTGCGGTTCCCAACTACAGAGCAACCACCCTGGACAACTGATTAGTGGGTTCGTTAGGTTTATTTCTTGTTTACACGAGTACCTAAGGCTTATTGCTGTATGACCCTGGTGGGTTTAGTGCTTAGTTCCGATTGTAATAATAAGGCTGCTTATTACCTGTACGACGCCAGTGAAAGATATGTTTATCAGTAATATACTGTAAATTGAGATACATCTCTTGGTGTATACTCCCTGTGAAGATAGGTTGGGATACCAGTAACGTAAACTGCTTCGAAATATTAGACAAACAACGTTGAGGAAATAGGGAATAAATTTACAAAATTTTGATTATAGACATAAAAAAAAAAATTGAACAAAATTTAAGTAAGGATAACTGGGGAAAAATGCGCGGAGAAGTCGAAAGAAGTGAGAGTGACAGTCTTGGAGGAAAGAAGTAGGGGAGATATGATTAGTGTGCAAAATATTAATAGCAATTGATCAGCCTACCTTTGACGTAAACTCCTTTTGACTTTTTGTCTGCGACAGCTTTATTACAGAGTTTGATTTTACTTTCCATTTAGCACTACCCACCGCCCTTACCGATTCTACCTCTGGCATACTCTTCACCTTCACTAGTCTCTGTCCTGGTTTAATACAGCTCTGTATAACCCTGGTGGGCTTAGCGCTTAGTTCTGATAGTATAGGAATTGATAGGGCAGTTAGGGATAGACTGACTTGCAAGGACCAGGAGCAAGAGCACGCAAGTGAAGACCAGTGACAGTCATAAGCTTGTACGGATGTTAAGAATAAATTGGGGTAGGACGTGAATATATATATATATATATATATATATATATATATATATATATATATATATATATATATATATATATATATATGTCGTGCCGAATATGTAAAACTGGCCAATTAGCAAGAACTCATTTAAAATTAAGTCCTTTCTAAAATTTTCTCTTATACGTTTAAAGATATATTTTTTTCATTAATGTTAATGTAAAAATTTTTAATTTTGCACCAAAAGAATCTTAGAAAACGTACGTAACCTTATAATAAGAGCAATTTATTTTAGCCTAACCCAACTAAATATATTTTAAATACGTTTACAATAATTTAGTACTAAACAAACACAATCAAATATATTTTTTTCGTTAGGTTCAGAATGATTTTGACGAAATTATTGCATACACAAATTTTCACTTGTCCTATATGGCAAGATGAGCGTTGGAATTTAAGCCAAGATGGAAAGTTCTGCCTATTCGGCACGACATATATATATATATATATATATATGTCGTGCCGAATAGGCAGAACTTGCGATCTTGGCTTAAATAGCAACGTTCATCTTGCCATATAGGACAAGTGAAAATTTGTGTATGCAATAATTTCGCCAAAATCATTCTGAACCTAACAAGAAAAATATATTTCACTGTTTGTTTAGTATTAAATTATTGTAAACAAATCTAAAATATATTTAGTTGGGTTAGGCTAAAATAAATTGTTCTTGTTATAATAAGGTTAGGTAAGTTTTCTAAGATTCTTTTGGTGCAAAATTAAAAATTTTTACGTCAACATTAATGAAAAAAATATATCTTTAAACTTATAAGAGAAAATTTCGAAAAGGACTTAATTTTAAATGAGTTCTTGCTAATTGACCAGTTTTACATATTCGGCACGACATATATATAATATATAATAATATAATATATAATATATATATATATATATATATATATATATATATATATATATATATATATATATAATCAGTAATGTTGAAGGATCAGTTATGGAAGGAGAAAAGAGAATATGAATGTGTAAATTCAAGAATTATGTGGATTAAAGTAAAGGTTGGATGTGAAAAGTGGGTCATAATAAGCGTGTATGCACCTGGAGAAGAGAGGAATGTAGAGGAGAGAGAGAGATTTTGGGAGATGTTAAGTGAATGTATAGGAGCCTTTGAACCAAGTGAGAGAGTAATTGTGGTAGGGGACCTGAATGCTAAAGTAGGAGAAACTTTTAGAGAGGGTGTGGTAGGTAAGTTTGGGGTGCCAGGTGTAAATGATAATGGGAGCCCTTTGATTGAACTTTGTATAGAAAGGGGTTTAGTTATAGGTAATACATATTTTAAGAAAAAGAGGATAAATAAGTATACAAGATATGATGTAGGGCGAAATGACAGTAGTTTGTTGGATTATGTATTGGTAGATAAGACTGTTGAGTAGACTTCAGGATGTACATGTTTATAGAGGGGCCACAGATATATCAGATCACTTTTTAGTTGTAGCTACACTGAGAGTAAAAGGTAGATGGGGTACAAGGAGAATAGAAGCATCAGGGAAGAGAGAAGTGAAGGTTTATAAAGTAAAAGAGGAGGCAGTTAGCGTAAGATATAAACAGCTATTGGAGGATAGATGGGCTAATGAGAGCATAGGCAATGGGGTCGAAGAGGTATGGGGTAGGTTTAAAAATGTAGTGTTAGTGTTCAGCAGAAGTTTGTGGTTACAGGAAAGTGGGTGCGGGAGGGAAAAGGAGCGATTGGTGGAATGATGATGTAAAGAGAGCAGTAAGGGAGAAAAAGCTAGCATATGAGAAGTTTTTACAAAGTAGAAGTGATGCAAGGAGGGAAGAGTATATGGAGAAAGAGAGAGGTTAAGAGAGTGGTGAAGCAATGTAAAAAGAGGGCAAATGAGAGAGTGGGCGAGATGTTATCAACAAATTTTGTTGAAAATAAGAAAGTTTTGGAGTGAGATTAACAAGTTATGGAAGCCTAGAGAACAAATGGATTTGTCAGTTAAAAATAGGAGAGGAGAGTTATTAAATGGAGAATTAGAGGTATTGGAAGATGGAGGGAATATTTTGAGGAATTGTTAAATGTTGATGAAGATAGGGAAGCTGTGATTTCGTGTATAGGGCAAGGAGGAATAACATCTTGTAGGAGTGAGGAAGAGCCAGTTGTGAGTGTGGGGGAAGTTCGTGAGGCAGTAGGTAAAATGAAAGGTGGTAAGGCAGCCGGGATTGATGGGATAAAGATAGAAATGTTAAAAGCAGGTGGGGATATAGTTTTGGAGTGGTTGGTGCAATTATTTAATAAATGTATGGAAGAGGGTAAGGTACCTAGGGATTGGCAGAGAGCATGCATAGTTCCTTTGTATAAAGGCAAAGGGGACAAAAGAGTGCAAAAATTATAGGGGGATAAGTCTGTTGAGTATACCTGGTAAAGTGTATGGTAGAGTTATTATTGAAAGAATTAAGAGTAAGACGGAGAACAGGATAGCAGATGAACAAGGATGCTTTAAGAGAGGTAGGGGTGTGTGTGGACCAAGTGTTTACAGTGAAACATATAAGTGAATCGTATTTAGATAAGGCTAAAGAGGTCTTTGTGGCATTTATGGATTTGGAAAAGGCGTATGACAGGGTGGATAGGGGGGCAATGTGGCAGATGTTGCAGGTGTATGGTGTAGGAGGTAGATTACTGAAAGCAGTGAAGAGTTTTTACGAGGATAGTGAGGCTCAAGTTAGAGTATGTAGGAAAGAGGGAAATTATTTCCCAGTAAAAGTAGGCCTTAGACAAGGATGTGTGATGTCACCATGGTTGTTTAATATATTTATAGATGGGGTTGTATAGAAGTAAATGCGAGGGTCTTGGCAAAAGGCGTGGAGTTAAAAGATAAAGAATCACACATAAAGTGGGAGTTGTCACAGTTGCTCTTTGCTGATGACACTGTGCTCTTGGGAGATTCTGAAGAAAAGTTGCAGAGATTGGTGGATGAATTTGGTAGGGTGTGCAAAAGAAGAAAATTAAAAGTGAATACAGGAAAGAGTAAGGTTATGAGGATAACAAAAAGATTAGGTGATGAAAGATTGGATATCAGATTGGAGGGAGAGAGTATGGAGGAGGTGAATGTATTCAGATATTTGGCAGTGGACGTGTCAGCGGATGGGTCTATGAAAGATGAGGTGAATCATAGAATTGATGAGGGGAAAAGGGTGAGTGGTGCACTTAGGAGCCTGTGGAGACAAAGAACTTTGTCCTTGGAGGCAAAGAGGGGAATGTATGAGAGTATAGTTTTACCAACGCTCTTATATGGGTGTGAAGCATGGGTGATGAATGTTGCAGCGAGGAGAAGGCTGGAGGCAGTGGAGATGTCATGTCTGAGGGCAATGTGTGGTGTGAATATAATGCAGAGAATTCGTAGTTTGGAAGTTAGGAGGAGGTGCGGGATTACCAAAACTGTTATCCAGAGGGCTGAGGAAGGGTTGTTGAGGTGGTTCGGACATGTAGAGAGAATGGAGCGAAACAGAGTGACTTCAAGAGTGTATCAGTCTGTAGTGGAAGGAAGGCGTGGTAGGGGTCGGCCTAGGAAAGGTTGGAGAGAGGGGGTAAAGGAGGTTTTGTGTGCGAGGGGCTTGGACTTCCAGCATGCATGCGTGAGCGTGTTTGATAAGAGTGAATGGAGACAAATGGTTTTTAATACTTGGCGTGCTGTTGGAGTGTGAGCAAAGTAACATTTATGAAGGGGTTCAGGGAAACCGGCAGGCCGGACTCGAGTCCTGGAGATGGGAAGTACAGTGCCTGCACTCTGAAGGAGGGGTGTTAATGTTGCAGTTTAAAAACTGTAGTGTAAAGCACCCTTCTGGCAAGACAGTGATGGAGTGAATGATGGTGAAAGTTTTTCTTTTTCGGGCCACCCTGCCTTGGTGGGAATCGGCCAGTGTGATAATAATATAATATGTCGTGCCGAATATGTAAAACTGGTCAATTAGCAAGAAATCATTTAAAATTAAGTCCTTTCTTAAATTTTCTTTTTACACGTTTAAAGATATATTTTTTCATTAATGTTAATGTAAAAAATTTTAATTTTGCACCAAAAGAATCTTAGAAAACTTACCTAACCTTATTATAACAAGAACAATTTATTTTAGCCTAACCCAACTAAATATATTTTAGATTTGTTTACAATAATTTAATACTAAACAAACAGTGAAATATATATTTTTCGTTAGGTTCAGAATGATTTTGGCGAAATTATTGCATACACAAATTTTCGCTTGTCCTATATGGCAAGATGAGCGTTGCTATTTAAGCCAAGATCGCAAGTTCTGCCTATTCGGCAACACACACACACACACACACACACACACACACACACACACACACACACACACACACACACACACACACACACACACACACACACACACACACACACACACACACACACACACACACACACACACACACACACACACACACATATATATATATATAATTTTTTTTTTAGGAAATCTACAAATGGTTTTGCAAAAGTATTATAAATTTGTACAATGGTTCTGTGGGCCCCTAAATGTATGTTCATCCTTATGTATTAAGTATACTGAAAGTAGCATACGCCAGTCAAGTCAATGTCAGACGATTTCCAGTGGAGATCCTCGTTATTTTCCATAGTTATGCAAATACCTTGCATAAGAGCCGGTACTCACTCGTGCACTCTTTTTTTTTTACACAGGGTTTGACAAGGTTAAGGATCCCTAGTTTTATTGACAAGCTATTTACAGGTTAAGGATTCAACTTTATTGGCAAGCTAAGAGCTGTTACCTACATCAGCTCATTTGAAAGCATTTTTGTTATGAGACATACAAGTAGGGAACAGGATGAAGTTGAAGCCATCTATGGGCCAGCATTTTCATTTAATCAGCTGACGTTATCTCGTTGACATCATTATGCTGTACGAATGTGTTCCATACTCGAGTCATCCTGGGGATATATGATCTCAGATGGAGTGATGTTCTGGAGAAGGGTACAGCCAGAGTGAAGTTGCTGCTTTCTGCCAGTCTTGTGGCATAAAAGCTTGTTTCACGCTGTCCTAGAAGTGGATCCAAATGTGGTACTTTGACAGTATTGGCCTTATACATAACAGTAAGGCCACCCACATCCCTCCTATGTTGAAGGCTCTGCTGAAATGACAGATCTATCCAGGATGGGTCCAGGCGAGAGATGAGACGTCTTGCTCTGCTCTCCACTCTGTCAAGCAGTCGCAGATGAGAGGAGGGGCAGGCAAACCAAGAAAGTGGAGCATACTCAAGGTGTGAGCGTACTTGTGCCTCGTACAGAATCTTGCAACCCCTACTGTCAAGCAGATGCAAGATACGGCGAAGTGCTGTAAGCTTTCTGGCTGCCTTGGTTAGTTTGGAGTCAGATTTCACCCCAAGGATATCAACTTCTCCAGGTGCCAACACCCTCCCATTCATCCTTACTACTGCACCAGCATTACCATCATGGTGTCTAGAGACGATCATCATTTGCGTTTTCTCAGGTGCAAATGTTACTTGCCATCTATTTCACCAAGCTGATATAGCTCTTAGCTGGTGATGTAGCTTAGAGCAGCTGGCATTTCTTCTCTTGGATAAGTGAATGTCAGTGTACAGTCGTCTGCATATGCATGTGATTCTGGGATGAGATGAAGGTCATTGAAGTAGACATTCCATAACAATGGACCCAGCACGCTTCCTTGTGGAACACTTGCCCCAATAGGATGTCTTGCTGATTCCGTGCCATTGAGAACTACACTTAGAGATCTACCATGAAGGTAATCACCGAGACATAGCGTAGAGCCTCTCTCTCTCTCTCTCTCTCTCTCTCTCTCTCTCTCTCTCTCTCTCTCTCTCTCTCTCTCTCTTTCTCTTTCAACAACTACTACTTTAGGCACATTGTTTATGTCGTGAGTGAGACGCAAATGAACAAGATTGGCGACGGCAGCGCAAATTTAAGGTCGCCGCCTGAAAATTAGCCAAATTTCAGACTGTAAAATGAAGCAGAGGAGAAAGTGAACGGAGAAAAACAAGAATAAGAAAGGATGATGAAAATTAGGATTAGGGGAAGAGAAGAGAAAAAAATATTTAGATTTTGCGCTCCGTCCTGTGGACAGTAGCGCAAGAGTATACCGGAGTACATCTGGATTTATATCTACAGTTGACTTACCTCTTGCAAGCAGATTCAAGAAATTTGCTTAACATGTCTGGTATCTTGTTTTCTGAAAACATGAATATTTTTTTTATAATTAGTGATTAGAAAAAGTGCAGTGAGAGTATTTTTCACTCAACACGTGAATACTTCCAGTGGGTCTGAGTCTTTTCTTTAAACACTCATATTTTGTGCAGGATATGACTTTCTGGCAGCACTGGAGTTTTTTTTACACATTTGAATAACCATTTTTCCTTTGCTGCCCACAACAGTTTACTAATACACAGGTCCTATTCGTACTGGTAGGTAAGAAGGGGTAATAAGTTAGATTTGGGACCCTTCGGTTATCAGAACGATCTCGCCGCTGAGCTACTGTACACTTTCAAGGATGAATAAACCATAAGACGATGGTGCTAAGGAGAGATGGAGAAAAGACTTAAGGAAGAAGGAAAAAGTACATGAGAGAGAAAGAGAATAAGAGAGGAGGGGGGAAGGCGGACGCCTTCATTCTGATTAGCTGTCTTCCGCTTTGCTGAAGATTCTTGTGGAAGATGGCACTCAAGTCTGGGATGGATGGTACTTGAGGAGCTGGTGGCTAAGTGGAGTAGGAGGAGGTGCCCTCTCTGGTTGGTCTTGGACCAAAGTTTACCTGGAATCAGGTCTAGGAGAGGCCGGAAGAGGAAGAACAGGAGAAAGAGCAGGAGGATAAGAGGCAGAGGATCACAGGGAAGTGGGGAGGAGGAAGGGTAGTAGAAGAGGGGACTCATCTTCACCTTATCTTCCTCAACCCCTCGTCTGTCTGTACCAAATCCTCATTATCTTCTCCGCCAGAGATAGTGTGTACCCATGTTGTTAGAATGTTAAGTGCTGACGGGTTCATGTGTGGAGTGTGTGATGTGTACACAGACACCTAACCTCCACCTCCCTCACCCTGACAGCACCTCCCTTAAACACCCACCTCAAACTCACTCTAATTTTGAAGTGTTAAGCGCATCATGGATGTGTGTGTGTGTGTGTGTGTGTGTGTGTGTGTGTGTGTGTGTGTGTGTGTGTGTGTGTGTGTGTGTGTGTGTGTGTGTGTGTGTGTGCGCGCGCGCGCGTGCGTGTGCGTGCGTGTGCGCGCGTGTGCGCCTGGACCTGTCGATTTGAGGCTTGCAGCTTCCGAAGCTTGACACGCTTCCATGTAACATTATCATAATCTTTGAAAACTGGTCACTCTCTCTCTCTCTCTCTCTCTCTCTCTCTCTCTCTCTCTCTCTCTCTCTCTCTCTCTCTCTCTCTCTCTCTCTCTCTCTCTCTCTCTCTCTCTCGTTCATACACACACATGGGTATATGGAAGTCAGCGTCCACAGTAATGAAATAGGAGGCTCTCTGCTCTCCACTCCGAGGTCACAATGGTAAACAGAAGGCTCTCTCCCTGTATGAACCAAAATAAAGAGAATTTTATCATTAATAGTAGTAGTAGTAGTCAACGAACCAGCCGTATCCCATCGAGGCAAGGTGACCTAAATAGAAAAAAACGGAAGATTTTCGACTAGCCCCTTGCTTCCGGCATTTTAGTCGCCTGTTACAACACGCATGGCTTACGGAGGAAGAATTCTTTTCCACTTCCCCATGAAGAATTATTACATTGAGGACTGCTAGACTCGTGAAGGCCACACAGCGCGGAAGAGGAGGGTAGCTCAAATTCCCTAGATCAAGAGTCGCCAGAATTAAGATGCCTTGAAGGGGTAATAATTTTGTTAACCTAGGCAAGGTTCTAGTGTGAGGTTAACCTCTAGAGAAGTTCCTTGACGCTAGTGAAGGGCTCTTCTTCCAAGAAATTGGACCTACCCTCGCCTTGCATAGAACCATAGTGCCTCCCAATTCCCCAGGATTTGTGACCTACGGGTTTAGCACTTTCCCATGGAGAGTGAGGCAGCCTCCCGCGTAGGTCAATGTCGTCTCCGGTGAGTTACTGGACAGGATCGAGCCTCCACTATCACATGCTGAATGGCCTATACTGATTAAGCCTTTATTTAAAAAATAGGCTACTTGAATTGTGTGTATTTATTATAAAATGAAAATACTTGAATTGTGTGTGTTTTGGTGCAGCGTTGCTCTGGGTAAATTATGGAGGGCCTCACCCTCAGGCTCCGCTGACCATTGTCAAAGTTTCTGTAGAAATACATTTTTCCCCACCACAGCAGATCTCTGGGAGGAAGATTTTGCTTTTATGGATAAGTCTTTGTAAAATATTTGTGTTGAAAGATGGATAGGTACTTATAAAGAGAACCTTAAAGCAGATGTAAATCAGATTTTCCGCTGGGTTACAACAATACGGTGCTCAGATATTACGCTACGGAAAGACTGAGGAATTAAAGACTGAACCGAGTAAACGACAACATCGAATCATTCGGTAGAGTGGAAGCTTAGCGTGAAAAGACTTGGCCAAGAGTGACGATGTTAGACGATCTCACACTCGGTAATTACAAGTCTTGCTGTCTCTACGGCAACGAAAATCATAAGCTGGATAACTAGAAAGAGAACAAGAGATGCTTAGCCAGTGATTCTCTTAAGGTCGCCTGTTTTCTCTTGGCTGGAGTGCTGCTGTATATTAACAACCCCCCTTCAAGGCAAGCGAAATTGTAGAACTGAAAAACAGAGAACCTTCACTGCTTGTGTAAGATAAAGCATCAGAGTTATTGGGAATACTTGAAGTCCCTTGAGTTGTACTCCTTGGAATGTAGGAGAGAAAGGTAAATCATAATCTATACCTATAAAATTCTGGAGACTGGTTCCAAACTTGCACATACCTGAAAAACAGGGGCACGATGAGTACACTACGAACTCGGAAAGTGTAGGGGCCATCGACTTTCTCAAAACACGCTCTCCCTCCCATGTACAAAGGGGAGGGGGTTACCAACAAACTCCTAGCCGTCTTCTAATGAGAATGTTTCAAGGAATGTTTTGTTTCTACCCCTAATATGAAAGGGAAGTCTGTTAGTGTTCTCTCCAATCATCCCTGACCTTCCATGGATCAAATCCATTGAGGGTTAGGGTGTTTTAGGCCCTTATGGGTTAGGTGATTTTCATTAATAATACTGCAGTATTTTATGAGTATTTGTAAATAAAAATGTTAACATTTGTTACATCTGCTACTACCGAGTTTCATCCTTATTTTTTGTATCGATAGATCTTGTTGCGCTTGATGTTACTTGATTTGCTTGTTTGCATTATTTTTTAAGCATCTTGAAGGTTTGAATGAGTGCCTCATAACCTGCGCTTGTTAAGCAAAATTGAGCTCATTGAGGAGTCTTAGGGTGTATCTCTTAATGAAAGTACTGAATTTCGTCGCTGTTGTGTGCACACACGACAATTTGTCTTGGGTCTTTTATAATTAGGGGAGCAAAATGAGAAGGGAGGGGAAGGAGTTGGAGAGGAGGGGGAAGAACAATTATAGAAGGTAAATAAAAAATCTTTTACGTAAAAAGAGGAACAAATAGTAAGAGAAAGAGATGAATGTGATGTTATTTGCCTGTCTGCCTACTTGCCAGCCACATTGCCTGCCTGCTACACTGTTTGCCTCCTACACTGCCTGCCTCCTACACTACCTGCTTTTCTGAGCTTCCTGTTTTATCTACCTACTTATTCAGTTACCTGATCGGAAAGGGAATAGGATAGTATGTACGTACCGACAAAGTGGTACGTATATACATAGTCATCGTATATACATACTGCCTTTGCTAACCACAATGTTTCGCTTGTACTGTGGGCTTTATCAAGATATTAACGTCCTCGACACTTTTAACCCAAACCGATACTCGGAAAATTAAGAAAAGAAACAGGTGTACAGCAAGCTTCTGCTGTGACGTTTCGCAGTGTCGAGGGCGGCAAATCTTAATAACGAAGACACCAAAACGATGGCAAACACTACAGACCAGTAGCACAAACATCACACTGTTGAGATATTATCTTGTGTGGGGGAAAACATGAGACAACCTTGGTCAACATGGACTTAATGATCATCATGCCTGTCACAACTGTTAGATTATAACAAAATCACTGAACCTTTGAGAAGTGAATACAATGCAAATAAGGTTTACACGGTTTTTGCAAAGACTTGACAGATGCTACCTGGGCGTGATAACCCATACAATGGACGTGTGTGTAGACAGAAAAAGAAGGGAAATGGATATTCAGATTTATAGGACAGAACGCTGAGTGATAGTAAATAAAACACCGTTGTCGTGGTAGAGTAAGAAGTTTGTACAGCAGATTAGGGTTCATCCTCATAGCAGACAAGGAACAAACTAGCATGTTGTCACTAACAACATAGAATTTTCGTTTCTCACTAATAGGCGTCCACACTCGCTGGTATACTTGGAAGAACATTATTTCACCGCTAACTCTGATTATATTATGTTTATTGTATCATCGACCAGTAACCTAAACAACGTGGTTGAGTGAGAACGTTTTCTAATAGTATTCTCACACATGGCAGTCTTGCTTGGCTTACTGGATGTAAAGCTTGTCGACTACAGGAGGGTCATTAAAGATATGCGTAACCTGTGCAACATTAGTCAAGAATAACATGATTCTCATCCATCGTCCCTGGCTACCAGTTCAGTCTCTTTTTAGTGTTCTAAATTTAGCAAATATAAAGATTCCTGATTTTAATTAGGATTTTTCGATAAATATTGCAAAGGTTTCTATACTTTAATTCTGACATCGATATCTGTTCTGTCAAGGTAAATTCAATTTAGCAGTGTTATAGTCATTAATTCTAATAGGGAATTCCGGAGCCTGCATTATGAGACTATTACTGTAATTGTGTCGACATACTAGGCTATTCCAGCAAGAGTTCCAGATACACCACTGGAGTGTTCTACCACGCTTCCACTGGCTGTCATGGAAAGGGGTGTGAAAGACTGGCTAGATGAATGGTTGTGTGGTCACGCACTCCACCAGTCAACCACGCGCACACCAACCTAATTTTCTTATGTGATTCCCATCGTCAGTTTCATAACGCTCTGTGTACTTAAATGAGAATATTTTGTACATAAAAATGAAGAAACGCTGCAGTAGGCCTAGTGTCCCATGTGAGTGAAGTTCAACTCTTACCCAACCCTACACTCCCACCCAACTATATTAAAGTTAACTAACGGTGTCGTTATTATTTTATCTAAAGTTAGTTTGGGATACAGTAGTTAAGGTTCCGTGTTTCTCTAAAACCAAAGACAAATAAGTACATTTAAAAAACGGCAGCGTCACGTCTAATAACGTTGTTTTTGAATATCAACAGGAAACGTTAAGCTTTCACACACATCACTAGTAGAGAGAGAATGTGTTGCACATAGACAGCTGAAGAAGTACTTTGTGTTATCCCTATGACTCATCTGTTTCTTTTTTTTTCCTCGTTAGTTTCCCGCTTCCCAGTCTATATCAGCTTTATCATTTCCTCTGTCGCCTCTAACGCTTTGTGGTATGCAATTACTTCCTGCAGTCTTACACTAACTTTGATAATGCACGAAACTTAATATTTCGTCTATATTTCTCACCTGAACGAAGAAAAGACCCAGGCTGCAGAACAAGCTTTATTGGGACAACGTTTCGTTGTGTATATCTGTCAAGATGACTTGATAAAACTCTACACAGCGAAACGTTGTACCAGGAAGAGCCTCTTCAACATGTTTCATATTGTCTACTGTACGTTGTTTGGATTTGCTGTATCACATACTTTCTCACCTCCCTGAAGCTGGATCACCTTTGTTGGATGGTTTCCGTGGACGGTGCTTCCAGGACTAGTGTCTCAAGAGCGTAGTTTTCTTAATTTAAATGAATAAGATATTTCTGTGTGCGTCAAAATGTAGGCATTCATCGCCCCGACGGGTTTTCAATGCTCTTACATTAACTTTTTTTTTATGATTTTTGCTCTGAGGGTCGAGTTTCTTGGGAGCGTCACTCATCCTGCGAATGAACATACTGTCATAAAAATACTGCATTACTCCTCAAATGTTTGACAAGTCATTGGTGATACGAACTCCATCGTTGGCTCATTCACCAAAAACCCGCAATTAGGTGTGGAACTTCATGATGAGTTTTCGGTCCGTCCTGGACCATTGTTAAATCCTGGAGCATTGTAAAGTTGTGACTTGACATTGGTACAGTACAACCTGAAACGTCGTCACGAGGATTGTGGTGAATTATTGCCGACACTTTATTGTGACTATTCCTTGGTCCTGAATATGCTCACACAAATCATTCCCTATGAAAGTAGGAAGCTTGGTAAACAGTGTAAGAATGAAGAGCAGAGGTGAAGTGAGTCCAATGAGGGAAAATTCAGTAAATGTTGAGGATGGAGACTTTTCCAACAGACTCCTGGCTGTCTTCAAGAAGGAACTGGCCAAGTTCTGTGATGCTTACAAAGAGCTTCGTGCGGCTAGCACCAACAGCCTGTTTGATCAGGCTATCCATCCGGAAGCCTGGTCTGGGACCGGGCCGCGGGGGCGCTGATCCTCTGAACACACTACAGGTAGACTCCGGGAAGGTAGGTAGACTCGCCATCATTGACTGTTTCCTTGCGTAGGTTTCACCACTTTTACAATTCTCTTATGTAATTGCAGCAAATTCTGCATGTTTTATGCTACTAACCTTAGTTACGACGTGTTTGACCGCTCATATGTTTGTCGGCAGGTATCACTATATTTTCAATTTTCTTTATCAAACTGCAACAAATGCTTGATATTTTTTTTTTTTTTGTAAAATGCTACGGATGACAGGGTGCATTCATAAGGTTCATAACGGTTTACATCAGTAAGGGACTTGCAAGGTTCATAACGGTTTACGTCAGTAAGGGACTTGCAAGGTTCATAACGGTTTACGTCAGTAAGGGACTCGCAAGGTTCATAACGGTTTACGTCAGTAAGGGACTTGCAAGGTTTATAACGGTTTACGTCAGTAAGGGACTCGCAAGGTTCATAACGGTTTACGTCAGTAAGGGACTTGCAAGGTTTATAACGGTTTACGTCAGTAAGGGACTCGCAAGGTTCATAACGGTTTACGTCAGTAAGGGACTTGCAAGGTTTACAACGGTTTACGTCAGTAAGGGACTCGCAAGGTTCATAACGGTTTACGTCAGTAAGGGACTTGCAAGGTTCATAACGGTTTACATCAGTAAGGGACTTTCAAGGTTCATAACGGTGTACATCAGTAAGGGACTCGCAAGGTTCATAACGGTTTACGTCAGTAAGGGACTCGCAAGGTTCATAACGGTTTACGTCAGTAAGGGACTTGCAAGGCTCATAACGGTTTACGTCAGTAAGGGACTTGCAAGGTTCATAACGGTTTACGTCAGTAAGGGACTTGCAAGGTTCATAACTGTTTACTTCAGTAAGGGACTCGCAAGGTTCATAACGGTTTACGTCAGTAAGGGACTTGCAAGGTTTATAACGGTTTACGTCAGTAAGGGACTCGCAAGGTTCATAACGGTTTACGTCAGTAAGGGACTTGCAAGGTTCATAACGGTTTACGTCAGTAAGGGACTCGCAAGGTTCATAACGGTTTACGTCAGTAAGGGACTTGCAACGTTCATAACTGGAGACATCAGTAAGGTACGTAACGCCAACAAGTATGTTTAAAAACGACATAATATAGGTTAAGACCTTATTGAGTGCAACGTTGTTTGAAATAATACATTTCAATGTGGGTTTAGTAGCTTGAGTGTCTCTGGAAGCTGATGAGGGAGAAGGCGCCCCCTGAGAGGTGCTTTGATGCCCGCGAGGAACTCTTGAATCAAGGAACTACACTTGTATCCCTTTATTTGGATCGAACCTGAATGCTTCCCATTCCCCAGGTGTTACATGACCTCTGCGGTTTAGCGCTTCCCCATGATTAAAATGAAAATATAATCAGGGGCGAGGAGGAAGAGATGTGGAGGAGGAAGAAATGAGGTGGAGGAAGAAGAGATGAGAGGGCAAGGTGAATAATTATGTAAACAAGGAGGCGGACAAGGCTTGCTCCTCGTTGTTTATACAAACTGCTAGAAGGGGGAGGAAAGGGAGTGGGAAGTAAAAAAAAAATAATGCGAGGGGAGAGGAAGAGGGGAGAATATGGTCTAGCATGAATAAATGGCTAAGTGGATGATAGCTTCTAATTACCCGAAGCTTCTGTTTGTTTTATTATTTTATTGAATGTAGAGGTAGGTACGTGGGAAGGGAGTCAGGGCAGGTAGACTGGCAAGTGGGCAGGAAAGGTGATAAAGACAGACAAACCAGGAACGAGAGCTAGACTCTTCCCTCAAGCAGTACTGGGTAAGTTCACAAATGTTCGCCAGTTTTCACACTGCCATCCTGGTTCTCTGAAAAGTTGAGATCAACAACACACCATATAGAATTTGTGGCTGAAAAACTCGAGTATACTTTATCGGTTAGAAGTGTGTGTGTGTTTGTGTGTGCGCGCGCGCGCGCAATCACTTACCTAGTTGTGTTTATGGGGATCGAGTATCAGCTCCTGGCCCCTCCTGTTAAATTATTGTTGGTTCTTAGCGTCTTGGGTCCTGTTATGCCAACTTTTAAGAACTCTGTAGTAAGCTTACCGCTTATTTCCTCATCTAGCTCATTCCACTTGTTTACCACCCTGAGACTGAAAAATTACTTCCTCACATACATGTATCTCTGGCCCGACTATCTTAAGCTTCCATCTATGACCTCTCGCCCCTAACACTCTTATTTCCAAAAGTTTCTCCCTATCTGCTTTGTGAAATCTTCTGAGTAACTTGTATTCTTAGTTCACAGTTCTGAGCATCTCTTATGAAACCTAGTTGGGAGAGACGGTGGTGGTCCTCGGCACCGGCTGGGAGAGACGGTGGTGGTCCTCGGCACCGGCTGGGAGAGACGGTGGTGGTCCTCGGCACCGGCTGGGAGAGACGGTGGTGGTCCTCGGCACCGGCTGGGAGAGACGGTGGTGGTCCTCGGCACCGGCTGGGAGAGACGGTGGTGGTCCTCGGCACCGGCTGGGAGAGACGGTGGTGGTCCTCGGCACCGGCTGGGAGAGACGGTGGTGGTCCTCGGCACCGGCTGGGAGAGACGGTGGTGGTCCTCGGCACCGGCTGGGAGAGACGGTGGTGGTCCTCGGCACCGGCTGGGAGAGACGGTGGTGGTCCTCGGCACCGGCTGGGAGAGACGGTGGTGGTCCTCGGCACCGGCTGGGAGAGACGGTGGTGGTCCTCGGCACCGGCTGGGAGAGACGGTGGTGGTCCTCGGCACCGGCTGGGAGAGACGGTGGTGGTCCTCGGCACCGGCTGGGAGAGACGGTGGTGGTCCTCGGCACCGGCTGGGAGAGACGGTGGTGGTCCTCGGCACCGGCTGGGAGAGACGGTGGTGGTCCTCGGCACCGGCTGGGAGAGACGGTGGTGGTCCTCGGCACCGGCTGGGAGAGACGGTGGTGGTCCTCGGCACCGGCTGGGAGAGACGGTGGTGGTCCTCGGCACCGGCCGGGAGACAGAACCAGCCGAGGCAGCCCACAGCTTGTGTAATAAAGAGGGGAAAAAGTAATAATTTCCTTCTCCCCGGTGGCAGTATTTTATTTCCTGCCCTCCTTGTCGATGACACAGAGATCTCCCTGTTAGGTTACAATACATTGCCAGAGATAGTGAGGAAGACGGGGAGGGGAGTAAGCAAGGAGGCACCAAAGAAAGGAGCGAGGAAGGTGAAGGAAGGAGGTAGGGAGAAGCCTAGGAATAGAAGATGAAGGAAGGAGATAAGGAGACGCCAAGGAAGGGGATCAAGAAAGGAGGGAAGGACAAATGGAGGGAATTAGGGAAGCGGTGAGAAAGGATTTAAGATGAAGGAAGTAGGTACAAATGAAGGAGGGAAGTATGAAGAAAAAAAAATAGGGAGAAAGGAAGGAGGTGAGAAGGGACAAAGAAAGTGTGTTAATCATAGAGGAAGAGGGGGCGATGGTTGTTTCACAACGTATAAAATTAGGGAAAGGTGTGGAAGATGTTCATGTTTGTGGTGATGATTGTGGTACTGATGGTGATAGTGAGGGTGATGACAGTAATCGTAGTTGTGATGGGAGTGACGGTGATCGTAGTTGTGGTGGTAACTGTGATGGTAGTGGTGATGGTGATGTTGCTTATAGTGACGGGGTGGTGGTGGTGATAATGGTAGAGATGATGTTGGTGATGACGATGGTTATGGTGATTGGGTGTTGGTGGTGGTTACGTTGGTTATGGTGACGGGGTGGTGAAGGTGGTAATGATTTTAATAATACTGGTGGTGGTAGTGGTGGTAGACGCTAGTAATTACTCACTCCCTCACCTCTTCTCATCACCCTCTGCCTTCTATTCATCAATTATTCATGTTCCCTGCAACACTGCGACAAGTCATTACTCAAAATATCTTTCACGCCTCTCCATTTCCATTTTTTTTAAATCTTCGTAAACCCTTTTTATTTCGAACAGTCGAGAAACCAGCCTACTAACTTGTAGTCAATTCCAACTGTCATAAACCCCAGACCAGGTGTCTTGGTTGATTACCCGAGTAACTTGGTTGTTAGTGCCATACCACAGCCTGGCTGATCAGGAACCGACTTGAACTTAATACCCTCTGAAAGAAGACATCTAGGAGGGGGTCTTAAAAACTGGGACGTGGACAGATATTTTAGGAAGAATTTGAGAAAAATCTTTCGTCTATTTGTGATCCATCAAGGAAGTTGAATTAGAAGTCAATTATTGGATTGCATGTGACTGGTTTCAAGAATTCTACTCTACCAGCCCCGCATGAGGTTTGACATCCTTGGTAACCATGTGATCAGCCAGACTGTTGCTGCCCATGGCTCGCCTACATAGCTAGATGGAACCAAACTAACATGTATAAATACTAAATAATAGGTTACTCTTCACTCTTCCAAAGTTCCAGATTAAAATAACCCATTATATAAATAACAAAAGGCACAATACCGTGACTGGAACGATACACAAATAACCCGCACATAAAAGAGAGAAGCTTACGACGACGTTTCGGTCCGACTTGGACCATTTACAAAGTCACACTTTGTAAATTGTCCAAGTCGGACCGAAACGTAGTCGTAAGCTTCTCTCTTTTATGTGCGGGTTATTTGTGTAACCCATTATGACTGCTGCTTTGCTCAAGGAAACAAAGAAGTTTTAAACACTTCATGAAAGTTTAACGTGTTATTATGTGGCTGATTTAATAATAATATCGTAGTAGCAATAACAATATTGATAACAGTAACAGGATACCTATCAAACATTCACAGTTATTCACACTATGGAAGACTGTCTTAGAAGTCTCTCAACATAGTAAAAAAAATACACAAAGCAGAATCAACCTTTATTGAGACAATGTTTCGTTCTGTTAGAACTTTTTTTTTAAAGCCATACAGAGAATTACTTTCAACTAGTACAAATACTCTGGAAGGAGCTGAATGCATTCCTCTGCATGGCTGGTAAAGGACAGATACCTAGGTATTGTTTTTACTGATAGGTGTATAGTGGCAGAATATATAACGAGTTTTGTCCATACGTGTTTCCTACCTGGTGATCGAATCCTGATTCTTACGGTTGGTAGATTAAAGCTCTACCACTGAGCTTCAACTTTCTCTTTTCACTCTGGGACCAGGGACGATGGTGGGGTGGTTGGGATTGTGGTGCAGTAAGTGGTTATAGTGCTGGCTTTGGTGTTTTTGTGATGCGAGCGCTGTTGCTGGTGGGGGTAGGATGGTAGTGGTGGGTTAGTGGGCGGGGTGATTACAGGTGGTTATAGTGGTCATTGGTTGTCCTCGGTTGTGGTGGTAGTGGTAGTGGCCTTTGCTGTGGTTGATGATGGTAGACGCGTCCATTTTTTTAACTTCTGTGGTTACATTCCTCGTCTGCTGATTTACTTAAACTTGATTTGGTGGAAGGATTGATATAGATATAATTAAAATTTGCGCAATAAACCGAGTTTTACAGAATTAGTTTATTTATGAATCATAACTTGTTATTCCATAACGTTGAGCCGGTATAGAGTAAGGTTGAGTGGGATTTTATTTACCGGGAGCTTTGAAATTTTTTCTTGATGGGTTAAGTCACTTGGTGACCTACTCAGTGGACCTTTTGATTATATGACGGAGACCTTCAGCAGGCTTCACGTGCCACCCTGCAAAAAATAAAAGATCACATTATGAGACGTGCTGGTGGGATTTCCACTCCATATAAAAAAGGAACAGCGCAGCTCCCCAGAAGAGAGTAAAGTAGGGTGACCTTCATATACAGAGGAGAGAATCCAAACATTTATAACGCTCTTGAGCCTTTAATGGTCAGCGATTAAGGAAGTTTCCTGCTTTATTTGTTCGTGCAATTAAATGAAAAAGGTAAAAATTTATCTCTACGTGAAGAAATCCCATTGGAAACTCTCTATTAAGGGTCCTAAGACGACTCGATCCCCTTGGCACGATTCTCGCCGTCTTCCCGTCCAAAGTTTTACGAATTCTATAACTTTTGTTTACATTCTTCCAGCGCGAAAGAATTGTTGCTGAAACCTGGTTTTAGGGCATTGTGAGCAAATATTCTGAGCTTACTCTGGAAGAGCTGGATCAAGAAGTTTGAAATTATATTTTTGAGTAGTGAAAAAATAACGCAAAGTTTGTGACGCCATGTTGAAGAAGCTTGTTATTTTTGAACGCTTTAAAATATCATAACGCAGTTATGGAGAGAGTTCTCTTACTTCTCCAGCTTCTATTCGTCCTCCAGTTTCACCTTAGTGTCAACTGGTAGGATCATTAGCACGGTGTAGATTGCGTCTTCAACACGGCAGTCGGTAATATGACAACCACCGACCGCTTGACCCTGTACACAAGCTCCTGAACAGTGGCTCCTACCCACTACACCTACCTACCACATCACCTGGGAAGCAGGTAGCCAGCATAAAGGAAATAGAATCCATATTATATGAACAAGGAAGTGCTAAACCTGTAAGAATTACACAGCAGTTGGTAACAGACAGATAATCAAATTTGATCTGAGGAGGGGGAGGATAGCTCCAATTCCTTGTATCAAGAGCTAAACCCGGTAGGAACGACACAGTATCTTCCCTCCAAGACAAACCTACTGAAAACCACCTCAAACCTCGTATCCCTTACGAGATAACAAGTGTGTTATCCTACATGATAATAAGCATTCATGCTGGTGAAGGGCTCTTGATGCAAGGTACAAGAGCTATCCTCCCCTTTGGATCAAATCTATTTCTCATTCCCCATTAATTGTATGATCCTCTCGGACTTAGCTCTCACCAACGACTACAATAACTCATGCTGAAGAATACAAAGCCTCACAGTTGTGACTTGATAATGATCCAGGATGGACCCGAAACTTTGTCTTAAGTTTCCTCTCGTAAGTGCAGGTTACTTGTATATAATTCACGTTATCTTGAATCGCCCACCATACACAGCTCAACAAACGTATATGGTTCACTGCCTGGCGCGCTGAAACAACCGTCTCTACCAACGTACTCGCCTGCTCGTTATCCGTGATGTCCGCACGGCTTGAAACACCTTCCGAGACTCTTCCCATCAGTCCGAAAAACTCCCGAATACCCAAAAGATGATGTTGCGTACAACCTGGATCCACCAGACGCATGAAAGCACTAAACTAAGCACAGAGGAACCAAGCCACTCTGTCCCCGCCAGACCAACCAACACATTCAACGCTGCAGTAAACTTGCTTATTACACCTTTGACTCTTCTCTTTACGGAGTCCAGCCTTCACACTTTTCCTCCCTGACATCAACACCTTTTCATCATGTAGCGGTCTATGACCCATATAGGTTTAGTACTCTTGTACGAACGTCATAATACTGTAACGCCTCAGTAAACACCAAAGAACAGGTCGGTGTAAGGTAGACTCGCCAATGCTGGCAGGTATTCAGATACACATTGCCAGTGTGTTTTTCTGTGTATTCAGTATTATTGAACTCTCCCTCCCAGAACGCGACTCACAATAGGGAACTAACACCCAGGTATATATTTGCTGCTAGGTAGGCAGGGACATAAAGCGTAAGGACATGGCCATGTCTCCCATTGCTAGGAAATGGAAACCAGGCCGTATTAGATGTATACTGACTGCTCTTAAGCCACAATGTGTGTGCGCGTGTACTCGCCTATATGTGGTTGCAAGGGTCGAGGTACAGCTCCTGGCCCCGATTTGTCTGCATGTGCGTGTGTCTTGTATGTGTGAGCATGTACTCACCTAGTTGTGGTTGCAAGGGTCGATTCACAGCTCCTGGCCCCGCCTCTTTACTGGTCGCTACTAGGTCAGTCTTCCCGCTCCATGAGTTTTATATTACCTCATCTTAAAGCTGTTTATGGATCCTGCCTCCACTACATCACTTCTCAGACTATTCCACTTCCTGACAACTGTGATTGAAAAAATACTTCCTGACATCCCTGTGATTCATCTGAGTCTTCAATTTCCAACTGTGACTCCTTGTGTGTGTGTGAGAGAGAGAGAGAGAGAGAGAGAGGAAGCTCACGTATCTGTGTGGGTGAATGCGTGCGTGCGTGCGTGCGTATGCAGAGACTTGAGAGACTAACACTAATGACCTTGCAAGCGAAGTACAAGGGGAGACACGATCTCGACATGCAAGATACAGATGCTCAGTGATGGACAGTGAGACATTGTTCAACTTCAGGGCAAGGGAAAAAATGCAGATGACTCGTAGATATTAAAAAAAAAAAACTAGGGTTGTAAATAAATTGAAGCCAATTCTGTCAGTAATTTCAATCATAAATATGATAATGACCAAGAGGCTAGAATCCTCCGTGAAAGGTAGTCAAGGAGCTGATGAATAACACATCCAACAACTGGATATTATTATTATTTTGAAAGATACCCAGGTGTTGCATGTGTGTTAATCGTAGATACGTTGCTATTGTATATCATTAATAGAAGGCAAAGGGTAAAGACCCCACGGTTCAGTCTCAGCATTTCAGGAGTTCTGTAGTACAGTTTCAGCATTTCGAAAGTTTTATAGTTCAGTCTCTCGGCATTTCCTAAAGCTCTGTAGTTCAAGCTCGCAGCATTTCTAAAAGATTTTCCTCCGAGATTCATGGAGTCTGTTCCCTGACAGGTTGATCCCGAGAGCAGTATAAGATTTTGGCAAACATCTTGGATCTTCAGAAAGGCAAGACATTAATTTTTATAAGACGTTCTGTGGAGTGCTGGTGCTTGTTTTTTTTTTATTTCAAGTGTCTCAGTGACTCTTGGGGGGGGGGGGTAAAAGTGTCCTCAGAGAAGAGCAGGAGATTTTGCTAAGAATCTTAAGCATCAAGTCAGTTTATTTGATTTTTTTTTGTCCTTTACCAAGTAGAAAATTATTTTCTCTCCTTTTATCAACTCTTGCTCCCTCTGTATCTTATATTTTTTTATATAGTTGCGTTTACAGGCCAAGAGCTAGCCTACCTCAGCTTATTTCAGAGCCTAGGTCTATATAAGGTATACTACAAAGCCTCCAGAAAACTACCCACAAAAGTCTTACTAAGAGCCTGGTACTTATTTACTGCTAGGTGAACAGGACTGCTGGTGTATGGAGGCTGGCACTTGCTGCTCGTAAAGCCATAGAATTTCACCCTGGTCCTTTGTGTTGTGAGCCGAACGCTCTTACATTGAGCTACAGGTCACGCACCGATTCTCTCTCTCTCTCTCTCTCTCTCTCTCTCTCTCTCTCTCTCTCTCTGTCAAGTGACCTCTGAACGCTGGTGAAGGGTTCTTGATCTGAGTAATTGTAACTGGTTTAGTGCCTCATTTTCTTCATATCAAACTTGAATACCACCCATATACCAGTGGAATATTTTATTACATTTTTGAGTTCTCTAATGTTACATGCCATCACTGACTTACAACGAATTATGCAGTTATGTTCAATGTGCTTTGATCTGTCTTGATTACATTGTGATGATGGTTTCTCTAATATGTGAGCAAAATGGCTGCGCTTAAGGGAAGATGGTAATGTATAAAGTAAAAGGACACAAGTGCAACTAATGTGACATTTATTGTGGCAACGTTTCGCTCTCCAGGAGCTTTATCAAGCCATTACAAACAATACATGGACACAGAGGGTATATAAAGGCTCAGAGTGAGGTGTAATACTAGTGAGGTACCATTTCGATGTTCACTAGTGGTAGTAGTAGTAGTAGTGGTAGTGACAAAAGTAATACAATATGGTAGAGCAATTAATTCGCACATGAGTAAAAGGATATAAAAGCTATTATTTGGGTAACATAAAAATAGGTTGGACAAATATAGACTGGAAAGAGGCAGCTTGTTTCAGTGTTCACTTTCTGTAATGTGCTTTGTGTAGTATAACAGGAGAGACTATGTGATGGCAGGGTTTACTGTTTTCAGGAGGATTCTTGCTAAGACTTCGGAGATGGTGAAGCTGCCGTTGTTTTGTTTAATTGTATTCGAAACAGCGATCAGTGCTGATTCGAGGCACTAATTTCCGCAGACGCAATTAGTGCCTCGAATCAGCACTGATCGCTGTTCAGAATACAATTAAACAAAACAACGGTAGCTTCACCATCTCCGAAGTCTTAGCAAGAATCCTCCTGAAAACAGTAAACCCTGCCATCACATAGTCTCTCCTGTTATACTACACAAAGCACAGAGTGAACACTGAAACAAGCTGCCTCATTCCAGTCTATTTGTCCAACCTATTTTTGTGTTACCCAAGTAATAGTTTTTATCCTTTTACTCATGTACGAATTAATTGCTCTACCATATTGTATTACTTTTGTCACTACCACTACTACTACTACTACTACTACCACTAGTGAACATCGAAATGGTACCTCACTAGTATTACACCTCACTCTGAGCCTTTATATACCCTCTGTGTCCATGTATTGTTTGTAATGGCTTGATAAAGCTCCTGGAGAGCGAAACGTTGCCACAATAAATGTCACATTAGTTGCACTTGTGTCCTTTTACTTTACATATTGTCGGTAATTCTACCAACTTTATTACAAGATGGTAATGATTGTGGAGGTCAAGGCTCGGCTCTCTGCTCCGTTGTGTATCGTTGGACTGGTGCTGATGGCAGCGAATGATTAGCGTCGGTAAGTTTTTGTATTCAGGGCGATGAATATTTGGTGGACGAAGCATACCTGTGAACGGTATCAAGTCTTCCTAGTAGGATTGTGCCGAAGTATCGGTATTGGCTAAGTTTGATGGTATCGGTATCGGCCTAAAACTGGGTCCCGGTATCGATTTCGGAAGAAAAAAAAATATCGTCTCCCATCTCTTCCTTGTAGATCTACTCCCACAGGCCGGCCTGAGGTCACATTTTTCTGGTGCTTGCCTGTTCAGCCAGGCTACAGCTGCTGGGAGCCTGTTGGCACACATCCATCACAGCCTGGCAGACCTACTGGTCCACGTTCTTCGATAGTGATTTTGATATCTAAAATCCTTCTAATATTATCCCCCCCCCATCTTTTCTCTCAATCCCCACCTCTGCCTCTTTCCCCACTTTTCCCCATCCCTCTTTCCCCATCCTCCCTCTTTCTCCACCTTTCCCCATCCTCCCTCTTTCTCCACCTTTCCCCATCCTCCCTCTTTCTCCACCTTTCCCCATCCTCCCTCTTTCTCCACCTTTCCCCATCCTCCCTCTTTCTCCACCTTTCCCCATCCTCCCTCTTTCTCCACCTTTCCCCATCCTCCCTCTTTCTCCACCTTTCCCCATCCTCCCTCTTTCTCCACCTTTCCCCATCCTCCCTCTTTCTCCACCTTTCCCCATCGTCCCTCTTTCCCCACCTCTCCCAGCCTCCTCCTTCCCCACCTTCTCCCAATCCTTCCTCTTTCTCCACCTCCTCCCAATCCTTCCTTTTTCTCCACCTCCTCCCCATCCTCCCTCTCTTTCTCCACCTCCTCCCCATCCTCCCTCTCTTTCTCCACCTCCTCCCCATCCTCCCTCTCTTTCTCCACCTCCTCCCCCATCCTCCCTCATCCTCCCTCTTTCTCCACCTCCTCCCCATCCTCCCTCTCTTTTCCCCACCTCTCCACATCCTCCCTCCCCCCCATCTCTCCTCCCTCTCTTTTCTCTCCACATCCTCCCTCTCTCCCCCACCTCTCCATCCTCCCTCTCTTTTCTCCACCTCTCCACATCCTCCCTCTCTCTTTCGCCACCTCTCCCCATCCTCCCTCTCTCTTTCGCCACCTCTCCCCATCCTCCCTCTCTCTTTCGCCACCTCTCCCATCCCCCTCTCTCTTTCGCCATCCTCCTCCCTCTCTCTCTCCCCATCCTTTCCCCTCCCTCTCTCTCTTCCCACACTCTCCCCATCCTCCCTCTCTTTCCCCACCTCTCCCTCCCTCTCTCTTTCCCCCACCTCTCCCCATCCTCCTCTTTCCCCACCTCCTCCCCCTCTCTCTCTTTCCCCTCTCTTTCCCCACCTCTCCCCATCCTCCCTCTCTTTCTCCACCTCCTCCCTCTCTCTTTCCCCACCTCTCCCCATCCTCCCTCTCTCTTTCCCCACCTCTCCCCATCCTCCCTCTCTCTTTCCCCACCTCTCCCCATCCTCCCTCTCTCTTTCCCCACCTCTCCCCATCCTCCCTCTCTCTTTCCCCACCTCTCCCCATCCTCCCTCTCTCTTTCCCCACCTCTCCCCCATCCTCCCCTCTCTCTTCCCACCTCTCCCCATCCTCCCTCTCTCTTTCCCCACCTCTCCCCATCCTCCCTCTCTCTTTCCCCACCTCTCCCCATCCTCCCTCTCTCTTTCCCCACCTCTCCCCATCCTCCCTCTCTCTTTCCCCACCTCTCCCCATCCTCCCTCTCTCTTTCCCCACCTCTCCCCATCCTCCCTCTCTCTTTCGCCATCCTCCTCTCTCTCTCTTCCTCCTCTCTTTCCCCACCTCTCCCCATCCTCCCTCTCTCTTTCCCCACCTCTCCCCATCCTCCCTCTCTCTTTCCCCACCTCTCCCCATCCTCCCTCTCTCTTCCCCCACCTCTCCCCATCCTCCCTCTCTTTTCCCCCACCTCCCCCATCCTCCCTCTCCCTTTTCCCACCTCTCCTCCCCTCCCTCTCTTTCGCCACCTCTCCCCATCCTCCCTCTCTCTTTCCCCACCTCTCCCCATCCTCCCTCTCTCTTTCCCCACCTCTCCCCATCCTCCCTCTCTCTTTCCCCACCTCTCCCCATCCTCCCCCCTCTTTCCCCACCTCTCTCCTCGTCTCCCTCTCTCACAGGACCTCACTTTTCCTTACTTAGTGGTTATCAACTAATAAAAGACAGTTTAGGAAATATTGGATGCTTGAATTTTTGTCAAGTGAGAGCATTCCACATGACAGGCTGGGGATATACATAAGACTACGTGCTTCTAGTACCAACAGCCTGACTAACCAGTCCATCAACCAATAGGTTTGCTTTGAGGTTAAGCCGACTGGGCGATGATCACCGTTTCTGGTGCTTGCTTGGTCAATCAGTCTGTTCCTATTGGCGATCCACTGACCCATATATCTGTCATCGCCTCTCTGATCTGGCACTTGTTGAAGGGTGTTGAAAAGTCTTGATCCCTTTATACTTAGTTTTCTTAGTGAACTCGTGACACGCCTGCTTTTTAGTGTAAGTATTTTGCATCATCTGCCTAATCTTGTTGTCTTAGGGAGTGATTTCGGTGTGCAAATTTGGAATCAATCCTCCAGAATTTTCCAGGTGTAAATTATAAGGTATCTTTCTCGCCTGCGTTCCGAGGAATACAATTAAAGGAACTTCAGGCGTTCCCAGTAATTTAGTTGATTGGAGCTTGTGAGCAGTGAAAATTCTCTACGTCCTCCTGATCTGCGGTTTTGCCTGCATTGTAAGGGAGAACAGATGACTTAGAGGATCATCACTGGCTTCACACACACACACACACACACACACACACACACACACACACACACACACACACACACACACACACACACACACACACACACACACACACACACACACACAATGTATACTGGATCTGAGGTTAGATCCCATACTATATTATCGAGGTTTCTCCAAGTCTTCCTAACTAACTTGCAAAACACGTGCTTCAGTGACTTCGTACAGCCTCCCTCTGCCTCCTTTATGCAACCCAACCTGCTGCTGCCTTCCTTCCAAAGTGCTTGCCTTCTCTCACTCCCAGCCTGCTTGTCTCCCTCCTTCCAGTCTGCTTGCCTTCCTCCCTCACTCCTAGCCTGCTTGTCTTCCTCTCACTCGCAGCCTGCTTGTCTTCCTCTCTCACTCGCAGCCTGCTTGCCTTCCTCACTCGCAGCCTACTCGTCTTCGTCTCTCACTCGCAGCCTGTTTGTCTTCCTCTCTCACTTGCAGCCTGCTTGTCTTCCTCACTCCCAGCCTGCTTGCCTTCCTTCCTTCCCTCTCTGCCTTCCTGTCTGCTCTCTCTCCTAGACTGCCTACCTTCCTGCTGGGAACACTAGAAGGCTCTTGAATTGTATTCCTTGGAACGTATTCAGGAAAATTACATCATAATTTACATCTGGAAAGTCCTGGAGGGATTGGCTCCAGATCTGTACACTAAAATCACTATATACGAAAGCAAGATATATGAAAGACGGTGCAAAATACCTATGAAAAGCACGGACGCAACGAGTTCACTGAGAACTCGTTAAGTATAAGGGTACCTAGACTTTTTCCGTTGTGCATAAGAGGAATTACCAACAGACCCCTGGCTGTTTTCAAGAAGAAACTTGTGTTGATGTCAGTTCCTTATCAGTCAGGCTGTGGTGCATGCATTTGTCTGTTTACGGCGGCACCAACAACCTGGTCGATCAGACGAGCAACCGGGACGCGGGAGTGGAGACACTCCGAAATTCATTCATATAAAATCAAGGTTTAGCCTGCTTGCCTGCCTGCCTGCTTTTCTCACTCTTCCTGCCTGCTTGCCTATTTAAGTGCCTCCTTTTTATTTATCATTCCCAACCTGCCTGCTTGCTTTAGTGCCTGCCTGCCTGCCTTCCTACCTCCGCTGAAGCTGCCACACTCCGGAGGACAATCTAATCCCCCTGTGACATTCATTAAGCTACGCATAGTCCTTGGTATTAGCAAGGAATTCTCGTAATGTTTTTGGGTGTGTGGGCCAGAGAGTAGCATCGCTGCCCCCTGTGTTGGGAGTAGTCGCTGGTTGTGTGCACTCTTATAGTCGCTGGCTGCGTGAAGTCGTTTATCTGCTGTGGATGATGGTGCTTACTAGTTCAGAAACTAGTAACGAAGGTTAATGAAATTAAAGACTGGGGGGGGGGCAGGCGTCAGTACAACACAAATCGGTGAGATTGTACACACACAAAACACACACACACACACACACACACACACACACACACACACACACACACACACACACACACACACACACACACACACACAGTATAAGGCAAATACTGGGCTACATATATTGTTTCACCCTCCCCGGCCCCCTTCATTTTTCACATGTTTCTTCCGGTCTTTGTTGACTGCTACAGCATGTATGAAATTTATAGTCTCGCTGAAATCCATAAATTTCCTGGAGTCAACAATTTTTCTACAAAATTTGAAAGTATACTAATCCTGTTATCTGACACACACACACACACACACACACACACACACACACACACACACACACACACACACACACACACTCTCTCTCTGTCAGCATAGTTGCTGATCCCTGTGTTGTATAGCATATCAGTATCATCCATGTGCTTTAGATAGGAGATCCCTAGGCCTGTGACTGTGTGACGTCATGGGATGCGCATGTATACGTTCGTACCTCTGCCTCCCTCTCAGTCGGCGTTTTGACACAGGCTAGGACAGGCAGAGGCTGGGCTCCATTTCCCATCATCACAGTCTGACAATATATCGTTACCATCCAACAAGTGTGTCTATCTTCAACCCCCGATATCTCCATTCAAGAACCCCTACGATAAATGGTGGCAGCCGGCTCGGTCGAAACTTATCTCCAGAAATCGCTGTAATCGTCAGAATTACAGGCCCTCCGTTGCCACCATTTATCGTAGGGGTTCTTGAATGGAGATATCGGGGGTTGAAGGTAGACAAACTTGTCGGATGGTAACGATATATTGTCAGACTGTGATGATGGGAAATGGAGCCCAGCCTCTGCCTGTCCTAGCCTGTGTCAAAACGCCGACTGAGAGGGAGGCAGAGGTACGAACGTATACATGCGCATCCCATGACGTCACACAGTCACAGGCCTAGGGATCTCCTATCTAAAGCACATGGATGATACTGATATGCTATACAACACAGGGATCAGCAACTATGCTGACATTCTCTCTCTCTCTCTCTCTCTCTCTCTCTCTCTCTCTCTCTCTCTGATTTTACAACATTTAGGCAAAGAGCTTTTACATTATTTAATGTAAGAGTCGTTATGTTAGCTCAGCCAGAATTCGACTCTTAACAGCGTTTCCTCCTAGGTGAGCAGCGGTAGCAGGTTTACAAAGATTTTGTTTACAAACCAGACCCAGCTCAGGAATCTAACCAGGTTACCTTTTGTTGAGTCGAATGCTTTGCCATCTTCAACTACACGCGCACAAACTGGGAAGTAAAAAGTCAATACAGATTTGGCAGCTATGCATTAGTTTCCAGGATACCTTCGTTGAAGCATCACGTATATGTTTGGTAAGATAACAGCGTATGATGTTAGAGACAACCTTGTGGTCCGGATCAATACCTGGCTTACTGGTATGAAACATCTAGTGGTTTCTGAATTGCTGAAACATCTAGTGGTATGTGAATGGCTGAACGTAATTAGTGAATCCTCTTAGTGATCAGTCTTCAGCTCTAGTCTTTTCATGAGTTACATCTAAAACTGCAAAGTTGGAGACGACACGAAATTAGGTAAACACGCTGCATCTGTGGCTGGCTGTATAGGTATTCAGAGGAACTTAGACAAGTTGGCAACGTGGTCGCAGATATGAAAAAGAACTTTAATGTTAGTAAATACTAGATGGAGACATTTTAGATGTAACAACATTAAATGTGAATGCAAATTGTAAATCCACTAGCATAGGTAAACGAAGAGGACGCTAAAGTAGTCCTTAGCAGTGATCTCAAGTATACTAAAATGTTTACGAATATAAACCATCAGACGCACAACTGCCACACTGTGTTCATCTTGCCCAGCCCATCCTCTTAAGAACACTCAGTACCTCACTGTTGCTAAGACAGTCAAGCTGGTGACTGTTCACAAGCTGTAAACGGTAATTATCGTTACTGTATTTCCTGGTATCTTCAGTGGCTTCAAGTTTTAAGTTGGAGGTTCAAAACTTTCTTGTCTTTCTAATAACATACAGCAATGTCAGTAACTGTTAGGGATAAATTTTTATTGACAGACACGTCTTTAGAATTAAATTTAACTGAAGCTAAATAATGTATATAGAGAAATTTGTTGATAAGAAAATGTAGAAACAAATCAATGGGGCCATTATACTGGCGTATCTTGTCCAAACAGTAGGAATTCTGACTGTTTCTTAGTGATGGGTTGGCTTGTCTTGTCAGACCTCGCTAATATACAACCATGCTGACAATGATTACAGATATACTGACAGTGACTACAGCCATGCTGGCAGTGACTGCAACACGCACCTTTAAGTCCACAATAATTATAGCTAAAGAAAATCCAAACTAAATTATAATTATAATCAGATTTCAATTAATGACTTTTCAATAATATTAGAGAGAGAAAAACTTAATTAATTCAGCTAAGAGTATTATAATTAGTCTCGCAATTATTTTTGGTCTACCAATGAACAATTTTGTTTGAACCCCCGTCAGTATGACAGTGTTCTGCTGATAACTGTTGGTGTAGGTAACTGTTGTTGGTGGTGGCGTAGGTAACTGCTGGTGGTGGTGGTGTAGGTAAGTGTTGGTGGTGGTGGTGTAGGTAAGTACTGGTTTTGGTGTTGCCAGTTAAAATTTGCTCTATTTGACATAGTGTGGGGACCACCGTTGCTAAATTCCTTTTCTGGAGGAGCTTGAAGAGAGCCGGGTTTTGACTGCTGTCTCCCGTCAGTTCGACCACTGAAACTGTATGTGAGCTTAACGTTGGAAGTGCCTTGAAAGCACAGGGTTTGACGAAAAGAAATGTGTAACACCTGGGAATCTTATATTGACGAGATGTTTATCCTGCACAACAGGTTTCGTTAATTGAATACAGAGGAGAATATTTTACCGGAGACAGTGCAAGAAGTCTGGAGGCAATTTTAAAGTCTTCAGTCGCTTAGCATTTATAGATGTTCATAGCTTCACTCCCTTAGTGGGTTTAGGTTTGATAAGAACTTGCCTAGTATGGGCCAGTAGGCTTGCTGCAGTATGCCTCCTTTCTTATGTTCTTTTGTGTGTTCAGTCTCTCAACCGTGCGGTATCTAAAGTAGAGGCAAGGGAGTGGCTACTTGTATGCTGGAGCCAGAGAAGAGGTGCAGCAGCTGAAGAGTGTGTCGCAGGGGGTTATATGGAGCCTTTTGAATTCCCGTATGATAAAATATTCTAAAGATAGTTTAAAAACCCTTTCTCCGTCGTGAGATGTCTACGTAACTCGGTAGTCTGTGTGACCGTTAATTCCCTTTCTGCCAAGTGGGGGTAAAAGGAGATGAAGGCTCTTTTCCACCATACAGGAGTGCCATGTGCCAAGTCACACCTTGCCAGATGGCACTTGATATATGAGAGCCTCAGACCCAATAATTTACTGGAGTCTCAGAGCATTGTGTATGTGAATGCCATTGTGACTGATGCTCTGATATTGAGAGAAATTAAAAAATTTTGCTAGCCATCTGGTAAGTGTCCCGAGCAGGGCAGGCCTTGTTTGAATGCCCTGAGGGCAGTCTTGTGTTGAGTATCCAGGAAAGAAACACCATGGCTGGTAGTGACTTCTTAACCAGGGAACAAAGTTACATCTCCTTGAGCTTATTAGCGAGAGAAGACGACAGCGGCAAATCTATTTATCGTGTGGTCAGATAGTTGCTCTGGATCTCTAAGTTGACACAAGATTCTTAAGTCTTGCGTCTTGGATTTAAGCCGGTATCCACACTCTAGCGTGGATTCTTGCGTAAGTGTCTTACACGGTATTTAAAGTAACGAGTGTTGGCAGTATTATATGACATTCGGATGCATTGACAGCTCTTATAAATTGACTGATATCCTGTCCTAATGTCATCCACAAGCCCAAGACATTAAGACCCCAGATTAGATAGTAACACATCTGGGGGCAGGACCCACCAGCCCAACAAATTAAAACCCCAGGTAGACAGTAATACATCTGGGGACATAATTGTGCAAGGTGGGAAGGACTTAAAGTATACCGGTATTGGTATTAGGGTAATGAGAAGTCATGAAGTTCAGGAACCTGTCAAAATGTCATATTAAGTGTCGTGTATTTACCTTTCGTGTCAAGGCCACTGATCTGATCCAGGTACGCTGGATCATTTATCCTGGTAATGGACCCAGGAGCCCAGTGTCACCGAGGACTCGTCCTAGTAAGTAACAGTATCCAGTGTACTTGTGATATATTGACCATTGTCAAGGAACTGTCCACCAGATGTTTGCAGTGTTTGTGCTGTAGACATTTCTCTGTGCGGAAGACCCTGAGTCAGTTGAATATTTCAGCAAGAGTTTATAGGTATATATTAATTTATTTCTCAATAGGTCGGGACCCGCTAGTGGAAGTAGGTCATACCTGTTAAGATGGGTGAGCGGTTGGCATGATACCCAAGTGTTACACGTGGAGAAGTTGTACATATTTATTATCACTGCTGGTCAAACTTACAAGCATAACCTACTTCCACTAATGGTTGTCGCCCACCTGTGATGCGGTCTTCAACTGTTGGGCTTTATCAACTGTCTTCGCATGATCAGTCTCCATCCTCATTCCTCTGCCTTAGACTGAACACAGTAAAATCACTTATCTGTTTTTTTTTCACTGTCACCAGTACAGTCGTTTAGAGGCTGTGAAAAAAGATTAAAAAAAAAAACTGCAGGCGAAACTTCTCGTCAGTAGAGGTACCTAGGTGTTGTCTGTGTCTTAATCTGAGAAAAGGTAGTGGGGAAATATAAGGGAGGAGGGAGTGAGGGTACAAAGTGGAAGAGTTCAGGATGGGGATTAAAAGAAAGAGGATTAGAATGTTTGAGAATAATGGGTTTTCTTCCCCTCATACAATTATGGACCGCACCCTTCACTAAATGTCTTTTCCCCTCATACTCTTCAGGACGCCGCCCTTCACTAAATGCCTTTCCCCCTCATACACTTCAGGACGCCGCCCTTCACTGACTACTTCCTTGCATCTCCCTTTTACACTCCCAAAAGATCCACTATACTAAGTGATTACTTCCTTTCACACTCCTTCCTCCACATACACTTCAAAAGGACTTAATGCTTGAAGTTAGTGCTTCCTTGCAGCCTTGCTCTTCCTTATACACTTGAAGAGAGAGTATAGTTATATCAACGCTCTCATATCCAGAGGGCTGAGGAGGGGTTGTTGAGCTGGTTCCCACATTTAGAGAGGATGGAACGAAATAGAATGATTTGGAGAGTGTATAAATCTGTCGTGGAAGGAAGGAGGGGTAGGGGTCAGCCTATGAAAGGTTGGAGGGAGGGATAAAGGAGGTTTTGTGTGCGAGGGGCTTGGACTTCCAGAAAGCATGCGTGAGTGTGTTAGGCGCGTGTGGAGACAAATTGTTTTAATAACCTGACGTATTGTTGGAGTGGGAGCAAGGTAACATTGACGAAGGGATTCAGGGAAACCGGCAAGACGGACTTGAGTCTTGGAGGTGGGAAGTACCGTGCCTGCACTCTGAAGGAGGGGTCTTGTGTTGCAGTTATATAACTGTAGTGTAGGTGCGCCTATAGCAAGACAGTGATGAAGTGAATGATGAAAGTGTTTCTTCTTTTTCGAGTCACCCTGCCTTGGTGGGAAACGGCCAATGTGTTATATATATATATATATATATATATATATATATATATATATATATATATATATATATATATATTATATATATTATATATATATATATATATATATATATATATATATATATATATATATATATATAATGATTAAGTATTTTAATACAAGTTAGAATGAAGTAGTGACTTTTTTGTGTGTATGTATGTGTGTGTTTTAGAGAAATTCATTTATCCTGCACCACCTGTTATC
>NC_091332.1:14494017-14581517 GCF_038502225.1 Cherax quadricarinatus | reverse complement strand
TAAGGTAGACTCTCAGTTCATATTCACCAATAAATATACATTTTTTGATGTGTATACTTCAGGTACCAGTATGACGTACACATATATGCCCTTATATACATGATAATACATAGATAATATTCGCATTTTCCGAAAGAACTATAATTTTTACATCTTTGGGTCCAATAAACTCTACGCACAACAAAAGCTTGTCTTAGTATAAGCCTGTTCTTCAACGTTGGTCTATTATTGCCTATTATGTATGTATTAGTATTATTTATTGGAGTCGAGCACAGAACTCTGTAAGAGGTGCTATTGTAAGAGTTAATGCAACTTACGAGTGTAGTTTGTCAGCGTCAGTGTGCAGTGCTGTAACACCACAGCCCATTACTTTGTGTTCTTCTGTGTCATTTCACCTTTCCTTCCATTCCATTTCTCTTTTTTCTCTTTGTGACATTTTCTTTTTATTCCTCTTGTCGTTTTTACTATATTTTCTCTCGTTCCTTCTCCAGTCCTTGCTTGTTTCGGTGTATTTAGCGAAAGAAATATTTTAGTATTTTCCTGTGTACTTCATTGTTTTATTATGTTCCATTTTTTCTAGTTTCTTTTGTCATTTTTATTTATCCTGTAACCTTGCGTTCCATTTCTCATAATTTAAGTATTGTGTACATTTTGTTAGTAAGTTTTTTCTTGAGTTTCAATGTTCTGCACGTGTCATGTTTCCTATCCTTGTCTCGTGTCCCATCTTACCCGTGGGTGTGTACTCACCTGTTTGCATGTGCAGGAGTTTATTCATAGATCCTGGGCCCTCTCTTATCTATTTTATCATAATTTAATAAAGCTCTACCCAGACTGTAACCTCTCTATTATAGGTATGATCTTCACATTGTTTCTTTCAGTCGTAGTTGTCGGCAATACCTGCCATCTTGAGTCGGTTTTACTGATTCCTGGCCCCCAGGGTATGATCACATCCTACTTTAAGGCTGGGTTCAGTGTTTGCCTGAAAGTAGCATCCTTGTGTCCAGACTATTAAAAGTTTACCAAAGAAAATAAAAAACACTGCTGGAACAAGTGTAGAGATCTTCGAAGGGAAAGTCGACGAATACTTCTGCCTAGTGCCTGATCAGTCAAGTTGTGATATGTGGGTCAGCAGGCTGCCAGCAGCAACCTCCTGTGTGAGCAGGGAAGCACCAGATAAACCTGACCCGAGGCTAGGTAGGAAAACTCTCGAGACCGGTCATAGGTATATCACAGGTACGACCACTTTATGTTCAGTCCTACTACTACCCTGGGACTGAAAAGTATTTCCTAGCATCCCTATGACTCGTCTGCGTATTTAGCTAACGTCTGTCCTCTGGCTTCCTCTCGCATTGAGAACAACCTGTGTATCTGTTCTGTGTAGTCCCTTAGTGTCTGTGTCTCCTCTGGTTTCCCCTCTCTTTGAGGGTTGTTAGGTTGAGCCCCAAGTCTTTCCTCGTAGTCGTTTATTCTCTTCACTTCTGGTGCTAACCTCAGTTGTCTATAGATTCTCTTAATTTTTTTTTACACGATTGATCACACAGGGACACCGTGCTGGCCAGCATACTTCAAATGGGTCTAACTTAAGTGATGTATAATCCTAAATGTAATTATGATTCCTGAAGACATATCTTGGGATGGTCAGCTTTTGCATCTGCTTGTGAATGTGGACTCTTTAGTGATATGCTCTGTGTAATGCTTACTCGCAGATATTTTCCCTATATACTACGTTTTTTAGCAGGATCGCACCTCCTAGGTAATATTCCATGTCGTCTTCTCGCTCTCACTCCAATTTTCATTAATTTACATTTAGCATATCCTAATCGGTCATATTTCTCATTTGTTTTCCATTGTCAGAAAACACTGATACAATGGATTCGATTCTTTCTGGCAGAGTATTTAGTCATATTAGTAACAATAGGTGTCCACACACTGATGCATTGGGGACTCCACCCGTTACCTCTGCCCACAGATGTTTATCTTACCATCCTCCTCATGTCATTTCCCATGCCATATCATCCTCTGGGGTGGAATAAGACACAGGCACAAAGTAGGCTTCTTTGTGACATTGTTTCGCTCTTTATAGAGCTTTCTCAGGTCAAAACTCTACACAGTGGTAATTTTGTCATAAAATTTTGCTCTTTACCTTTCTTTTCTTCAGCCTTCCAGGTAGTGTAGTGAATGTGACACATTACAAAGAAAAATATTTGCGGTAGTTTTATTTTCTACATGACCCAACCATCTCAATAACCCATCTTCTCCTACCAACCTCTTTTTCCACATTTCGAACTTTAGTTATCCCTGTCACATAAAAGCGTACTCACCCGTTTACAAACAAGTGCAGAAGAATTTTGCTTCTGCGATATTGTTCACTTTTCCTGAACAATTACGCCGTAACAAATGAGTGATTAAACTCAATGGTCTAACTTACGTGGGAACGAGTAATTGAATAACCGTTTTGTTAAGAGTGCGTGGCAATGAATGAATGAATAATTTCATGGCTGGCCCTTACTTTCAACAAGTGATTAAATAATCTTCATGAGTGAGGCGTAGTTATACCTGGAGGGTGTTCCGGGGGTCAGCGTCCCCGCGGCCCGGTCCATGACCAGGCCTCCAGGTTACAAGTGATTGTGAATAACTTCCTAGGTTGAGCATAGATAGCAGCGAGTGACCGAGTAACCTCCGTGGCCAAGCAAAAGTGGCAACGAGTGATTGAACAACCTCAAGTACCAGGCGCAAGTGGCAACGAGTGATTAATTTGTGACACTCTGACAAAGGAGGCGTCGGAGTGATGACTGTATCCTTCATCACGTGGAAGAGGAATGTAGATGGAGGCGGCATACAGCATTAGTCTCGTTGATTTGTCCGCCTGTCTCTCCTCTCTGTATGAACGTACCTCGTAATTGCCTTCGTTACTCCGTCCACGCTTGTTTCATCTTTGTGTATATATGTATATGTGTGTATATATGTATGTGCCGGTACGTATGTGTTTGTTTGTTTCTATTTCTTTGTGATGAAGTATTGTTACTCATTTTCAAGCGCTAAACCTGCAAGAATTACACAGCGCCTGGGAATGAAACTAATTACAGTTTGAATCATACATGGTGTGGGTAGCCCCAATGACTCACTTACCTGAATAACCCACACGGGTTTGGTGTATTTTTTGCGAATATAATTTAGTACTCTTAAGTAACAGATTTAAGTGTGGGTCATTAAAAGGTTATTGTATGTTATTTATTCATCACTAATCGAAAATACTTTAATATCAGATATGTATATAAAGGGATTCAAACAAAGTCGAACTGCACTTAAAGTAATTTTTACACACACACACACACACACACACACACACACACACACACGAGAGAGGGGTGGGTTGATTGCATCTTCTTGGACTGCAAGAAGGCCTTTGACACAATTCCTCAGAAGAGATTAGTGCAGAAGCTAGAGGATCAGGCGCATATAACAGGAATTGCACTGCAGTGGATAAGAGAATACCTGACAGGGAGGCAACAACGAGTCATGGTACGTAATGAGGTATCACAGTGGGCACCTGTGACGAGCGGGGTCCCACAGGGGTCGGTCCTAGGACCAGTGCTATTTTTGGTGTATGTGAACGACGTGATGGAAGGGTTAGACTCAGAAGTGTCCCTGTTCGCAGACTATGTGAAGTTAATGAGGAGAATTAAATCAGATGAGGATCAGGCAGGACTTCAAAGAGACCTGGACAGACTGCACACCTGGTCCAGCAACTGGCTTCTTGAATTTAACCCCGCCAAATGCAAAGTCATGAAGATAGGGAAAGGAGGCAGAAGACCGCAGACGGAGTATAGGCTAGGTGGCCAAAGACTGCAAACCTCGCTCAAGGAGAAAGATCTTGGGGTGAGTATAACACCAAGCATATCTCCGGAAGCACACATCAACCAGATAACTGCTGCAGCATATGGGCGCCTGGCAAACCTGAGAACAGCGTTCCGATACCTTAGCAAGGAATCGTTCAAGACACTGTACACCGTGTACGTCAGGCCCATACTGTAGTGTGCAGCACCTGTCTGGAACCCGCACTTGATCAAGCACATCAAGAAATTAGAGAAAGTGCAAAGGTTTGCGACAAGGTTAGTTCCAGAGCTAAGGGGAATGTCCTATAAAGAAAGGTTAAGGGAAATCGGCCTGACGACACTGGAGGACAGGAGGGTCAGGGGAGACATGATAACGACATATAAAATACTGCGCGGAATAGACAAGGTGGACAAAGGATGTTCCAGGGAGGGGACACAGAAACAAGAGGTCACAATTGGAAGTTGAAGACTCGGATGAGTCAGAGGGATGTTAGGAAGTATTTCTTCAGCTATAGAGTTGTTAGGCAGTGGAATAGCCTAGAAAGTGACGTAGTGGAGGGGGGAACCATACATAGTTTTAAGACGAGGTTTGATAAAGCTCATGGAGCAGGGAGAGAGAGGACCCAGTAGCAACCGGTGAAGAGGCGGGGCCAGGAGGTAAGACTCGACCCCTGCAACCACAAATAGGTGAATACACACACACACACACACACACACACACACACACACACGCGCGCGCACACAGACAAACAGACACACAGACACACACACAGACAGACACACAGACACACACACAGACAGACAGACACACACACAGACAGACAGACACACAGACACACACGCACACACACACACACACACACACACACACACACACACACACACACACACACACACACACGCGCGCGCGCGCACACACGCACGAATATATATATATGTATATATGGAAATATATATATGTGCATATATAAATATATATATATATACGTGTGTGTGTCTGTGTGTGTCTGTCTGTGTGTGCAAGACACAAAATGAGGTCAACGACATCATAAAGAGAATCCTTGCTACAGCTGGATGCCCAGCCGAGAGGGAGCCCCGATCACTAGCAGCCAACAATACCCACAACCCAGCAAACCACCCCGACGGGATCACCATCTATCCTTGGAAGAATGGCAAGCTCTTAGCATGGGACTATACCTGTGTGTCCACACTGGCTGACACCTACACCCATCACAATGTTGGGCGACAGGGAGGAGCTGCTGACCACAGGGAGGAGTGCAAGATCAGCAAGTACAGGGACATAAGCCAACAGTATCAATTTGTCCCAGTGGGATCAGAGACCTTGGAATCATGGGGAAAAAATGTCACACGTTTCCTTAAAGAATTAGGTTCCAGACTCATTGACACCACCAGGGACCCAAGGGCAGCCACTTTCATGTTCCAGCGCCTCGGAGTAGCCATCCAGAGGGGAAATGCTTGCTGCATACTTGGCTCGCGTCCGGCTTCGGAGGAGCTGGAGGAAATTCATGATCTTTAATACATTGTACCATTGTATTCATGTTTGTGTGTTTTCTGCAAATATATTCTGTTTATTAATAAATGTTCACATTGAATATAAAATATATAGGGGGTGGTAGGAGAAGAAAATATTCAAACAGCTCCGGGGAGAACCTTGTTTTCCCTGAGGTACGTTTATTGTCTTCTCTGAGGATGAGGGTCCCCAGTCCAGCTATAGAGGTGGCACTTCCCTATATATATATATATATATATATATATATATATATATATATATATATATATATATATATATATATATATATACACACACACACAAACAAACATAGGTGTTTACCAAAACATGTATTCAGTGCTTAGTTTTATTCAAACAGTTTCTCAGGTTTCCAAAATTTCTAGCATGCCAAATTTTAATTTTAAATGGGTTTCATAATTTTTGTTTTCTCTTCTCAACTTTCATCCATGTCTGCCTTGTTACCTCTGTTTTCCTCGTCTTTTTCGAGTTTACTTCCTTATCACTATTCCACTTCTATATTATTTTTACATTTTCTTCCATAGATTTGTCATCTTGTATACCATTTTTCCGTTTTCTGCAAGAACATTTATTGATTCTTCTTTTCTGACTACACACCTGGTGGTATTTTTTACCCGTGATGAAGCTAAAATTAATATAAAAATTGGTGTGTAGAAGTCACGATACGAGAAGAAAGACATAAGCATTAACAAGAAAAATGGTATTATTATTACTAATATTATTGTTGCTGTTGTTATTGTTATTATTATTATTGCTATTTTTGGAAGCGTTAAACTCGAAGGGGTCATACAGAAAAAGGAGGGTAAGGAGGGGGGAAAGAGAGAGCTGTATAATGAGGGTGGGCTGAGGTCTAGTAGCCGGGAGGCGGAAAGTTCTCTTAACGAGGCAGAGTTTCTTGAAGATCAAAGTGCGCAGAGTTCTTCCTTTCACATCTATACAGATGTGTGTGTGTCTCAGCTCATGGCCTTTATCCTGGCTTCGTGAGCTCCATCATACCTGTTCTTAAATCTATGCATTGATCCTGCCTCTGCCACTTCACTATCCGGGTCATTGAATTTCCTGATCACTCTGAGAGTGAGAGATTTCCTGATATTCCTGTGCTTTCTCTGTAATCTTAAGTTACAGATGTGTCATTTTGTACCTCTCTCCCGCCTCTTCAGCAGCCTGTCATTGTCCATCCTCCGGATTCCTTTCAGTCTTTTGTAGTCGTTATACATTATGACATTTGAAAGTTTTCGTTCGTCTTGAACTGTAGGTATTTTTTAGCAACTGGTACTTGTCACGTTCACCTAACATTCTCCTCACGTTCACTTCACGCTCGCTTCATGTTCACCCTCACTAACCTCATGATTACTTCACCCTCATGCTGACTCCACCCTCATGTTAGCTTCTCCCTCATGTTGACTCCACCCTCATGTTCATTTTACCCTCATGTTCGCACTTCACGTTCGCTTTACACTCCCCTCATCTTACAAAGTGGCTGGAGCGACGTGCTTCTTTCACCTCACCACTCACACTCTCATATAACACTCTCTCTCTCCCCCCTTTTCTTTCTCTCCCCCTTTCTTTCTGTCTTTCTCTTTGTTTCTTTCTCTTTGTTTCCCCCTCACATCTCTTATCTAATTATATTTTGTCATTCTTTACTCATCTCAGCTTCACTTTCACCCAGCTTTCACCACCAACTTTCACTTGGGGAAAAGTCACCATTATTGTTCACTACCGAATATTACCATGAATGTACATTAGTTTCACATGTTCACCTATGTTCACCTATTGCCATCACCTGTTGTTTATTAATAACATTTAACACCTAATTTCTTCACCTTCCTCGCCAACCTTTCTTCATCTTGCTTCACTTTCCTCACCTTCGCTCACCTTCCCTTCACTTTGTCTTTCCGCACCTTCCCTCACCCACTTCATCTTTCCTCACCTCAACTTGCCTCACCCACCTCATATTTCCTCACCTCTTATGATCTTCCCCAGCTTTCCTCACCTAGTTTCCTCTCCTCGCCTAGTCTTCTCCATCTCACCTTAATTCCTTCACTATTCCTTCTCTGTATGGTGCTCCTGACCTCGCCAACCTTCATAACTGGACACAGATTCTCTCTCCTCCATCTATACTTGCTATTAATCGACAACTGTTTCATTCACTTAATTTTTATCTTCTTTTCCCATCTCCCAGAGTTAGTGTGAATAGTTTCCTCTATTCTGCTCGCTTTCAGAGTGTAAGAGAGAGAGAGAGAGAGGGAGATGGAGATGGAGTGGTCAGGGAAGAGAGATTAAAAGAGAATGGCAGGGAAGAAGAGTACTATAATGACTTATTTGTTCAGTAATCCATCTCTCTCTCTCTCTCTCTCTCTCTCCCTCTCTCCCCTCCCCTCCCCTCCCTTCCTCACCCTCGCTTCCTGCCTCCTCCCATTCCCCTCCTAGCTTCATCTCTAATTTCCCCTTTCACACCGTACTTCGATCCCTCCCCTACCTCCCTTTCTTTCCACAGCGTTCCCCCTTCCCAACCCTCCCTCCATCACTCCTTTCCTTTCCCTCCCTCCCTTCCCTCCCTCTCTTCCCACCCTCCATTCCTTCCCTCTCAGCCACCATCACTGTGGGAGTCGGGAGTTCAGCAAAGTCAAATATCTGCAAGTGAACCCCCAATCTGCCCTTCCTGGAAAAAAATTGTGGAACGTTATAAATTGGAAAGAGAACGCATTTAATTTACCATAAAAAAAATCCATGAATGTCAGAGAACCATTTTTTACGGGTGGAGATAGCCGTGGTTGATTAAATTCCTTGACTGGGTTGTAGGGTTATCCTGTTGGTTCACTGTTGACTGCTGAAGCCTCGCTAGCTCTGTTTTGTGAGTATTGCTGTTAGTCTTAGTGTCCATGTTAGTGTTGATGTTAGTATCCGTTTTGTGTATCTCTTGGTGTAGTTTTCAGGGTATGTACACAGATGCGTATCTCAGGGGATATACATCATGAGGTATTCCTGAGAGTATATATCTTGAACAGGCAACAGACGTGGTCCAACAGGTGGATGTTGTAGTTCGGTTCAGACAAATTTATCGTCATGCTTGTTGAAGAATGAGAGGTAAAGCTGGAAGGAGAGTATAGCTTAGAACGTGGAAAGTTGCTAATAACAGTAAAGGAAAGCCTTCGAGAGTTAAGGTTATATAACTCTTAAGATATATCTCAGAACAGAAATCATTAACTTGAATACACCTTCGGTACCTGTGAACGGTATGTGTTAGGCCCATCATCTGGTATGTGGCACCAGCGTGGAGGCCTCGCTTCATCAAATGTAAAGCTATAAAAGGTCCTGAGGATCACTTGGGAGTCTCAAAACTTAGACATTGACTGCGAGTAGATTGAAGGAACTGACCTTGACGACTTTAGCGGAGTGAACAGAATGGGAATACATTATTAGTACATAAAATTATAGGAGGAATTGGAAGAGCAGATATTATACTATTTGAATTATTATTATTATTATTATTATTATTATTATTAGAACTAAGCGCTAAACCCACAAGGGTCATACAATTACTGTTTGAACTGAGGATGATTTGGAGAAGGAGTAAGAAGTAGAAGATAAAGATGCAGATGAGACATACACAAGGAGCACGCTGGCAATTTTCAACAGGTTTTGATTACGGTTGAAGTGACGTAGATCTGCGAGCGCCAGGCGCGGGCCATTAAACTCGGGACTGGAGTGACCATCTAGTATGTGGACATAATATATTTAGGATATCCTTTAGTTTATACAGTAATCTCAAATAATAAAAACATTTGTAATTATAAAATAAAATACTGGTGTTCCCACTTGTTTTGATACTCCCTGTGACCCGCGAACTGTAGACAGTATCACAAGTGGTGTTCACGCATTCTTTATAATGAATGAGGTTCCGGCAGTATTCTTGCACTGTGTACGCGTGTCGTTCTCGTATATTTACTTCATGCTATTACCAACATTCGTCTAGCCTGGCTATTATCATCAACCTCTTAATTTATATATTTTCTTTTTGACTTCACATTGTCTTAATCTTTTCACTCTTGTTCCTCGTCTCCCCATTCTACCACCCATAAAGTTTTTCTTTGTATCTCAAGATTAATTTCTGGTAAGTTCTAAGTATTTGATATAAGTCAACAAACAGTTCAGTGTGCTGGGGCAGACTGCAGCACACTTCTGCTTATAGTACTAATTTAGTCTTAGCGGTTCATAAGTTTAATTTGTTGAATGAGAAAGTAATGGAAGCAAATTCCCTACACAGGTTTTGGATGATTGTGACAAAAATAACTGAGGTTTTAGAAGGATAACAAAATACAAATGTGGGTTACGTGGATTTTGCAAGAGCAGTTTGGATGCGACCATGGAGGGATAGCTTATTACGAAAATATAAATAGGTATAAGAGGAAAATTACGAAAACAGGTGAAATTTCTAGCCAACAGATTACAAAATATGGCAGTGAACACAGTCTAGTGTCAGCAAAGTAAACAGTTCAGTACTCCAAGACACGTCGTGGCACCTTCACTGTTTCTCACCCTCATGGCAGACATAAAAACCTAGCCACAGCTTGGTGCCGTCTTTTGCTGATGAATGATGATACCAAAATAAGTATAATAGTCACCTCATTAGAGGATACCGAAAATTTACGATCACATATCAAGAACTTTCAATGGGTAAATGAAAATAACACATGTTCTGTGGTAGAAAATGTCAGATACTAAAATATTAATGTCACATGATATGTCTTTTCGAATAGACAATGAAGCAAAGGCAAGTAAAATGACAGGGTGGATAATAAAAACTTTCAGAATAAGGCTAGAATATTGTTGGGTGCTCACAGCTCCGTTCAAGACAGGAAAGATACCAGAACTGGAAATTGTACAGATATCGTTTACTACCCATAATCAATAAAGCATTTAAACTACTGGAGACACAGTAAAGTACTTTAAGTGCACTCTCTGGGGTGAAATATAGGGAGGTAGCTGAGAATGTATACTGGAAACTATTGGAGGGCAAGTCCCTTAATCTACACACTACCATAAACTTAATGGAGCGAGAGATATGGAAGAAGTGTAAAATAAATCCAGTGAAAAGCAAGGAAAGCCGACAAGCACAATAAGAGTGTATCATCTTGTACGTATCATTAATATTGCTGAAAGAATTGTATGAGTGTTTTAACAGGAAACTGGATCATTACCTCGCCCAAGCGTCAGATCAACCAGGCTGTGATGAATATGTGGGGCCAGCGGACTGGCAGCAACCAAAGCCTGGTTAAACAGGCTTGGAAACTTGGCCAAAGGCCGGGCTGGTAGGGTAGAAAATCCCATGAAATCGGTCACAGATACATCATAGGTAGTTATAATAGAACTCCAGAGAACACACACAAGTAATGGCGGCCGCCAATGTTGCGTGGCGCGCGCGCGCGCGCACACATTCACACACACACACACACACACACACACACACACACACACACACACACACACACACACACACACACACACACACACACACACACACACACACACACACACATTCATACGCCCCATTACTCTAAAGTCCAGGGCACCTAGCGAGCTTCAAGTGTCTGGAAGTTCCCCCTCACGCCCATAACTCTGGCCTCACGCCCACCTCGCCCACACCTCTCTTTATTCCTTTCCCTGTTACCCATTCCCCTTTCTCACGCCCGTCTATCACAGACTTTTCCTTAGCTTCTCCTTCCAAGCAGACTTTTCACAATGTTCTCTCTCCCCCCCTCCGCAAATAACACAGAAGCAAGTCAGGGTAAAAGAAGGGGGTATTAACAGATAGGAAAATACTTTTATGCTAGACAGTCATCATATGTGATGAAACATCAGGACGGTATGGAATCAGCTCTTTTTTATTAAGGAAGATTACAACAGTAGTATGCTGCTTCTGTATTCTATGCGATAATGACATATTGGGAACAAGAGCCTTATTCCATCACACAAGATGGACTTGTTCTTCAGATGATGAATTCTGCCAGACTGAGTTGTAAGACTTGAATAGGACAACGAGGATATCGTTCAAGAAACTAGTAAGGAGTCAGTAACTACAGTAGCTTCCAAGGGCATTGTTCCAGTGGAACTGAAGTTAATATTAACGATTCATTACCATCTCTGATGGTCTATTCAGCACAGGAGAAATGGAATTTATAATGATATCTTCATCATTCCAGAGTATTGACCTATATGGAGCGAGATCTCTTCTTATATAGGTACATTGTGCATTCATTGTTATAACATCATGGCACCTATCCTGAGCAGTACACTCATGACACCTATCGCGAAAAGTACCTTCATGACACCTAGCTTGAACATGTATTCATTGGAGCTGAGGAGAGATGCATAATATATACCTGGAAAGTACTCGAGGGCTTGGTCCCAAATCTGCCCACTGCCATAACATACTGGAGTGAGAGATATGGGAGGAAGTGTAAAATGAACCCAGTGAGGAGCAGGGGTGCGGTGGGGACAATAAGGTAACACTATCAACATCCGGGGTCCCAGACTATTCAACAGCTTACCAGAAGATATCAAACACGGCTGGAACAAGTGTAGAAGCCTTCAAGAGGAAACTGGACAAGTACCTTCACCAGGTGCCAGATCAACCAGGCTGTGATGGATATGTGGGGCAGCGGGCTTCCAGCAGCAACAACCTGGTTGACCAGGCAAGCACCAGACGAGACTGGCCCATGGCCGGGTTCAGAGAGTAGATTAACTCTGGAAACTCATCAGAGGTATACCTAGCTTGAACAATAACCTCAAGACACCTAGCCTGCATAATAACAAACAGTAATTAAATTGTACCAGGCAATACCATTGATTTCTAGGTTGAGCCAGGACAGTTTGGGCAGTGCTACGCTGTAGTATGGTATGCATGCGCTCGCACATTCATACATGGTTCCATGTGCATACAAATACATACGTATACCGCATAAACATAAACTTATTATATATATATATATATATATATATATATATATATATATATATATATATATATATATATATATACAGTGGACCCTCGAATTTAGTAGTGCCATTTCTGTATGCAAAACTATTTTTATCTATAAAATGTATTTTTTGTTAATATTTCCCATAGGAAATAATGTAAATCCAATTAAACCATTCTAGACACTCAAAAATATTAACAGAAAATACATTTTATAGATAAAAATAGTTTTGCATACAGAAATGGCACTACTAAATTCGAGGGTCCACTGTGTATAATATATATATATATATATATATATATATATATATATATATATATATATATATATATATATATATATATATATATAATATATATATTCTCTCATATGCACACACGGAGATGTGTATACATACATTCATCCAAGAGTGAGGGACTGATTATTTCCTCTTTTGTAAATAATTCCACTGTCTTCCCATTATGTTCTTGAATTTATATTGATAAACCAACTGACTGGCGAAACACTTTCAGTAAAAATACCCAGAAGCTGCGCATGAGTCTATTTCTTCATAAAAATGTACACACACGAATGCACGCACGCAATACAAAACAGGCCTAGTGTCTAATCGACATGTCCCTAGAACAAAATGGTAACTAACACACAGTGACAATACAATATATTCCAGCAGCACAACCACACATGACCCAGGGTCTTCCCTGTCATTACGATATGGTTCACTGAGCATTAGTACTAATTATTTCATCTGGGTAATTATGTAAATGAAAAGATTAAGCTGGATTCTGGGTTAATAACACAAGGGTACCGTAGATCGGTGGAGCGGTGGTGTAGGTGCGGGTGTAGAGGAGGGTGGGTGCACGTTGAGGGTTAGTGAGTGTACAGGGTGTCGGGAAAGGGGTGAGTGTCTAGGCAAAAGGGAAGGTATAGGAGACGACTTAGTGTAGACAAGGGGGTTTGTTTATGGAGGGGGTACGAAGGAGGGTTGGGGTTTGCGGAAAAGATGTTTATGGGGAAATGGGTGAGGGAGGGTAGGATGGGTTTTGTGGAGATGGGGATGTTTATGGAGGAAATGGGTGAGTTTCTTGAAAGAGAATTAGTGTTGGAAGCTTGACAATTACATTGTGGCATCGGTCTTTCTGGTGTCTAGTGCTTAAAGTTAATGGTTACGAGACCCAGCAGTCTCTCAGCATTGATTTTAAACTAATGTATTTTTAAGATCATGGCTAATGACCACTTGAAGGTCTTTTTCACTTCCTTTATCTTGACTAGCGGTTTACACTTTGGTCTCGTTTAACATTGGGTCCAAATAATGTATTGCCGACAGCAAAAAGAGACCTCGAAGAACAAGTTTTATTCTTTGTAAATATTTATGATAAAGCTCTACTCAGAGCGAGACGCTGTTCTAATAAAAGCTCTTTTACAGTGTGATCTTTTTTGTTTAACACTGAAGCCAAAATACCAAGCTCATTTTGAGTGTTCTCACTCACAGTGCCAGCCTGTCCAGGTCCCATGAATACTTCTACACTCGGTCGTAGATGCATTATGTTTATTTATATAAACTCTGTTTTCAAGGCCATTCATGTAGCTTATTAAAATAATCGGGCTTAGGAGCGATCCCTTAGGAACTTCGTGTTAAACTCAACTACTCAGATACTTCCCAGGATAAAAGCGGTCACTTATTGATACTGATGGGCCAGTCATTGAGACACGTATGAAGACTGTTTCCAATACCATGTCGATAGTTTTCCACTGGAGGGGAAAGAGAAGGGCCGTTGTTCCTCCCTTTGGGTGGATATTGGGTTAGAGAAGGGGATGGGAATAGGTGGGATTAGTGAATGGGAGAGTGAGAGAGAAGCCCCTTCATTATCCTGACAGGTACATTCACCAGCTCGTTTCATTTCGTCTTCCACTAGGGAGGCGAAGTAAACAACTTTTTTTCTTTTTAATGTGGTCCATTTTTACGCCACAAGAGAACATGTCAACATTTACTCAACTCTTGCATCAAACGCTGCATCTCCTCTTTGAAACGCAGACAAACTTGCGTGTGAAAAGAGACACAAGCAAGGGAGGGAGGGAGAGGGAGAGGGAGAGAGGAGGATAAGTATGAGTGGATGAGGAGGAAAGAGAAGTCAAAGATTACGGTAAAGACGGAAAAGAAGGCAAACGAAGGAAAATAAGGAGAAATAAAAGAAAACGGGGAGAGAGATGGATGAAGGTTGATGACAAAAAGTATAAACTGTTGTAAGTCTTGGACGATGTAAACAGTCGTCTCCCACTACAGTCTGACTTCAGATACCCTGCGTCCGCACTATTAAACTGAGCAAATTCAAAAGGCCGGAATAAAATATTAAGCAATTACCTCCCTCCTGGCTCAGCCTTAGCCTTTATGTATGCTTAATTAACGCCGAACATTTTATTTGCTCATGAACGTAAACTTGGGACAAAATTTAGGAGCCATAAAAACGCTCTCACCTGCTCAGTCCCAAACGCTGTTATAACTTCATACACAACTTTTGTTCAGGTAAAAGCCTAAAAAATATTGCCTCCCAAATAACTTCAAATTTTTGCGGAGTCTTGGGTGGGGTCCCAGGACAAGTCTTGTCGCGGCGAACAGTAAAAAGACGTCGCTATCTGTATTTTGGGTGGGAACAACACAGCTCACTCGGGCCACCATTGTCAACATCCCCGAGGTGCAAACTTCGGAATTAAACATAATATTTTCCAATGTTCAGGGATATAAATCATCCAACTAGCAGTGTCATAATTAATGAAACACTATTCATGAAAAATAGCATGAAACTTCTTTTATTTTTAATATCAACATAAGTGAATACTCTTAACATGTGTAAACGCTTCATACATTTCGAAAAAAAAAGCAGAATGGAATGCTTCTGTTCGTACGTGGACTTTGAACTAAGGTTATGTACAAATATTTACGACACATACTCAACTGTCTCAGTGTTCTGCTTTAAGGAACTCGACCATCCTTGTATAAACCTCAGGGCTCAGAGGATTAAGTTCTGAGCTGTCACTTCTATACAGACACACTGCTGCTGCTGCTGCTGCTGCTGCTCTTAGATATAATAGCAGTATTATTTCTTATTAGTGGTAGCAGCAGCAGCAGCAGCGTGACTATCATTATTATTTATATGTATAGAAAAAGCTAGACGTGTAGTGTTTAATAAATTGAAAACACATCTCACTAAGATTTGTCTTATTCAACAAAAACATCTGCACCAATCCAAAACATGATTCTCTAAGCCTTCTGGTTTCACCTTTCACTCGTCATCCACGCTCATCCTGTTTCATTTAACTAATTACAGAGGCAAGATAGCATGCTTGTCATGCTAACTGCTCGTTAAGGTGGAGGAGGTGGTCTGGGTAGAGGAGGCAGTTTGTTAGAGCTTGTTTAAACAACTCGAGGGTAATTAGGTGTAGGGGTAAGGGGTGGCAGGGGCTTCAAAGGGAGCAAGGGCTTAGGGAGGGTTTTATGGTAGCGCTTTAACAGTTACAATGTGTTTGATATACCTTCCTCAAGGCCCCTTTGCTACTCTAATTGTTATTCTGCTCAAACACACATTCAACACCCTAAACAGACCACTCAACACAGACACAACACACACAAACTAATTCAGACTAGCGAAAGGAAGCTGCGTAGTAATGGTAGGTGTCAGAGAACCTAGTCTATATCAATGCTCTCTACACAAATAACCCGCACATAGAAGAGATGAGCTTACGATGACGTTTCGGTCCGACTTGGACCATTGCGGGTTATTTGTGTATCGTTCCATTCACGGTATTGTGCCTTTTTTTTTTTTGTTATTTATCAGTGCTCTCTGCTGAGAAGCTCTAACTATAGCTTAGCTGCACCACTGTTAGTCATGGCAAGGATAATATATACTATATAGCAGGAGGCTCTCTCCCCGCTTTTAATTTCCGCTATCACGCTCCCGGCTTAAAAAAGTGGGTTCCAAAAAAACGTTTTTACCATGACACATTGAAAAATGTTTCTCTTCACATTCTTTATGAACATTAATTTTCTTAACCATCTCTGCGCCTTCACCAGTTTTTCTTCGTTATTATTACAGATTTGGTGAACAAATCTGTAAAACATATTAATGATAAGGTCTGACAGTTTTATTATGAATTCATATTGTTTCAGGTGCTGTTTATTAGATATTTATAACAATGACTACCAACAGTGTGTGAAGGTTGCTGCTGCAGCTGCGGCTAGACAGTGTTTATTTTACTTTAACTTATTGTTAATTAGCATTCTCGGTTAATTGCTCTCTAAATATTTTATATCCAAATTTTACATTGCTATAACCAAAATGTTTTTTCTTTTATGGGAGGCGCCTTGATCTAAGGAGTCGGTGCTATTCTTCCTTTCATGTCTCACTATAACTCTTACGAGTTAGGCGTTTCCCCATCAATTAAAACCATTATAAATGACATTTCACCTGTCCTAACACTTATTATGTATGAACACTGTATCTGATCAGCTGGACTGTAGTGTAGAATAGGACCGCCGGCGGCAGGCACCAATAACTTGACCGGTAAGGGTAACAACCGGTATGTCTGGTCTGGTACGACTACAGGTAACCCACAGGTAACTACGCCAGCTTCGGGTCTCTGAAATCTTCGACATACAGCCACGGATGAGACGTGTTTTCCTAATTTCGTGTCATCTGCGAACTTTTCGAGATTTTAGATATTAACGCTGTTTCCAAGTTATTTATAAGTGTAATGAAATGTGTTTTTTTCTCGGGGTAGTAAGATGAACAAACTTAACAAAGAAGATCTAGAAGCTAACACTACACACAGTTTCAAGACTTGGTACGGTCAGACCCTGGAAGCCAGGAATTAGTGAAGTCGATCGATAGTAATTTAATTAAACTCCGAGCCAGGAAGTATGAATCGACCCTTGCAAACACAGCTAGGTGAGTGCGCGCGCGCACACACACACACACACACAGTGCAATTATCTACGAATTACAAAGATAATTGATATTAATAGTTGTTTTTGCAAGTGAAATAGAATTATCCACTTACATAACTTGTTGAAACTCGTTCTCGGACACTGATTTAAATGTGTATATACGTGTTCATGTATGTACTCACCTGTTTGTGCTTGTGGGGGTTGAGCTACAGCTTCTGGATCATCTCTTTCCTCATCATTTGACAAGAATAGTTCTCCAACCTCAGGTAGTTGTATCTACTCTTGAAACCATGTATCAAGTGTTCCACTACCTGGCTTCTGAGCCTATTCCACTTACTCACTTTCCTCATGCTAGAAAGTTCGTTTATATAATCCCTTTGGCCCATTTTTCCCTCTCGTTCTTGTCCCTCCCGTGTCAAACATTGTCTTCTGTATTTTGTCAACCTGAGCATTTTGCACGTCATGGCTATATCTCATCTCTTAACTACTTGACCAGTCTGGTTCCATGCTGGTGTTGCAGTCTAGACCACGGTCTCATGCATGTTTCATACAGTGCCACGAGGGATTCCTTAATCAGGCTCTTAAATGCATTTTTACATATGCTGTCCATGGTATCTGATCTGTCTTAAAACACAGCTTCAGTATATCTACTCATCAGGTCTTTGTCTTGGATTCCTGCAGTTGTTCCATCCTTCAGGTTACATTGTCTCTGGCATCTTGTAGCTAACTTCATTACCTTGCATCTCTTACTACTGAAATTTATTTCCTACTTTCTGGACCATTCTTGCAGTTAATTCAAGTCCTCTTGCATTTGTTTTCACCCATCACGTACTTTAAAAATAGTATTTCAAGGACAACTACAGTTGCACCTCACCCTCCCTGCCCCCCCCCCCCTCACTACCTTCCATGTCAGATTTGTAACAGAAGAGCTGGATCTAAATAGAACACTGCCGGTAGGCTTTTATTTAAAAAAAATTCTTAGAGCTTTATCAAGTATTGAAGACTACGCTTGAGGAGTAGTTATGTATCTTCTGTTGAAGCTCTACAGAGGAGTCTTTGTTTGAATAAAACCTTGTTCAGTAGTGTGTGTTTTCTTCACAGGAGGAGCCACCACACTCAAATCTTGGGGCGGCCGTCGAGAAGTTTGAGCCAAGTTAACTTTGAACATAAACCACCGACTTCATGACGGTATTTCCCTCTTGAAGTCTCTCCTTGAGAGTTTTCCCCAACACTATTCTAACCTCAGCTGTCTAGACAGAAGTAGAGGTAGCTAGATGGCTTCGATATAGCCCATAAAGTCTGTTTATCTGCCTGTCCCATGTACTATACCCTCTCCTCATTCTCTCCCTCTCTCTCTCTCTCTCTCTCTCTCTCTCTCTCTCTCTCTCTCGGCACTAAGCTGATTTACATAAATGCTCTTGAAATTAGATTAACAAAAAATCACCAAGTTTGTCAATGAAATAAAACATGTCCAGTAGCCCTAACTTCTCACATCATAAAAATATTCGAAAGAGTGATGAGACGGCAGTTTACATATTTCATGGACCAGCACAACCAGCATAACCCGAACCAGCATGGTTTTAGAGCAGGACGATCATGTCTGTCACAGCTGCTGAACCATTATGACAATTACGGAGGCGTTGGAAGACGACCAAAACACAGATGTGATTTACACAGATTTTGCAGAGGCGTTTGACAAATACGATCATGGAATGATACCGCACAAAATGAAGGCCATGGGCATTACGGGGAAGGTAGGCAGATGGATTTTCGGGTTCCTAACACGCAGAACACAAAAAGTAGTTGTGAACAGGGCAAGATCCAGAATCAGCGAGGTCAAAAGCTCAGTGCCTCAAGGCACTGTCCTGGCACCTCTGCTGTTTCTCATCCTCATAGCAGACATAGATAAAACACCCGTCACACTTTTGTATCATCATTTGCATATGACACTAAAATAAGCATGAAAGTCACTACGGTAGAGGACACTGAAAAAGTACAGGAAGACATAAACAGGGTTTTTCAGTGGGCAGTGGAGAACAACATGACGTTCAATGGTGATAAGTTCCAGCTGCTTAGGTATAAAAACAATGAAGAACTCAAAAGGAACACTATGCAAAACTCAAGAGGGTCACCAAATAGAACGAAAGGAACACGTAAAAGACCTGGGAATAATTGTGTCAGCTGACCTTTCTTTTAAAGACCATAACAAAACAAAGATCACGACAGCCAGGAAGATGACGGGGTGGGTATTGAGAACTTTCAAAACAAGGGAAATAATGCCGATGGTGACACTCTTCAAATCACTAGTGCTCCCTCACTTAGAATATCCGAGCTGGAACAAATGCAAAGATCGTTTACGGCTCACATTGAAACAGTAAAGCACCTAAAGTACTGGGAACACCTTCAAGTCTTGAACATGTACTCATTGGAGCGGAGGAGAGAGAGATACATCATAATATATACCCGGAAAGTACTCGAGGGCCTGGTCCCAAATCTGCACACTGCCATAACATACTGGAGTGAGAGATATGGGAGGAAGTGTAAAATAAACCCAGTGAGGAGTAAGGGTGCGGTGTGGGACAATAAGGGAACACTGTATCAACATCCGGGGTCCCAGACTGTTCAGCAGCTTACTAGAAGATATCAGAAACACGGTTGGAACAAGTTTAGAAGCCTTCAAGAGGAAACTGGACAAGTATCTTCACCAGGTGCCAGATCAACCAGGCTGTGATGAATATGTGGGGCAGCGGGCCTCCAGCAGCAACAGCCTGGTTGACCAGGCAAGCACCAGACGAGCCTGGCCCATGGCCGAGCTCAGATAGTAGAGAAACTCTCGAAACTCTTCAAAGGTATATCAAAGGTATGCCGTATCCGTGTCTGACTGTAGACTATCTCAGAGGGACCTAGAAATATTGTCGCTGTGGTCACAATGATAAGTATTTTGCCAACACTGATGTTAAACAAGGCTATATCATGGTTGATTATTACAATTATAACTAAGCGCTAAACGCACAAGGGGAATATGTTTGAAAGCTCGTTAGCCGAGATAAGAGAATAAAACTGAAATCACTAAGAATGACCTCAAATGCACAAAGCTGTGTTTAGCTGCGAACAACAACGCAAACAGAACACTAGATTTCATTGTTATCCATTAAAGTGTAACTCACGAGAAGCAATACTGGCTGTGTATAACTCACTCGTCTGACTGTATCTTCAGTATGAGATTCACTTGTGGTCTCATAGCAGTAACAATAAAGTAATATCAGCAACAGTACCAGTAACGGTTGTAACAGTAATACTAGTAAGAATAGCATAACTAACAATAGCGACATTTGTGGTGTCGGTAACAGAAGAAACTAACACCAATGTTTCATCAAAATATTAACCATAACTATTTTGTGGCCATGAACATGATGGTAGGTTAAACAGGCGCGCACGCACACACACACATACACACACACACACACACACACACACACACACACACACACACACACACGTGGGGAAGCTGGAGAAAGTGCAAAGGTTTGCAACAAGACTAGTCCCGGAGCTGAGAGGTATGTCCTGGGAGGAGAGGTTAAGGGAGATCAACCTGACGACACTGGAGGACAGGAGAGATAGGGGGGACATGATAACGACATACAAGATACTGAGAGGAATTGACAAGGTGAACAAAGACAGGATGTTCCAGAGATGGGACACAGCAACAAGGGGACAGTTGGAAGTTGAAGACACAGATGAATCACAGGGATGTTAGGAAGTATTTCTTCAGCCACAGAGTAGTCAGGAAGTGGAATAGTTTGGGAAGCGATGTAGTGGAGGCAGGATCCATACATAGCTTTAAGCAGAGGTATGATAAAGCTCACGGTTCAGGGAGAGTGACCTAGTAGCGACCAGTGAAGAGGCGGGGCCAGGAGCTTGGACTCGACCCCTGCAACCTCAACTAGGTGAGCGAGCGAGCGCGCACGCACACGCACACACACACACACACACACACACACACACACACACACACACACACACACACACACACACACACACACACACACACACACACACACACACACACACGCCCGCCCGCGCGCGCATTAAAAAGACGCTTTGTGCAGCAATCCTTTATATACACGCTTGACATTGCTCTACTCAGAATAAACTATTTTTATTTACACAAAGTTCAATTCAGAGCTTAACATGTTTTGTAAATATAATAATCACAATGTGCAACTCTTGGGTATCTTTATTGAGGAAACGTTTCGCCACGCAGTGGCTTCATCAGTCCATACATAGGAGAAACTTGAAGAACAGGAGGAGAATGAGGTAATCAGTCCCTCAACCTTGAGTCGATGTGGTCAGTCCCTCAACATGTTGGTTCTTTGAACCATTCATCTACAATAATCACAATAAACAGGTGATATCACCATATGCAGAACAACCACTGTGAAAGAATAGCAAAATTCGAAGCTCTTTTGTGACTTCTCATAGAATTATTAATGTGAAGTCACAAAAGCGCTTGGAATTTCGCTATTCTTTCACAGTGGTTCTTCTGCATGTTCTGTAAAGTAAATACCTTCTTTGTAAGTTGTTCCCTGATTTTTTTTACCACAGTATCTTTACAAAGATAGTTACCCACTCTTAGAGTTGGTAAATACCTTGAGATAAATCATTTCAAAAACTCGTGGGGATGTTGCAGTTCTGAGTCACTGAACTGTCATGTCTGTCCACTGTTGACAAGAAGGGAATGCAGTGAATGATTGCGAAAGTTTCCTTCTGTCGGTTCCTATAACTTGGTGAGAGATGGTTGGTCTGGTTAAAAATATAGTTACCCTTTTTCATGAGATAAATCGTTAATGATTTCATTCTGTGCACAGGTGAGTTGTGTTGAAAGAAGAACAGCTATGCTGGTAGGAATAAAGTTTTTACCAGTGGCACTAAAGTATCGGTAAGTAAAGTACTTTCTAAGGCTCTATAGTTACCCATGGTAACAGGAGCAGTATTAGTATCAATAGAGTGGTAAAAGTAACATTAACAGTACCAACTGCAGCAGTGGTGACATCAACAGTAATAGCAGGAATAGAAGTATCAGCAACAATAGCAAAATTAAAAGTAGCAGAAACAGTAAAAAATACCAGTAGCAACAACAGTAGAAGTAGCAACAATAACAGTAATATCAATGTTAGTACAATAAAAGCAATAGCATTAGCAGCAGTAGCACCAACAACACCAAGAACGCGTCATCGGGTCCCCACATGCCTTATACTAATATGTACTTAAACTTGGATAGTAAACACCATAGACTGTGATGTACATACCCATTCTAGTGAATATGTAAGAGCACACTCGCTCACTCTGGTGAGTATGTAAGGGCGCACTCACTCATCCTGGTGAGTATGTAAGGGCGCACTCACTCATCCTGGTGAGTAAGAGCTCGTGTGTCTCAAGTGATAAACTTAGAATGAGATAGAAAAAGTGTAACGGAAAGGTAGAACAATGAACATTTAGATTCCTAACAAACCACTTATTCTCACGGCAAGCGTAGATGAAAATACTAACGACAGAGTCATATCCATTGCAGACACTACCAATGTAATTATGAAAGTCACCTCATTAAAGGCAGGAATTGCAATCATATATATCGAAATCAAATCTTCCATTATGCTGAGAAAAACATGTTCAATGATGACAAATTCCAACTGCTTAGATAGTGAGTAAAACAGAGATGTGAAGACAGACACAGGTTACAGAACACTTAAAAGACCTGGGAGTAATGATGTCAGTTGACCTATTGCTTACATTTCAGCATTCTTGCCACACTTATTGCGTGTAGAATAAACAACCTCTGTCACAACATCATTTGTTCACAACAAATAAAATCTCTGAAAACTTAAAATGTGTAATATATGATAAAAACACTAAAATGTAGAGAAATGTTATAAAACATCAACACGATGGAAAAAAAAGACAAATTGAATATAATGAAATCGTTTATTGACGAAGTTTCTCCCTAAGAGTGGAGTCTGTCAAGTCCCACACAAATATTAATGTTTAGTAAAGAGCACACGATAAAATCAAGTTATTTAATATGCATCATAAAGAAATAATAAATAATTCTTATCTGTACCGGTACATGGTAAAACTTGAATTTTTTTAACAAGCATAAAAACATAAATTATCAAATGTTTAATATGTATGATAAATTACGATCATTAAACATTTAATTTGCATGATAAATCACAGGCTTAAAGCCTTTCACATTCAGAAAAATAAAAACTACACTAAAAAATGTTTAATATTCCTAATTAAGAGATGCAACATGCTTCCTCTATAGCAATAAAATTTGTTTAAATATTTTTTTTGACACTGAAGGGATATGGAATAAAGTTTACACTCATGAAATTTCCAGCTGCAGGATTTTGTTTATAATTGGCCAGAGAGTGCGGGGTCAGCGCCGCTGGCAAATCAAATCCCTCAGACTCAACAAGCAGTTAGTCAGAGGAAATCTCGTTACCCAAGAGCGTTTTGGTAACTGAAAATGTTTTTTTTTTTTTAATATTTTTTAATATGTTTAGTCACCTTTCACACTTGTAGTTTATTTTATTAGTGGATAGGTCCAGTTTAACTGTTCTCTGATCAACTCGTCGCCTCTCATACTTAAGTGTATTCACTGTGAATCTCATTATATATGACATATGCAGAGATAGAGAGAGAACAAATATTCCTCAAGTATTATTTGATATCTTGCTCTCATTATGCATCGCCAGTACCTCTGTATCATATTTTTTGCCCTCAGTGCTGTGTAGTTATCTTATTTTCTCTGGCCTCCTCTTGTCTTTGCATAGCTATGTACTCTCTGCTTTTTGTCTTTATTCTGCGTTTCTTCCAAGTCCTTTTAGATGTTCTTCTGGGCCCATGTGTTTTGATATGTCCTTTCTTCTCTGCAGGTATAACACAGTATACCTTCCTTGCATGTTCTCATCAGTATCTCCATCTCCAGCACTGTCATTCCACAAATAACATACGCTTATCTAACACCACAAACAGCGCACAACTGTTACCATTATTACCACAGCCATCACCAACACTACTATCATTACCACCACGTCCAGTACCACTAAAACGACCACCACCACCAGTACAATGCCCACCAACACGACCACCACCATGGCCATTACGCACTCCACAACCAAAACGAGGACCACCAACACGACCACCACGCCCTCCACTACGACCACCACCACTAACAACTTTTCCAGGTCATGGCAATATATCACCAATGTTTACAACAACATAAATGAGGTGCCTAAAATTTACCGTGAGACCTCTCTCCCTTTTTATTTTTATTTTTTATGCAGTCTTTCCTCCTCTTCTTTCTCTCTCCCACTTTCATTTCTCCTTCTCTGTTCCATTTACTTCCCCTCACTTCTCTTTCTTCCACCTCACTCCTCTAACCTCTCTCTCTCTCTCCTCCACCTCTCTCTCCTCCACCTCTCTCTCCTCCACCTCTCACCCCTCTCTCTCTCTCCTCCACCTCTCGCCCCTCTCTCTCTCTCCTCCACCTCTCACCCCTCTCTCTCTCTCCTCCACCTCTCACCCCTCTCTCTCTCTCCTCCACCTCTCACCCCTCTCTCTCCTCCACCTCTCTACTCTCACCCCTCTCTCTCTCCACCTCTCTCTCTCCACCTCTCTCTCCTCTCAACCCTCTCTCTCTCCACCTCTCTCCTCTCAACCCTCTCTCTCTCCACCTCTCTCCTCTCAACCCTCTCTCTCTCCACCTCTCTCCTCTCACCCCCCTCTCTCTCTCTCCACCTCTCTCCTCTCACCCCTCTCTCTCCACCTCTCTCCTCTCACCCCTCTCTCTCCACCTTTCTCCTCTCACCCCTCTCTCCTCCACCTCTCTCCTCTCACCCCCCTCTCTCTCTCCTCCACCTCCCTCCTCTCACCCCTCTCTCTCTCTCTCCTCCACCTCTCTCCTCTCACCCCTCTCTCCTCCACCTCTCTCCTCTCACCCCTCTCTCCTCCACCTTTCTCCTCTCACCTCTCTCTCTTTCTCTCCTCCACCTTTCTCCTCTCACCTCTCTCTTTCTCTCCTCCACCCCTCTCCTCTCACCTCTCTCTCTCTCTCTCCTCTCACCTCTCTCTCTCTCTCCTCTCACCTCTCTCTCCTCCACCTCTCATCTCTCTCTCTCTCCTCTCACCTCTCTCTCTCCTCTCACCTCTCTCTCTCTCCTCCACCTCTCATCTCTCTCTCTCTCCTCCACCTCTCATCTCTCTCTCTCTCTCCTCCATCTCTCTCCTCTCACCTCTCTCTCTCCTCCATCTCTCTCCTCTCACCCCTCTCTCTACTCCACCTCCCTCCTCTCACCTCTCTCTCCTCCACCTCCCTCCTCTCACCTCTCTCTCCTCCACCTCCCTCCTCTCACCTCTCTCTCCTCCACCTCCCTCCTCTCACCTCTCTCTCCTCCACCTCCCTCCTCTCACCTCTCTCTCCTCCACCTCCCTCCTCTCACCTCTCTCTCCTCCACCTCCCTCCTCTCACCCCTCTCTCCTCCACCACCCTCCTCTCACCCCTCTCTCCTCCACCTCCCTCCTCTCACCTCTCTCTCTCTCTCTCTCTCACCTCCACCTCTCTCTCTCTCCTCCACCTCTCTCTCTCCTTCCTCCACCTCTCTCCTCTCACCCCCCTCTCTCCTCCACCTCCGTCGTCTCACCCCTCTCTCTCTCCTCCACCTCCGTCGTCTCACCCCTCTCTCTCTCCTCCACCTCCGTCGTCTCACCCCTCTCTCCTCCACCTCCGTCGTCTCACCCCTCTCTCCTCCACCTCCGTCGTCTCACCCCTCTCTCCTCCACCTCCCTCCTCTCACCCCTCTCTCTCTCCTCCACCTCCCTCCTCTCACCCCTCTCTCTCTCCTCCACCTCCTCTCACCCCTCTCTCTCTCCTCCACCTCCTCTCACCCCTCTCTCTCTCCTCCACCTCCTCTCACCCCTCTCTCTCTCTCTCCTCCACCTCCTCTCACCCCTCTCTCTCTCTCTCCTCCACCTCCTCTCACCCCTCTCTCTCTCTCTCCTCCACCTCCTCTCACCCCTCTCTCTCTCCTCCACCTCCTCTCACCCCTCTCTCTCTCCTCCACTTTTCTCCTCTCACCCCTCTCTCTCTCCTCCACTTTTCTCCTCTCACCTCTCTCTCTCTCTCTCCTCTCACCTCTCTCCTCTCACCCCTCTCTCTCTCTCTCCTCCCCCTCCCGCCTCTCACCCCTCTCTCCTCCACCTCCCTCCTCTCACCCCTCTCTCTCTCCTCCTCCTCCCTCCTCTCACCCCTCTCTCTCTCCTCCACCTCCCTCCTCTCACCTCTCTCTCCTCCACCTCCCTCCTCTAACCCCTCTCTCTCTCTCTCTCTCTCTCCTTCCTCCACCTCTCTCCTCTCACCCCCCTCTCTCCTCTCACCCCCCCTCTCTCTCTCCTCCACCTCCCTCCTCTCACCCTTCTGTCTCCTCCACCTCTCTCCTCTCACCCCTCTCTCCTCCACCTCCTCTCACCCCTCTCTCTCTCTCTCCTCCACCTCCTCTCACCCCTCTCTCTCTCTCTCTCCTCCACCTCCTCTCACCCCTCTCTCTCTCTCTCTCCTCCACCTCCTCTCACCCCTCTCTCTCTCTCTCTCTCCTCCACCTCATCTCACCCCTCTCTCTCTCTCTCTCCTCCACCACATCTCACCCCTCTCTCTCTCTCTCCTCCACCTCATCTCACCCCACTCTCTCTCTCTCCTCCACCTCATCTCACCCCTCTCTCTCTCTCTCTCTCCTCCACCTTTCTCCTCTCATCTCTCTCTCCTCCACCTCTCTCCTCTCACCTCTCTCTCTCTCCTCCACCTCTCTCCTCTCACCTCTCTCTCTCTCCTCCACCTCTCTCCTCTCACCTCTCTCTCTCCTCTCACCTCTCTCTCTCTCTCCTCCACCTCTCACCCCTCTCTCTCCTCCACCTCTTTCCTTCACCTCTCTCCTCTCACCCCTCTCTCTCCTCTCACCCCTCTCTCTCTCTCCTCCACCTTTTTTTTTTTTTACACAGGGTTTGACAAGGTTAAGGATCCCTAGCTTTATTGACAGCTATTTACAGGTTAAGGATTCCTAACTTTATTGGCAAGCTAAGAGCTGTTACCTACATCAGCTCATTTGAAAGCATTTTTATTGTTATGAGACATACAAGTAGGGAACAGGATGAAGTTGGAGCCATCTGTGGGCCAGCATTTTCATTTGATCAACTGACTTTATCTCGTTGACATCATTATGCTGTACGAATGTGTTCCATACTCGAGTCATCCTGGGTATATATGATCTCAGATGGAGTGATGTTCTGGAGAAGGGTACAGCCCTCTCTCTCTCTCCTCCACCTCTCTCCTCTCACCCCTCTCTCTCTCTCTCTCTCTCCTCCACCTCTCTCCTCTCACCCCCCCTCTCTCTCTCTCTCCTCCACCTCTCTCCTCTCACCCCCCCTCTCTCTCTCTCTCCTCCACCTCTCTCCTCTCACCCCTCTCTCCTCCACCTCACTCCTCTCACCCCCCTCTCTCTCTCCTCCACCTCTCTCCTCTCACCCCCCTCTCTCTCTCTCCTCCACCTCTCTCCTCTCACCCCCCTCTCTCTCTCTCCTCCACCTCCCTCCTCTCACCCCTCTCTCTCTCCTCCACCTCCCTCCTCTCACCCCTCTCTCCTCCACCTCCCTCCTCTCACCCCTCTCTCTCTCCTCCACCTCCCTCCTCTCACCCCTCTCTCTCTCCTCCACCTCCCTCCTCTCACCTCTCTCTCCTCCACCTCCCTCCTCTCAACCCTCTCTCTCTCTCTCTCCTCCACCTCTCTCTCCCTTTCTTTCCCCTCTCACTTCTTTCTTTCCTACACCTCTCACGTTCGTCTTTGACTGGCTGATACTGCTTTCTGCTTGCTCCGTGGTCCCTATCATACTTCTTAAAGCTATGTATGGATGTCGACTAAACCACTTCGGTGTCCGGGTCGTTGCACTTCCTGACCACTCTGAGGCTGAAGAAATATTTCCCTGCGTCTCGTCTGTATTTTTAACTTCTGTCTGTGCCCTCGTGTACATGTCTCCTGCCTCTCGAACAGCCTGTCCTTGTTCAAGCTGTCAGTTCCTCTCAGTATTTTGTGCAGTTATCGTTTCTCCTCTGGTCCATCTGTGTTGAGAAGTCGTAATAATCGAATACAGCAATTCAACTAGCCATTTCACTCAAAGAAGGCCATAAAATCCTGACGCCAATTTCCTTAAGGTGTCAGTAAACAGAGAAAAGTAGTGTTACCATATCGGAATTTCCTTGTGACACTCCAAGAAAATGAGATCATACATCACGGTGCTCCCCAGGGAACTGGTATCACAAACTGTGCTCTGAAGCAGAGAGAGAGAGAGAGAGAGAGAGATGACATAAAAGGGAAAAAGAGCAGAATTGAAAGAAAATGATAGTGATGTGAAAGACGTGGAATTCAGTAGTAGGCAGCACGTGGAAGGCTTCTGTTTATTTTCCCGGTTTTTTAACCTTTCACCATATTTCACAAATCTCTGAGGAAGATAATCAACGAGCAAAAAAAATATGTCCGTGGCTTCCATAAATAGTATGTTGGATCGCCCATACCATATGAAATTAGGCTATATAAATTCAAATATGAAAAATTATGGAAACTACTCGTTTGGCAATAGAGTTGTGGATGAGCGAGCAGGTTGATGTAGAGTCGTTGAACAAAGACCATTTTGCCTGCTGCACCAATCCTCAATTCTTGTATTTTTATGTCCTATTGACAGCAGTCCTACTTTCGTCCTTTTTCGTGTGCACCGGTGTCTGGGAGGGAAGGTTACCTCCCTGTTCAAGAACATAAAAACAGAAAAACCAGAATAGATATACAACATGAGCACAACTTTATTACACATAGATGGAAAAAATCATGAAAACAAGCATGAATAACAACCACAAATAATTAAAACAAAATAACTCAGTATATCATGTAGAACAGGAATAACTGAATAGTCATGCGTCAGTACTTAAAAAATCAAGGGACTGCAAGAGAAGCAGTGGGCAGATGGACGATCCAGAATACGAAGGGAAGAGAGTATGGAGGTAACAAACCAACAGCTGTTGAAGGTTGAGAGGTCGCTGTCAGGGGCGACGGCGTGGTACATCTCGCACACCCTAAGTGCACCTACTGTAGGTTTAGCTAAACTAGTAGAATTCATCTATAATGTTGCCGCTGTACTCGTACTTACAGGGACCGGAGAAACTCGGAGAGAGAAGTGAGGGTTGAGGCTCTCCTGGCTACGCAGAGAAAGTAAGGTAGAAAGAAGAGAAATTTGGCTGAAATAGGAAGGAATCAAACTTAACACGCATGTCTCAGACTTAAAAGATGGCGTTGGCAGGCGGGGTTTACAAACTGAAGACTGGTAAATGTAGCTAGCACACTACCCTACCGCCAGACGTACCGGAATAAAATAAGATTAAAGCCTATCAGAACGGCTTCCGTTATACCTAGTTGTTTGCACATACAAGAGCTTACTTCCGTCTAGTTTACTATCGCCTGACTACGCTCTCCATCCAAAAATAACTAAAGATATTCACGTTAGTTCCAGTCTGTTGAACTTTCAAACAAGAAATACCAGGCAGATTCCAAGCTACTTGTTCTCTCTAGACTGAAATATTGTACTGCACTAACAGCCCCTTTAAGATAAGTGAAATCGCAGGCATGAAGAATGTACAGAGAACCTTCATTGCCCGTTTAAATTCAGTAAAGCACCTAAATTCTGGAAACGCCTGAAGTCTCTTGGAAAATTCTGGAGAAAATGGTCCCAAATCTTCACGATAAAATCACTCCCTACGATAGCAAGGCTTGGCAGATGGCGCAAATTACCCCCAATGAAAAACATGGCTGCCACGAGCACATTAAGAAAAAGTGGGGTCGAGATGTGCAACACTTACGATTAAGAAGATAACCGAAATAGTCGAGACTGAAGCCATATTATATAGAATCCCATACGGGAGTGTGATGAAGTATACATAGGCAAGACATCTACAACCCTGGGACAACGAATTATGGAGTATAAGTACGTTTGAAGTCTTTGCAATCACAGCAACGTTGGTGTGATATATCGTATCACACACGGACATTTCATGAAGTGAGAGAAATCTAGTCTTAGTAAAAGGCAACCTATAGAGGCAGCCATAATAGCTGTATCTAACACAGTCACGCAAAACTCGGAGTTTCAGCATCTCTAGTGCTCATGAAGATGATTTTGTAACAAGACACTGAAGTCAGGTGTCAAGGTGGATCCACCTACTCTACGCACACTGCCTTCACCTATTTTGACCTCACATCTTCGCCTTTCCAAAAACTAATACTTACCGGTTTCTGGCATTTTCGTTGCCTGACAGGTCTTCTAGTTTTCTCTCCCTCTTACTCTTTACCGAACTGTGTTGCGACTTGAAACTGGTCGAGGACGAGTCGTTACGTCGTGCATCGTTTCCTCTCTAAAATGTAGTTATTTGTGAATTGTTGCATCTAGGGTACTGTGGCTTTTATTCTTCACTTTTTAGATGTGTCGAATTCTCTCTTTACTGATCTAGTTCCTGGCCCCTTTTATTAATTTTTTTCGTAGTTCTGGATGAAAGACGTGTAGAGCAAACGTTCATTTGTAGATATTGCAATCTAAAGGAAGCTCTGTTTAGTGCGAAATTTAGTCTATAAAGATTATTTTTTGCGCATAGTGTCTTCTACCATATTTATCCTCAGATCTCGCCCCTCTTATTATTCGTTTTTAATCCATGCAATACATTGCACTTCTTTACTTTCCTTGTAAAGTTGAGGGCTGTCCCTGAACTTGTTTTCCTTCATATTTTGCGCTTATAATATCCCCAGCGACACCATTGTACTTTAATATTCTAAATTCACACCATTCTCTCTCTCTCTCTCTCTCTCTCTCTCTCTCTCTCTCTCTCTCTCTCTCCTCTCCTTTGTCTGTCTCTTTCCCCTATGTAACCCTCCCTGGCGCGCCTCGTCATAACATTCCCCATTAGGATTTCCATTACCGTGCCAATTACGGTGCCTATTACGACCAAAATAGCCCATTAGACACCTCCATCTGGGAACAGTTGTATAGTTCTGGGACGGTGTGTCTTCTCAGCGTAAGTACATTGTTACCAGTGCTAAGGTAGTCTTGTTACTATTTGTGTGTGTGTGCGCGCTCACCTAGTTGTATTTACCCTGTTGTTTGCACTGGTTTAGTCATAGCTATTGTCTTCACCTATTAACTACTGATGACCAGCTTTACTGATTCCTGGTCTGTAGGTCACTATCATAGCTACTGATTAAAATATGTATATTTCTTTTCACATCTTCATCCAGGTCTTTCCACATCCTGTCCTGAGACTGAGCAAACATTTTCTAACTTTCTTGTACCTCTTAGGTGTCTTTGTCAGTTGCGTCCCTTCTCTCCCTCGCCTCTCAGCTTAAGAGCCTATTCCTGTCCATTTTGCTCAATCCTTTAAGCATTTTATACGTCATGCTATGTCCCCTCCTGTGTTCGTCTGTTATGCTGATATTCCCTAGGGAATATCTCATTTGTTATCATTTAAGAGAGCATCTGCATTTCTGTGGTTACTGTATTTGGTTTTACCTCTGATATTATTATCGTTTCCCTATTCTTGTTTGTCTACCATACCTTCCGTGTTTTTTCTTCATCTGTTTTGAATTCATCTGTTTTCTGTATGATGCAGTGGGATGGGAGGTCTGTCGAGGGGTGGAGTGTATGAAAGAATACTGGAGTTCTTCCAGGGTGGATTGAAGAGAGACTTTTAGTATTCTATCTTTTGAGAGTGAATGGGACTGGATGGGTCCTTAGTCTAATGATAGGGAATCGCTGGGTTAATATGTGGTTTAGTTGAGAATTTAGGCAGTGAGGTTAATAGGTGGGTGCAGGGAAATGAGATGAGTTGGGTGTGTTTGGGAGAGCTGTAGTTCTTGAGAGAAATTAGGAAAGGGGCGTATTGGAAGCTTGTGAGGAGTAAAGTACAGGGACTTTAGGAAGTATTATTTCACTGGAAAGAATAAGGCAAAATATATAGGGGAAACCTTTATATAGCGTTTTAGCATTGCACTCACGAAGGCCTGTTACCTATGCCAACATACTTTTATAGTCCCAAGGTAGTAGGGACATGAACTGAACTGGATGTAGGAGTGGTGGACACAAACTTCATGCATAATTTTATGAGTAGGTATGATGGTGCTTACTAGTTCAGAAACCACTAACAAAGGTTAATGAAGCTAAAGACAGAGGGAAGCCAGGCACCAACACACCTACACAAATCGGTGAGATTGTACACACACACACACACACACACACACACACACACACACACACACACATCACAACTGCCAAACGTTGTGCTAATCAATACTGAGCACCACACAAAAATACTGCCCAACTTCAACCCTTTCCTGTGAATTCAAGTTAATTGACTCCTCTTAATTCTTCTTCCTCCTCGTCTATCATCCATATTCTACTTTAATCCATTCTTTCCATTCCCCCTCCCATCAGAAGTAGGAAAAGGGAGAATAGGAAGCGTGGTAGGAGAAGAGGGCCCTTGAGGTTACTCTGCCTGGGAAGGGAACTCTGCCTTCCCAGATGGTGAGAGTTAAATGCTGGCCTAACATCGCTTTGAATCCTGGATTGGAACGTTAGTGACGCAGTTGAAATTCCCTCTTCACCGTCGTCGAATTAGGGGGCATTTTTTTTTTTTGAACGTTTCAAGCTACGCTACTAAGGGTTTTGGAAGTACGGATATTCTGCGATACTGGAAATGAGTTCCATAACTTTGGTCATAGGACACCTGCATGTGCCCGTTGTTTCTAGAATCTGGCCCCCATTACTGTATACAGGAATTCAAAATTTGAATCCGATCGGATGAGGGGTTATCTAGTTATGAGCGAAATAAAATGGAAAAGTTGAAGGAAGAAAATTTCAGACAACCTGGTGATAGGCTTCATAACGACGGTAAACCTCGAAATATAAAGAAAACAAATCATTGATGAAACATTCAGTAGCATTTATACTCTGCAGGCTGGAGTATTGCTGTACACTGTCAGCCTCATATAAAGCAGATGAAAGTGAAGATCTGGACAGTGTACAGAGAAATTTCACTGCTTGTGTCAGTTCAGTACACACTTAAAATATTGGGAGCAAATAAAAATCCCTCAAATGAGAAAAATATATAATTTACGTATGGAAAATTCTGGAGGAAATAATAATAATAGTCCAAATATACATACATGTGCACATGGATTCATACGTACTTGAGTTTATGAATATATATACATACCTGTGTATATGTCAGTACATGTGTGTACAAGTACATACGTATAAGTACATATGTTTGTACAAATACATACGTGAAGAATTACACATGTGCAACATCTGGGTATCTATTTGTAGACGTTTCGCCATTCAATGGCTTTGAGTACAATACAATGATGTAATGTGAAGACTAGAACTATATACAAAAGACGAGGAAATCAGTCCCTCAGCCTAGTACGAGTACATGGTGTACGAATGGTTGTACATGCATATAATTCCATGCGTGTGTATGAGGTATCATTAATATCATTATCATGACCGCGTGTGTGTACACGCTGAACAAACACTGAATACCTTCCTCTTCTCCCCCCACCACGTTCTTCCCCAGGTTTTAGCTCCCATTCCTTTACTTTTTCTTTCCTCGTCCCCTCTTCCCTCCCTCCCTCCCTCTAAGGTCTTTTCTCATTCCATTCAGCCCTCGTTCTTCCAAAAAAAACTCTACTCGTATCTTCTCTCACCCCTTTCTCTCTCTCTCTCTCTCTCTCTCTCTTTCAGCTATGCCAGACTTCCTGGACAGAGTAGATCACATACGGGCAGAATAGAACAAAGTAGGGCAGGGCAGGATTGAGCAGCACGGGGCGTGGCCAGGCCTTTTTTTTTTTTTTTTTGAAATCTGTTTTAGTGTCTACCATCATTTCAGCCATCGCAACATGCCGTCCATTCGTAAGTAAGCTTATGTTCAGCCAGTCATACACGCTTCTGTCTGCCTTTGTTGCTTCGAATACTAAACGTTAGCACTAAGCTTTGGGTAAATTTCGCACTACGTCACGAATGCTTAAATTCCCAAAAAAAGAAATTAAAGTAAACCTTGAGCATGTTTACACTGAGGGAGATACACTTCTTTGTCTATAAATGGCTGTTCAGTTGGTCTGTTGGGTTTAACCTTAAACTGTCCAAACGTAGATCTACTTTTTTTCAACATTTGAAAGTATGTAAAAAAACGTAATCTTTTTGTTTTTTTTTTTACATTTGAAAACGTGTAAAAAAACTTTGATCTACCTTTTTTTTTTTTGTTACATTTGAAAATATGTATCTACTTTTGTAACAGTACGCATGTGAACATAGATCTGTTTGGACAGTTTAAGGGTTAAAACCTATCAATTATACGAGGGTCCCTAAGGCAGCATGTTGCCCGAAGACCAACAGTCAAGGGTATTTTAATTCCTGGAATTGGGATTTAACACTTTCTCAATTTTTGCCGATACCATACTCAGTTTTAGGCATATACCGATACCATGAAAATTAGTCGATACCACCGATACCGATACTTTGACACACCCCTACCGGAAGGTGTGTGTAAGGATGTATATTTTGTACGAGCGTTTTGATTACCTTCCATTGTTGTATGACTCCTTCTGATTTACTGCTCCCCTTGAATATAATAATAATATAATACTATTTTTATTTGTAATAATTTTGTTAGTATTTTGAATAATAATACTGAACCAATCATAAGAGGCCGTGAGGAAACACATGACGTCACAGGATCTTCTCATGTGAGGGGCCAATGAGAGCGACAGGAGTCTCCCGGAGCAGCCAATCACGTGACTGATGTCATACCCATCTCCCTCTTTATAATATTGTCAACCATGTTGTTTTTTAGCGTGTGCGTGCCTGAGGGGGATGTTCAGAAAAAAGACAAAAATTACGGTACTGTAGTGACTATTGTATTTTATTTTGTGAAAAAACAAGTGACCTAATACTAAAGACTTGTTAGTGTGGGGAAAAAAGACGGAAATGTGGCCATATAGTGCGCGCTGAAGTCAATTAAATCTGCGCAGCTGTCTGGACGAGAAGTTGGCGGCAAAAAGAGGTTAGTGCTGGTATAAACCTTTGCCATGAACACCGACAAGTGGTTGAGACAGGTGAGCAGACGCTAGGACATGTTTATTTAAACAACGTTTCGGTCCTGTGACCTTGATCACTTTCGGTCTCACGACCAAAATGTTTTGTAAAATACGTATGTCTTCAAATTTGTTCGTCTGTCTCCAGGTTTCGTGATAACACAGTTATCGACTGGACACTCCATTGTGGTTAAACTTACACACCATATCATTTATTCGCACGTTTGGTATGAAAAACTGGTACAAATATATGTGATGATGGAGGTGCCGGGCAGGCTGTAGTCAAGCTGTGATTGCTTGCTTAAAGTCACGTGACGCGCAAGTAAAAATTTTAGTTACCAATAAATGTATTTTAATCGTTGGGAAGCACAAAACCCGTAGGTGTTATTAATGCCTGGGGAATGGGAGGCATTCAGATTCAATCCACGGGAATAAGTCTCGTTCCTTGGATCAACAGCCCTTCACTGCAGCTTCTTCAATGGGTCCTTTTAGCAACACTAGAACTTTAACAGATGTTAAATGTAATATTTCGTCTTTGTGAATCTTAATATATTATTGGTTTTGAAGTTTAATTTACTTAAGTACTCAATAGGCTCCGAGTAAGAAAATTTAGCGAGTTAAAGGAAATTTTGTGTATGCAGCAGATAGAAGGATGAGGCTGTGAAGTCTCGCAACTCAAGATATAAAAAAAATATCCTTTAGCTCTTAATTTTTGGTTAAATTATTTATCACATTACGTTAATTCATTTTAATTTTGGATTAAATCATTACACAAGTTTAATTAGTCTAAATCTAATTTAGGAGCTTGTTGAACTCAGCCATTTACTTATTTCTTAACATACAAGCAAGTTATCCAAACCTAGGGAAAGATAATTATTTTTGCATATTATTTTGGGAAATATTAGCCAAATAAATACCTTTTATGAGAGGAAGATTGTATGTGGTAAAATTCTTGCTGTTTAAATATATTCATTTAATAACAATTTACAGTTATTAAATGAATATAATTATCACTGAACTCTGAACATTATTAATATACATTATTATGGGGACGCTGAACCCGTAGAGGTTATCAGCACCTAGGACATGGGGAGTAATCAGATTTGATAGGAGGAAGAGAGTAGCTCTAATCCCTTGGATCAAGATCTCAATTTTAAGTAAGTCTGATCCCAGATACTTTCCGATTCCCCAAGTAAAAACAAAAATGTTATGTAAATTTTTAATCTTCCATGGGAAGGAAGGTGTACCTTGCTTTTAGTGAAGAGCTCTTAATCCAAGGAATTGGAGCAAGTCAACTCTTCCCTTGAATCAAACATGATTACCCTCTGTCTCTTACGTGCTGTATGATCCTAATGGATTAAGCGCTTCTCCGTGAATATTGCATATTAGCGGTAAATTAACAATAATGAAGCCTAGCCTCGCTAAAATTTATGAAATATATTAATTTGCATAGCATACCAAGAATTTCCAAACCTTGAGAAGAATTTACAAAGTCTGCCAAAAGTTTCCAAACCTTGTCAAGAATTTCCAAACCTTGTCGAGAATTTCCAAAGCTTGGAAAGAATTTAGAGACTTTACGAAAAATTTATAAAGCCTGCCAATAATTTACAGAACCCAGCGAGAATTTACGAAATCAAACGAGAATTTAAAAACCCTAGTGAGAATTTACAAATCCTAGTGAGAATTTATTAAGCCCAGCGAGAATTTATAAAACCCAGCGAGATTTTGCAAAATCCAGTGAGAATTTATTAACCTATCGAGAATTTACAAAACCCAGCTAAAATTAACAAAACCTAGCGAGAATTTACAAAACTAACAAGAATTTGCATAACTTATCCGTGTTCTTGGGGATATATCTTTAGGTAACCACATGTATTTGCGTGTACATGTGAGCACATTTTTATATTGCGTGCATGTGAGCACATCAAAGTCTTTATAGATGTTAAGACATCCATGCGTATGTGTACACATGGGAGCACATGATGTAATTGGCAATTACATATGAACATATCCATGTATGTTACACTTGAACACATCCGTGCGTATGGACAAGTGAACACATGTTTACGCGTCACGGGAACATCAGTACATGTATACGTGAATACTTCCCATCGTGTGCACATAACATGCGTGTACACATGCGAGCACAATCGTGCGTGTAATAAACACTTTCAATGTTTTAGTAATCCTATGGGAGACATAAACACGGAATGTGAGAAGTGACCCATACGCTGACCGTATGGGCAATAAATATCAGCACATCCAGCAACAGAAATAATACTAGATCCTCATCGGGTGAAGGTCTTGATAAAACCTATTTTACGGAGAGTGTCCTATTTAATAAAAGATCTGCTTCTGCTGTACTTATTCTACCAACCTTAGGTATTTGTCACCGACGTAGCCTTGTTACCCATCCCTAAAGAATAGTACTGCTATGCATCAAGACTTTTGTAGCCTTTCGCATCATCTCTAGTGGTGCAATTGTTCACAAGCTTATGTATAAATCAGTTTATTGTATAGGTCAAGAGCTCGTGCGAAATCACGTCTATTATGGCTGACAAGCGTAAATCAGCTGACTTAGCCACGTGACTGCAGAACCTCAGCGCGCCGTGAGGTGTATATCTAGGTGTATGTGCACTAGGAGTTTACTGATGTACATACACCATGAGTCGTCAAATTTTAAATGTAGGTGGCCTGATAATTTTAATGCCTCGTGTAGTCGATAGGCTTATAACTTAATAAACCCACCAACCAGGCAGATTCTTGTTTCGTGAGAGGACACTCCATTGTATTTAGAGTTATACACCATGTCATTTATTTCCGCGTTTAGTATGAAAAAATACGAATATATAATGTGATGAGAGGTGCTGCGCAGGCTGTAGTGAACCTGTGATTGGTTGCTTGAGGTCACGAGACGCAGAAGTAGAAAGTTATGTTTTTCATCGTTAAATATAATTGCATTGTATGTACACATTGCAGAATGTTACTAGTGTCTGATGCAATATTCCACGTATGTAATTTGTCATAGTTGACTATTTTTAATTTTTATTTGCGGAAATGCTCAACAGGGTAAAACTTACGAATTTTGGGTGATGTTGGCTTTCGTTTTTGTCTTTGTTACTTAAGATTATCAAATATTGTAATATAAAATGGCGTGTGTGTGTGTGTGGGGGGGGGGGTCTTGTGCGCGGACGAAGTAATTACCTCGTATTACACAAGTACATGAATAGTTGTATCTTAATAGTGTCCTGTCTTCACTAATTAAAGCCATTGTGATATAGTTTAATTTTTAATGATTTTAGCCCTTTCTGCCGTTTAATTCATTCCATTTTTTCCATTTCTGTTTGTGGAAAAAACTAACATCTTTTTGACTCCACCATTTCTCTATATACGGTAATAACTTCATGATTTTGATGTTGAAAGTATCTAGAAATTTTGTTTTTATATTTTCTTGTATTTTGTATAAACTTATGGTTTTCACGTCAACATTATTTTCCTGCTATCATCCTACGAGGACATCTTATTGTTTTCAGTCCTCTGTCGTAACTTATTCTCTTTAGCTTTGGTTTATATTTTCTAACCAAGTCCGTTAATTTCCGTTTGTTTCGTTTTTAATTTCTCGCAACATATAACTACTTCATATAACAATTTTGGTGTAACATTTGTGAATAGCGTTTTTTAAACATCTCTCATGCATATCGAAAACTAATTTATAGTTTGCCTCTGTAGTATCCAAGTTTACAAAAAATTGTAATACGTTCAGACGAGTCATTTTTTGTTACCCTAATAAAACCTATTTCCATTACATGACACCTATTTTCAAAAAACTATCGTACATCTAAGAATTCAGTAATTTTTTTTTTATTATTTTGCATGGGGTCTTTACATCTGCAAATATTCATATATTATTTATTCTGGAAAGTGATTTATATAAATTAAAAACATTAAGGGAGCAGATACCAATCTTTGTAACTCCACTGGTGACATTTTTCCCTCGAGGACGTTTTTTCCCACTTATCACTCCACATTTTCCTCTCCAGCAGAAAATCTCAGTCGCATAATAGTTTGCCTTATATTCCTCTGATCTTTTGCACATTCTGCATTAGATGCGCACTAAAAACTCCATCAGCAGTTTTTCCAAAATCTAGATAAATAGAATCCCCATACATTTCTATCTTGAACTATTTCGGCGAATATAGCATCATAATATAATTAATATACAGGTGTTTACTGAAGGAAAATTATTTTATACTTTTCCAATTATTTATATTTTCTTTTTAACATTCTTATTTTAGATTTTTTTTTTTTTGGTTCGTGTGTCAATTTTTTTTCTGTGCTTTCTCTCTGTTGATAGTAACATTTGCTGTATTCAGGCTTTCGTTACTTAACTTAAATTATTCAGGCATATATTTTCATACACGATAACCAGTAAATAATAATATAAAAATAGCACCTACGTTCTTAGTATAGGTGTAAAATAGTAGATTGGCTACGATTGTAAATTTAAATAATAATTAATGATAGTCTTTTTTTTTCCTAGGTAAGAAAGTTTCATGTTGGTAAGTCATGCATCACTTCTGTTGGTATTATAGCAACGGCCCAGTACAGTGGCATGCTGCAAATTGGTGCCAATTACTTTACTGTGGCACCACACTGACGTCACATGTCTCCCTCCTACACCTCTTTACCCCACCTGTTTAGGCCAGGGAGAGGTGCAGTATGCATGGAAGAATAAAAAACTGGAAGGGAGTATGAAACAGACTTGAACCACTCTGAAATTGCACTGAAGAGCAATGTGAGGGTCGGAGGAGCCATTCTGTCATCTGAATTTGCGTCCAAACATCACGGCATCAAGGAAAATTATTGGCTGGTTAACTAGAACCTTTAGAAAAAGAGATGCTTGCCTAATGCTACGCTTAAGGTAATTGCACACTCTCGAGTTGAATATTGCTTTTTACATTATAATAGCCCCTTCTAAGACAGGCGAAGTTGCGGATATAGTGACGACAAAGAACTTAAACTAACCGTATAAATTCAGTTAAGTACCTAAACTATTGGGAGCACTTTTCGTCTTTTGAACTGTACTCTTTGGAACGTAGGTGAAAAAGATGCATAATAATTTACAAATGGAAAATTCTGTGGGGATTGGTTCCAAATCTGCATATCGAAATCACTTCCTACGAAAGCAAGAATCTCGACATGCTGTGCAAAATACCCTTAATGAAAAACTGGGAAGCAACAGACTCCTAGCTTCTTCAAGAGGGATCATGTGCCTCAAATAAGTTCATGATCAGTTGAGCTGTGGTGCATACGCTAGACTGCGTGCGACCAGCATCAACCAGGAGGCCTAGTCGGGAACCGGGCAGCAGGGGCGATAACCTCCGACAACACGTATCGATTATATAGTGTGTAGGTATCTATTTTGATAAGTGACACTTTTCATCCTAAGCATCCTCACATCAAACATGGTACGCTTGCAGTTTTAAGTGTTGTCACACTTTAAAACTGCCAGACGTGTAGCAGCTATTTTCTTTAACTTACTTGTGGTTAAATATAAGTTTTTAGATTTCTGTACTTTATTCTAGCCTAAAATAAATTCAAGTATTTTTCAGACTACGAACGTTCAGAAATTTACGCTGGGAATCACGAAAAAAGTGAAGGGTTTAGAAAAGTGTCAGGTGGCACTACAGTGGTGTCAGTCAATTGCGGTAGGTGCGCAGGGCAAAATGCCTCCTGGGTGTTTTTCATCATTGTGACCGAGCCATCATAATAGTGATTGTGACCTGTTCAGATGAGGGAGAGGAGCCCTTCATCCACTCCCTTCTGTCCTTCCCTTCCTCATCCTCTCCCTCACAGTCCTAACGACACTTCTCTGAGGAGCTCTACGTTACAGCGTTTAAAAGACCATCGCGAGAACTAAACCCAAAATGAAATGCTTCGGTGAGCAGCAGAATACGATTTGACAGAGGGAGGGGCGACACCATCAAATGTAACGCACAACTTGGAAACCAGGTGGCGGAAGAGAAGGCAGAAGCACTCAAGAATTTGCTGTTTGTGTCTTGGGAATCTAATTGTGCCTGGGGATTGTTTCTTGTTGGCTGGACCGGAAACTCTGAGAGATAGAGGGGGAGGGGGGGAAGGGTTAGCAGGAAAGCCTAGGTATATGTAGAAGGATGAACAATAGACTTATTGATTTAAAAACAATGAACCTAAAATACTAAAGCTAAAAATAAAATTCTAATAACCGTTGAAAGAAAAGCAGACGAAAAATTAGCTCAATGGAAAGGTTGATTAAAGGAAAGCTTAGCAGCGCCTTGATTGATGAAGGATCTTGAGCAGTGAGTGAGGGAGGGAGAGCTTTCACTATAGTGCATATGTACAAGGTTTCCTATTTAAATAAACCCATGGGGGAGTTTGCCTGGAAAGTTTGTTAAAACTATTAATGTTGTTTGTTTGATGTGTTCGCTGTTCCTGTGTAATCAAACTGTTGTCAGTAAATGGCTCCCACAAGTAAAGTTCTGTTATTATTATTTTGGCAAAGGTTTGCGACTCCTACTACTCGGCGAAACTCGCACATTAATTTGTTTGACAATACATAGAACCTCTGTACACCCTTTTGGGTGATAGCAAAATTAATATATCTACATTGATTGCACAGCAGGTTAGAGCCTATCACTGCTTAACATTGAGGTATGTCACGCCGAATGTAAAGATGCGTTAGGGCTGATGGCAGAGGCAGGTTCAAGTTATTTTAAGTTGTATTAGGTGGGTTTCGTTAGGCTACTTAACTGTTTTTACCATTTACAAAACAAAATATCTCAACTGTAAAACAGGCGTAATTTAAAGTTCAGATTATAATAAATGGGCGGAATCCACATTTTTATATTTATTATTATTATTATTATTATTATTATTATCCATACTTTTATATTATTATTGGCATTATTTAATATTTAAGTGTTAGCGCTAACCCGTAGGGGTCACACAGCTTGTAAAGATCAAGCGGTGAAGGATCCACGAAGCTTAGAAGCTGATCATATCCAGGAAACTACTTTCAGGTCGCCAACCAGGACTGGTCTGGGACTTCGTCTCGGAGGCGATGCTCCATGGAAAGTACTCTTTAGCGCAAGACGAGAGATACTTGATAATGCATACTTGGAAGATACTGAAGTGTTAGGTTCTAAATCTATGCACTACAAAAGCAACTTACTGTGAGAGATATGGAGGAAGTGTAAAATAAATTCACTGAGAAGCTGGGCGATGCCACAGTTAAGAGAACTGTTTCAACATGCTTGACCCAAGACAATTCAACTTACCACCAGCAGATATCAGAAACATTGCCAGAACAAATGTAGTCGACTTAAGAGGAAACTGGATCACCGCCTCTGCCAAGTACCAGATCAATCAAGCTGTGATGACTATGTGAACTAGGAGAAAATTAAGGAGAGGCAATGTGTGGTTAAGAGGTAATCGAGAGAGGTATAGCTATAAGGAAATTGAGGATAGGCAATGTGTGACTAAGAAGCAATTCAGGAGATGTAGCAGGGTAGGGATACTACGAGACATTTGGGATAGGCAAGGTCAGGGGGTGGAGGGGTCACGAGTCATTTAGGAGAGGAGGGAGGGAATCTTCGAGGCTTTGATCCCTCCTGGGAGGTTCCTTGATGCTGGAATCTCCAATTCTTGAATCGAGTCTAAATGTCTTCCATTTCCTCAGGTACTTTGACTCCTACGGGTTTAGCGCTCTCCTTGAATGTAGTAGTAGTAGTAGTAATAATAATAATAATAGTAAGAGGCTTTCAGAAGCGAGGGAGGAAAACTGCAAGGCTTCGAGGAAAGGCAAGATGTTTAGGTTTGTTAACTCAAGATGACATTTTCAACATTTTAGCTGCAGGATGTGTCGGAGGGTAAATAAAGATTTATAGATGAGGGTGATGAATAGTGTGGGCAGGTAATGGCGTACGTGCTGAGGTGGTGTTTTGGGCAGGAGTAAAGGGAGGGCCGGTGAGGGAAAAAGCCCCTGGCTGTTGGTGATATAGTGGTGGTGGTGGTGGTGGTGGTGGTTCAACATTTGGGGTCATCGCTGCAATACCTTTAATGAGGATTTAACTGACAGTGGTGGTGGTTCAGGCAGTGTTTTGACAATGTAATAGACTGGTATTAGTATGTATTTTGTCGAGGGTGTTTCTGGTAGTGGTGTGGTAGTACTGGTGGTGTGATACTAACATTGTTTATTATTGGTGCTGTTCTTACCATCATTTTTGCATCTGCTATTACAGCTGTTTCTGACACTAATTTTGTTCGTCTTGATAATTCTGAATTATTGTTACTAGTATCAGTACTGCTTCTAAATGTCATTTCTGCAATTAGTTCTACTTCTGCTTCAGTTTTGTTGAGCTGTATGATCCCTACCGGTTATATATAATAATAGTTAAATCACTTCTAGTGATGGTAGTGGGGCTGCAACAACTGCTGTTATTTTCATCACTTCTAATGTCGTGGTTATGCTGTTTCAGTTACCTCTGCCTCCGGATACAGAAACAAAAATCTCTCAAACACAAATCCATCGTTTCGTCAGCTTAGGGCAACATTAAGCAAAAAAAAAAAAAAAAAAGTGGCAGTGCGATCCCTCGGTGAACTCATTTAAGGAAAGAAGTGACACCGGCGCAAGCAGTGCCGTATACCCACCTTCTGCCTGACCGAGTCCCAGTGGAGTCGTAATGGGGAAAATGACCAGGTCATGTAATTTATGATAATGATGCCCTTGATGAAGATAATAGCAACAACGATGATGATATAGTAATAATTTGTGTTTTGTTGTTTTTTTTTATGTATATTTTGTGGACATTTTTTTTGTGTTGACCTATTGAGTTATATATCAATAATATTATGTTAATTACCTATTTGTGGTTATAGGCGTAAAACTACACCCGTAATGTCTAGTCTTTTTGAAATTTGGTTGTTACAATTACGCTCTTGTTGGCGATAATAGTCCAAAAATTCCTTTGTGTAGCTCATACCACGCGTCAGCTGCTTTTATTTGTAAAGAAATACTTTTATTTCTATACCACTCCTGGTGGTGGTGGCGGCGACACTGTCTATTTTAGAAAGTCTTGTGACCGTCGATCTGAGGTGATAGGCTTATCCTCTCGGTGGTTATTAAAGCTTATTGGTACTGAACATTTATTCCTTTTATAGGCAACTGATCACACTGTACGATATACAGATTCAATACCTTGAGATGGTGTCATCCTGCTCTCTACGTTGTTAATTCAGAAAGATTTGCTCTATCTGTTTATCCTTTTGAGTTTCTATTTCGCTTAAAATTTAATTAACCAACTTAGATAATTCTATATTCCCCGTGTCAAGGCATTTATGTAAATTAAAATAAGTATTGGAATAAACTTAGTTTATAGCAGTTCACCGGTTATCCATAAGTAATAGAAAGGGTCGTACAGCAGAAGACTTTATTAAGAGGTTATGACCTGATAAAATTCTTGAGCGAAATGTTGTCTTAATTGTCTTCCTTAGCAATACGTGTCTATTTATATTTCTCTTGTAGCCACAGTCCTCGTTCCGAAGATCGGGGCCTTCATCGTTCACACAACTACACATTAAAATACTTAAAAATAATTAAAAAAATCATCTAAAAAATCTTTAGATTTTTCGTCTTTCATGAGCAAAGCTTTCATTCAGTACAGTAGTTAATATTTATGGGGATTTTTATCGAAGGCGTCTTAATATATATATGATAATGTCAGCCTAACCTTCTCGTTCCTTCATTATTTTCATGACTGCAACAGCAGGTTGGACAAAAGATCTTGGTGACCAAAAAAACTTAATTGTTTACCATCTGGTATATCATTTGCCTCCATTTGTTCAGTAAAATTTTCATTTAAATACTAGTTTGATATTTTTGGATAAAAAGGCGGAATGCGGACATATACAGTACAAGAGTTTCTATTACGACAATATTTCGCTCTATGTAAAACTTTATCAAGTATAAATTTTCATAAACTTACCACAAAGCAAAACGTTGCCACAGTAAAGATTTACTCAGCATATATATGTTCTTCAATATTACTGCTGCCGCGCTAATTAGCAAGTTTGTGTTTGCGGGCACTGAGCTCCAGTTCTTGGTCCCTCGAAAGGAGGATGCCACAGCATATGCTGTCTGGGTCTGTAATATCACTCATAAAAATATGCACGTTGACAGCACCTGACATGCTACAGTGAGAGTGATTAAGTCATGGTACAATGTTGAAATTAACCATGAATTGAACCACGGGTGTTGCATAAGAAGCTGGGGTTAGCAAAAGGTTTGCCCGGATCAGTAAGTATATATATATATATATATAATATGGGACCTGACGATCTGTTGGAGTGTGAGCAGGGTAATATTTAGTGAAGGGATTCAGGGAAACCGGTTATTTTCATATAGCCGGACTTGAGTCCTGGAAATGGGAAGTACAGTGCCTGCACTCTAAAGAAGGGGTTTCGGGATATTAGCAGTTTGGAGGGATGTGTTGTGTCTCTTTATACGTAAATGCTTCTAAACTGTTGTGTTCTGAGCACCTCTGCAAAAACAGGGATTATGTGTGAGTGAGGTGAAAGTGTTGAATGATGATGAAAGTAGTTTCTTTTTGGGGATTCTCTTTCTTTTTGGGTCACCCCGCCTCGGTGGGAGACGGCCGACTTGTTAAATATATATTATATATATATATATATATATATATATATATATATATATATATATATATATATATAGCGAGAATAATGATGCAGTCAACGCTCGATGAAGCCTTAATTGAGACGAAACATAAAGCTACTGATTAAGGTTGAGGAACTCGAATTAGAGCCGCGTCCCTGTTCCTGTATTATTATGTCAATCTCCAGAACACGCAAGAACATATACACTAATATATCAGACACGTAACTAATAACGGGCCTTTTTGGCAGCGCATTCACGTAACCTCTGTGTGGGACACCACTTATTAAATAGACTGTTCTATCCTAGTCAGGTGAAGCTCATCTGGGCAGTGGTCAAACGCCAATCAGATCCCTTCGACTTGCCACGTGGTTCTTTATTTAAATCCAGTGAAGCAGCCAGGATCTCAGTCTGGGAGACCTTACAATTATAAAATCTTGAAAAAAATCAAAGAATTTGTTTTTCGAAAGACATGATTTTTCGAATATATGTGAAATTTCTTAAACTATCTTGCTTTCGTTTTCTCGGGCCAATATAAGGGTGAAAATTAATCATTAATTAAAAAAAATACAGTATTTGAATATGGGGAGGCTTTACCTCTATTAGCCTCCCCCTATCCTTGGCTGCACCACTGCTTGGATCATTTACGTAGTACCAGTAATCATTATTAATCGACTCTTATGTAGGGTTTTCTATGCTAGGCATTTGACTTAAGCCTGGTCACAGCTCCTAGCAGCCTGCTAGTACCCTCACACTCACCCGCCAGGCAACACACATTTCCTTAACTCCCACAGTACCTAGACATGAAACTGCTCAGAGACAAGTCTTCCTCCTGAAAGTAACACACAACATCTTAGTGAATGGCTGCGTACTAAATACGTGTCATCGTTTATATATATTCTCATGCCTTAACTCAGAAATGTGGCAGAGCTGGAGTGAGAACTAGGGGAAACCCTGCTAGTTGCAACTGATGATGCAAGAATCATTAATGAGCCTTAATAGCCTGCCCTCTTTAACATTCTGCTAGTAGACGCGATCTAATGCATTCTTATTTACATTTTATTAAAAGTAAAAATGGTAAGCTAACAAAAAGACTGACTGAATGGAAACCTTTATTGACAACGTTTCACTTGGTCACCAAGTGAAACGTTGCCCCAGTGAAGGTTAACGTTCTGCTATAGTGTTTTTACTTTGTTCTCGAGTTTCTATGCATTTTTAATATGGTCGGGATCCATGTTAAGGTTTCTTGACACGACTCTTAATGTAACTAGTTTTATATATGCTACTGAAGCTACACTGCTGATATGTTCTGGTGATGTACCTGATGTAATGTTTACCTTCCAAAATTTCTTTGTACGTTATCTGCATTGTTTCTTCTTGGTGGTTGTATCCCATTTCCGGTTTTTGTCCCTTCCCTAAATACCTTGCTCTCAGGAGCCATAAAGCATCATTTAGGACATACACATTTTAAACCCTTAGAGTATGCGACGCCAGTATGGAGCCTACACCTGATCAAGTCAGTAAAGTAACTAGAAGATCAAAAGCCTCTTCTGTAGTGGAACTGATGGGGGGCTGAAAACTAGGAGAGACTTCAGTAAAACTAATAACACTTGTTACCCTCGTCCATTCTGACTCTTCCTACTTCTCATTTTCTTTTTATTCCATACCAATATTTTTATGTTAAATATGAGGAAAATAGCGAGAAACGGTAAAAACAACAAATTCATAATAACAAACTACAACCTTCCCCAAGTGCCAGATCAGCGAGGTTGCGATGGCTGTGTAGGCTGACTGGTCGCTAACAGCAGCAGCCTGGTTGAACAGTCAACAAGCCTGGCCTCAATCATGGCGGTAAGGTTGTGTGTACCTGTTGCAGTATAGTTAATATTATGTCACTGGCAGTAGTGTCATTCATCACACGGGTAGTAGCAACTACTACTTCAGTCATCTTAATCTGATAAGCTGGCGTCAAAGATCAAGACTGTTATGTATGGAAAAACGGTGAGGCAAGGCCACCGTATACTTCAACTCTGCCTTACCTTATCAATTAAGCTACTTCTGTTAATTTTCTAGTTATAATTAACTTACTGCACCTCTCTCTCTCTCTCTCTCTCTCTCTCTCTCTCTCTCTCTCTACACACACACACACGCACACACACAATTTATAATACTCTCCTCCGTCAGGGGCGAGGGCAGCCATGTGTCTTAATACGAGGGTCAAGTTAGGATAGATTGTGGGTGTTGCATGAACCCTAGACCAAACTTCCACTTCAGGGAGGAGCCTGTGATCCCTCATCCCCGTCCCTCTCTCTCTCCCTTCCCCTCTGTTTCCCTTCTTCCCCTCATTTTTTTTCTCTCTCATCTTGCTGTCCCTGCAGACTCTCTATGTAAGTGGTTTCCTCTCCAGGAAGGTCATTACTCTCAATTATAGTTTTTCTTGTCGGTTGCAACAGTTTATCAGTTGGGAATTTCTTGGCTATTTTGTTTTTCTGCGTCGTACTATTTTCGTTCCGTTTTATTCCTTGTCTGCATGGAAACGAACGTAAACAAATTGGTTTTCTAGGTGGGTCGTTAGGTGGTTGATAGGTGATTGGTTAGTGTAATAAGTGGTTGACTGGTGGGTAGATGATTGGGTAGTTCGGTGGTTAGTCGATTGGATACGTGGAGGATATATTATTGATTAGCAGGTTGACATGGTATTGAGTTAAACACCTGTACAGTAGTTTGGTATCTTTATGACGAGGCATTTCGCTTGCTCAGCAGGCCTCGTCAGTTGAAATACAGATGAGACAGCAGTAGTGAAGATGTAGATAAGAGGTGATCAGTCCGTCAGCATTAACAATGGCAAAACCTCTCGTCACTAAAGAAACGAAACCCTTGCACATATGACTTATCTGTTTGTCGGTATTGTATGTCACAGTATTAATAATGGACGGCTGATGAGTTAAGTGGTCCAGCAAGTACCTGCCAAGATAATAGTTGATTGATGGGTTGAGTGGTTTTTGCCTATGACTTACCAGATGGAATAAATATGATTTTTGTGTTTCTCAACACAAAAATCGTATTAAAATAAACAAATGTAAATGTAACTCGATACCAGACTATTTAGATTACATACATAAAAGAGTGCTAAATCCGTAGGGGTTTTAGAACGCCTGGGGAATGAGCAATCAGGATTGATCCGAGGAAGGGGAGGGTAGCTTAAGTTCCTTGAATCAAGACACCTTCAAGGGGAATTCAACAGGGGAGTTGACAGTTGGGTCACTGTTATTAACGTTGATAAGTGCCAGTCATGGAAATGACAGCAGACGAGAATAAAATTGCTTTTAAAAGCAGTTGGTGACAGAACCAATTAGAGGTAATAACCTGGTTCAGGTCAGCAAGGGTATACTGGTAAATACTCAAGAGGTCATTGAAGAGCTTGGCACAAGTAACCATAAATCTGTAACTGACATACAATACCTGTGACCTGTTTCGAGTGTTTCTTCCCTCGCAACCTGGCCTGGGGCCAGGCTTTTCTATTGTTTGTCTGTTCAAGCAGACTTTTTCTGCTGGCGACCCGTGTGCCCACATATGAATCATAGCCTGTGTGATCTGGCACTTGGCGGGGGTAAGGATGCAGTGTCCTCTTAAAACTTATGCATTTGTATCAGCAAATGCTTCTGATATCTGCTGGGAGCAGGTTGAAAAGTCTTCAACTATAGATGATAGTGTTCTCTGTGGTGCTTGTGGCTTCCCTGCTTTTTCATAGGTCCCTCAAGTATCATCCATGTATATATTATCAGGTATCTCGTCGCTCTAGAGAGTACATTCCAAGTATATTAATGAATTCCCAAAGTTTAGGTGCTTTATTGGCCCTGTGAAGTTGTGATCTCTTTCCTTTCTTGAACGGAGTCGTTAACACTGAAGTGTTCTAAACTAGAGAAAGCACATGTGATTTGAATGGTGTAGCCATTGGCATTATTTTACTTATTTTGAAAATTTTGATTATCCGCTGTCATTTTTTTTGGAGTTTGCGTCCTATGCCTTGTTGTTTTGTTGGTATTCCTCCAGTGTTTTAAATCCAGTGCCCCTTTGAGTTCTTCCTTTACTTATATGAGCAGCTAGAATGTGTCACGCTTGAACATATTGTTTGTTCGTTGTCCACTGGTAAATTTGATTGATATGTTCGCAGTTTTTTCGTGTGTTGTATCGATGTGACTTTAATACTTATTTTGGTATCGTCCGCAAAAGATGACACGGAGCTGTGGCTGGTATTTTTCTGTCTGCTGTGAGGATAAGGAAAGGTACAATCGCCAGGCCATTGCCCGAGATACAAAACGTTTTACGTTGTTAAGGTTAGATTTTGCTTTGTTTACAACTTTGTGCTTTATTCGTTAGAAAATTAAATATTTTTTTTATTATACCTGTTTATCAAATAGGTTCGGCCAACTGGAAACTTTCCTGGTTTTGGGTGATGGTATCTGTTTTTTTCTTGGATATCCATGCTCGCCATTGGCCAGGCCATGTGGTTTGAGACCTCGTTCCAATGTAAAACAATTGTTGATTCAGCAGGCATTTTTGTGAGTTTCATATTCGCATGGACAAATTCCTAGCTGACTCATCCACGTATACTTTATCACAACTCCTGTATGGGATGGTGTAGATGTCCGCATCTTCCCCAGGGTTCGCGTTAACTCTCTTAAGATCTAGTCATGTCTTTGATAGTGGTGAGTAAATGTAATTGAATTGAGGTAACCTGGAAGCTTTCTTTGCTTTCCTTGCGTATGAAGGAAGCAGGAAAATGTACACTCATGAAATTCGCCGATATTTTGAGGTGCTAGTGTTCCAGGAAATCTGGGCTTTTAGAACCTGTAGCCTCGATTTCCATGGAAGACGAGTACGTAAAATATTCAAAATCTCGAACAGTGAAAGGCATGTGGAAATAATTATACCCACTAGACTTTCAAAGAATGGTCATACAAATACAGTAACAGTATAACTTGTAAATACGTATATGGAAGGGGAAGTGGTAAGTAGTGTTCTTATACAAGTTAGACAACTGGAATACTTGGACAAGCAGGACGCTACCAGTAATAGCCTTAGTTGAACAAGCAGTTAACAAGAGAGCCTGGCCCTAGGCCAGTCACATTTGTGTATGATGCAATAGTAGGGTGTATGCACGGAATGAATGTGTAGATATAACCAGTTCATACACATGCTAAAACTCTCTCTCTCTCTCTCTCTCTCTCTCTCTCTCTCTCTCTCTCTCTCTGGTGTCTTAGATTTACCTTGGAAAATTCAATTTCCTTTCTGGCGGCTCTTGCTTCCTGTGGTATTTGTCGAGCCTTTGTGTGTGTGGAGATTGATCTCTATCAGCTGTAGCATTTGTGTTTTTCCATGCATCTCTATGACGGCTCTGTATGTCTGGCTGTATGCTGCATTTGTTTGACTGTACTGTGTTAATGTTTGAATGTTTTTCTATAGTTTGACTTTATTCTGCCCTTGTCTGGTTGTATTCATTTCCTGCTAGGCTATATTCACCTTATCTCTTTTTGTCTGTGTGCAGAAGCAATATTTGGCTAGATGATTGGACATGTGCTAATAGTTTATCTATCCCTCTTTAAATTTTGTAACTCTAGCTATCGTAAAATGGAATGTGTTTTTAATAAGATAGGAACTCAAGTGTGTGTACCTCTTGGTACTCCTTTGTCTTTGCATGCTGGTATCCTGGCTAGTCTAACACTTATTTCGGGCTTGTATCCCGTCCAAGAAGCCGTTCCTTCTCCTCCCCTTCCCTCATTTCCTTGGTCTTCCTGAGGCTCCGACCCCTCTCGTGGGAGAGACTTTACAACTTTTCACTCTCGCCCAGGCTTCGTTGCTTCAAAATTCAATTTATTTGCAGCGGCATTTTGCTTCTGTTGGTTCAGTTTTGTTTGCTCCCGTGTGTGTGTGTGTGTGTGTGTGTGTGTGTGTGTGTGTGTGTGTGTGTGTGTGTGTGTGTGTGTGTGTGTGTGTGTGTGTGTGTGTGTGTGTGTGTGTTCGTTCGTTCGTGTGCGTTCAATATTTTTTATTCGCCTATTTGTTTGCTGGGTATGTTTCAACTGCCTGGCCCCACCCCTAAAAAATGTAATAAAACTTTTGTTCTGTCATATCTACTTTAAAATCTGTGTGTGTAGGCGGCCTCCATTTACCCCGTATCTGTATCTACTTTGTCTCACCAAGCACGGCACAAGGATACCGGGAAATAAGCGGGCAGATGCTGAGGCGAAGGCTGCTGTAACGATCTTGCACTGTAGCAGATTTCTGCCTCAAGTCATTTCATGGGATTGATGCATAGATATGTCCTTGAAAAGTGGCTGGTCCTGTGGGCCTTAAAGATGAGCTCAGCAGGACGTGGGTGTTTGGCCCTCCTCCAACAGGAATTGTCACTTGGAGACGATTCTTGTCAATTTTGGATCAGGCACGCATCTATGGCCACCTGTTTCCAGGTGCTCCTGTCTTTTTCTCTGTAGCTTGCGGTGTGCAGCTGACTTTGGAACACGTTTTATTTATTTGTCCACAGCTTAAACCGGTTAGTTTTCATTGTCTTCCCAATCACCGGGGTAACTACATGTAGGGATGTCGGGGAAATTTTAGAAAATTATTTTTGAAATATTATATTGCTCTCTCTAGACCACAGCACTACCATGACAGTGGTGCACTGGTCTAGAGCGTCGAGAGTTTAGATAGCCTCACAGGTAGCCAGCTCAAGTTTCTGTAGTCGCAGTATTGATATATATATATATATATAATGTGTGTGTGTGTGTGTGTGTCATGCCAAATAGGTAAAACTTGCGATTTTGGTTTAAATAGCAATGCTCTTCTTGCCGCATAAGGCAGGCGAAAATTTGTGTATGCGATAATTTCGCAGAAATCATTCTGAACTTAACTAAAACAAATATATTTCATTGTGCTTGTTTATTATTATTAAATTATTGTAAACTCATATAAAATATATTTAGTTGGATTAGGCTGAATTAAATTGAGCTTGTTATAATAAGGATAGGTAAGTTTCCTAAGGTTCTTTTAGAGGTTGTTTTGGTACAAAATCATAATATAAAAAATAAACATAAATGAAAAAATATAACTCTAAATGTATAAGAGAAAAATTTAGAAAGGACATAATTTTAAACAAGTTCTTGCTAATTGACCAGTTTTACCTATTCAGCACGACACACACACACACACACACACACACACATATATATATATATATATATATATATATATATATATATATATATATATATATATATATGTCGTGCCGAATAGGCAGAACTTGCGATCTTGGCTTAAATAGCAACGCTCATCTTGCCATATAGGACAAGTGAAAATTTGTGTATGCAGTAATTTCTCCAAAATCATTCTGAACCTAACGAAAACAAATATATTTCACTGTGTTTGTTTAGTATTAAATTACTGTAAACAAATCTAAAATGGGTCATAATAAGCGTGTATGCACCTGGAGAAGAGAGGAATGCAGAGGAGAGAGAGAGATTTTGGGAGATGTTAAGTGAATGTATAGGAACCTTTGAACCAAGTGAGAGAGTAATTGTGGTAGGGGACCTGAATGCTAAAGTAGGAGAAACTTTTAGAGAGGGTGTGGTAGGTAAGTTTGGGGTGCCAGGTGTAAATGATAATGGGAGCCCTTTGATTGAACTTTGTATAGAAAGGGGTTTAGTTATAGGTAATACATATTTTAAGAGAAAGAGGATAAATAAGTATACAAGATATGATGTAGGGCGAAATGACAATAGTTTGTTGGATTATGTATTGGTAGATAAAAGACTGTTAAGTAGACTTCAGGATGTACATGTTTATAGAGGGGCCACAGATATATCAGATCACTTTCTAGTTGTAGCTACACTAAGAGTAAAAGGTAGATGGGATACAAGGAGAATAGAAGCATCAGGGAAGAGAGAGGTGAAGGTTTATAAACTAAAAGAGGAGGCAGTTAGGGTAAGATATAAACAGCTATTGGAGGATAGATGGGCTAATGAGAGCATACGCAATGGGGGTCGAAGAGGTATGGGGTAGGTTTAAAAATGTAGTGTTAGTGTGTTCAGCAGAAGTTCGTGGTTACAGGAAAGTGGGTGCGGGAGGGAAGAGGAGCGATTGGTGGAATGATGATGTGAAGAGAGTAGTAAGGGAGAAAAAGTTAGCATATGAAAAGTTTTTACAAAGTAGAAGTGATGCAAGGAGGGAAGAGTATATGGAGAAAAAGAGAGAGGTTAAGAGAGTGGTGAAGCAATGTAAAAAGAGAGCGAATGAGAGAGTGGGTGAGATGTTATCAACAAATTTTGTTGAAAATAAGAAAAAGTTTTGGAGTGAGATTAACAAGTTAAGAAAGCCTAGAGAACAAATGGATTTGTCAGTTAAAAATAGGAGAGGAGAGTTATTAAATGGAGAGTTAGAGGTATTGGGAAGATGGAGGGAATATTTTGAGGAATTGTTAAATGTTGATGAAGATAGGGAAGCTGTGATTTCGTGTATAGGGCAAGGAGGAATAACATCTTGTAGGAGTGAGGAAGAGCCAGTTGTGAGTGTGGGGGAAGTTCGTGAGGCAGTAGGTAAAATGAAAGGGGGTAAGGCAGCCGGGATTGATGGGATAAAGATAGAAATGTTAAAAGCAGGTGGGGATATAGTTTTGGAGTGGTTGGTGCAATTATTTAATAAATGGAAGAGGGTAAGGTACCTAGGGATTGGCAGAGAGCATGCATAGTTCCTTTGTATAAAGGCAAAGGGGATAAAAGAGAGTGCAAAAATTATAGGGGGATAAGTCTGTTGAGTATACCTGGCAAAGTGTATGGTAGAGTTATTATTGAAAGAATTAAGAGTAAGACGGAGAATAGGATAGCAGATGAACAAGGAGGCTTTAGGAAAGGTAAGGGGTGTGTGGACCAGGTGTTTACAGTGAAACATATAAGTGAACAGTATTTAGATAAGGCTAAAGAGGTCTTTGTGGCATTTATGGATTTGGAAAAGGCGTATGACAGGGTGGATAGGGGGGCAATGTGGCAGGTGTATGGTGTAGGAGGTAGGTTACTGAAAGCAGTGAAGAGTTTTTACGAGGATAGTGAGGCTCAAGTTAGAGTATGTAGGAAAGAGGGAAATTATTTCCCAGTAAAAGTAGGCCTTAGACAAGGATGTGTGATGTCACCGTGGTTGTTTAATATATTTATAGATGGGGTTGTAAAAGAAGTAAATGCGAGGGTCTTGGCAAGAGGCGTGGAGTTAAAAGATAAAGAATCACATAAAGTGGGAGTTGTCACAGTTGCTCTTTGCTGATGATACTGTGCTCTTGGGAGATTCTGAAGAGAAGTTGCAGAGATTGGTGGATGAATTTGGTAGGGTGTGCAAAAGAAGAAAATTGAAAGTGAATACAGGAAAGAGTAAGGTTATGAGGATAACAAAAAGATTAGGTGATGAAAGATTGGATATCAGATTGGAGGGAGAGAGTATGGAGGAGGTGAATGTATTCAGATATTTGGGAGTTGACATGTCAGCGGATGGGTCTATGAAAGATGAGGTGAATCATAGAAATGATGAGGGGAAAAGGGTTAGTGGTGCACTTAGGAGTCTGTGGAGACAAAGAACTTTGTCCTTGGAGGCAAAGAGGGGAATGTATGAGAGTATAGTTTTACCAACGCTCTTATATGGGTGTGAAGCATGGGTGATGAATGTTGCAGCGAGGAGAAGGCTGGAGGCAGTGGAGATGTCATGTCTGAGAGCAATGTGTGGTGTGAATATAATGCAGAGAATTCGTAGTTTGAAAGTTAGGAGGAGGTGCGGGATTACCAAAACTGTTGTCCAGAGGGCGGAGGAAGGGTTGTTGAGGTGGTTGGGACATGTGGAGAGAATGGAACGAAACAGAATAACTTCAAGAGTGTATCAGTCTGTAGTGGAAGGAAGGCGGGGTAGGGGTCGGCCTAGGAAAGGTTGGAGGGAGGGGGTAAAGGAGGTTTTGTGTGCGAGGGGCTTGGACTTCCAGCAGGCATGCGTGAGCGTGTTTGATAGGAGTGAATGGAGACAAATGGTTTTTAATACTTGACGTGCTGTTGGAGTGTGAGCAAAGTAACATTTATGAAGGGGTTCAGGGAAACCGGCAGGCCGGACTTGAGTCCTGGAGATGGGAAGTACAGTGCCTGCACTCTGAAGGAGGGGTGTTAATGTTGCAGTTTAAAAACTAGTGTAAAGCACCCTTCTGGCAAGACAGTGATGGAGTGAATGATGGTGAAAGTTTTTCTTTTTCGGGCCACCCTGCCTTGGTGGGAATCGGCCAGTGTGATAAAAAAAAAAATCTAAAATATATTTAGTTGGGTTAGGCTAAAATAAATTGTTCTTGTTATAATAAGGTTAGGTAAGTTTTCTGAGATTCTTTTGATGCAAAATTATAATTTTTTACATTAACATTTATGAAAAAAAAATATCTTGAAACGTATAAGAGAAAATTTCAGAAAGGACTTAATTTTAAATGAGTTCTTGCTAATTGACCAGTTTTACATATTCGGCACGACATATATATATATATATATATATATATATATATATATATATATATATATATATATATATATATATATATATATATATATATATATATATATATATAATTTGTGAGATAATAGTGATAAAGGAAATACCTGAGTTCTGTCATGTGCTTACAAAACATTACCACCTACACTACAGTCGTCACGAGTAACCTTAATCATACCAGCAACAGCTCTAAACTACAACTGACAGGAACGCCGCCTCGAACGGTAACAATAGCAACAGCACCAGGAATGAAACATATTACCAGTAACAATCCCAGAAACACCACCAACAAAAGCACCACCAGTAGCATCCTTACCAACTTCCCAAAAATTGGTGGTAACAGCAGCAGCAACAGCATGCACAGTATGAACAATCTGCAACAACAGTAGAATTGGCTTGGCTAGCAAGCCACTTCCAGCATGGAAAGCTAACCTCTTTCCCCTCCCGACCCGTCCTCTCCAACCTGCCCTCCCATCCGACCCGTCCTCCGACCCGCTCTCCCATCCGACCCTTCCTGCCTTCCCACCAGTGTTCTCCTCCCACCCGTCCTCCACCAAGGAGCCAATACACTCCGAGTAATGTAGTTAGTAGCTGTGATTGCCTCCTGTAAGTATTTTAGGACGCGGGTTTCACCACACTAATTTGTGACTGGAGAGCGAGTTAGCTTTTGGGTTTATTAAATTTGGGGTCTGTTATATCACTCCCCATCCAGATTTAGATTCAGGGGCGGTCGAGTCTTGCATTTCTTGTGACGCCATCGTGTTAGGGGTTCCTAGAAATATTGGTGCTCCCTGGAAGGTTAGGGTCGTGCAGAGCGCACAGTATTTTCGGAGTTAGTTCCAAGATATATTTGGCAAATTTTCGCCTCCCTGCAAATTGGCGTGGAACTTACGGGAGTCTCTGTGGCCTTCAAGATCCCCCAGACGCTGAGATTGTACGAATTTTGTCCTTTAGTGTGGAAAGCTCTCATGCTTTTGTATGCTTCTTTTTCTGGATTTCGTTTTTTCTGCAGTTTTTTGTGCTTGTACACGTAGAGTAAGTGCGATCGTGTAATTTACAAGATAATAACTACAGCTCAGATACAGAGCACACAGATAGAAACATGTATTGAAGGTATGGTTAAATTTGTGCTTGCGATTATTTGTGGGAAGCGGAGGTATGCTCTTTTGTCCCATCGTCAGTGTTTCTGTCGTATAATATAAGGTAGTTAAACCATGTTATGTGTGCGCGTTTGTGCGCACGCGCACCCCTGATTTATGGCTGTACTAGTGGAATCTGATCTTAGCCTCACCACTTGGCTACTGATGAATGGGCACACATGATTCCTGGTCGTATTGGCCTTAATATATTATTAAAACTGTGTATGCACTTCTACCCCATAATCATTCAGATATTTCCACTTCTGCTAGCCTATATTTCGGGTCACCGCTGAGTTACTATGCACTGTAATCTTTGTTCTCATCCTGATAGGTAACCATGCTAGGTCTAAATACATTGTTACCTTGAACCTAAATAGTACCTTGTTTCCTCTGGTGCAATATGCTCCAGTTCACTTTGTTATTCAGAAGATACAGGAATGGCTAGTCCGGCTCCACGACTTGCACAAAAAATGGAGTTTTTCTGGTGTTCAGGCCATGTCTGGGTTCCAGATAATTGGCGGGGGATGCTGGGACCAGTGCTGCTGGGACCAGTGCTGCTGGTGCCAGTGCTGCTGGTGCCAATGCTGCTGCATCGTGAGCAACTTGTGATAATATGTTGGGTCCTACAGACAATATGTTGTCTGTAGGACCAAAAGCAAGCTGTACAAGATTCAGAACGTGGATATTTGGCTTTCCTCGTTTCACAAGAATCGTCATTACAAGACGATTTTTAGTGTAGATTGAGGATTAGACGGACACCTCACCCATGGTCACCCGCTTGTTAATTATCTAACCCCGTTTGTGCAACTTCGACTGTGCATCTATCTAACTGGCATTCACAAAACGCTTTGCCAACGGCCTCGATAATTTCGTTTTAGGTGGAATTTTAATATCTACTTAATATTTACCTGTTGATGCAATTTTAATTTACGCGACATACTTTTTTAATAGTGTGAGGTTATATATTATTTTATTGTGTGCTTGTTCTCATTGTCTGTTTTACTTATGGTTTGTTTTGGCTTGTGAGTACGTAATGTGTGTGTATTTATTTGTGATTTTTTATTGAAAAATGTGCTCCATAAACTTTTGGTCAAAGCACAGTGTAATTTTTTTTAACTTTTCTGCTATCCATCAGTCTCTTGTATAAACAAAGAGCGGGAATACAAACACGTAAAAACAAACGTAACTGTAGCAAGAGCACAAACACAGAAACAAACACTCCAACCATCACCAACAGCTGCAACAATGAAAATGACTTTTGCTCGCAGCGTTTGGGCGTGAGAATTATTACAATGCTGATAACATGTCGCTGGCACATGGCAGAATTATTCAGGCCATTGTGTGCCTTGCTGAAGGCTGGCATATGTCCGCTGGTGACTGTGTTCACCAGGTTGTTTTCGGGTGTCGAGACCGGGCTCTTGGCCCTACTTCAAAAATTTATCTACATTCACTGGTTCAAGTTCACTCGACTTGTTTACCACCGTACGACTGAAGTAATATTCCTTAACTTCTCTGTGGCTCATTTGTGTTCTTAGCCTTCACTTATGCCTCCCTCGCCCTTTTGCCTCGCATTTCAGTCTGTCCCTGTGTGCTCATTCAAAACCTATGAGGAGATTGTATGTCGTTATCATGTCCCATGGTCGCTTTCTCTCTCCCAAAGTTGTTAAATTTAATTATTTAAGCCTATCTTCGCAGTTGAAACTTCTCGGTTCTGGAACCAACCTAGTTACAATCCTCTGTACGTTATTCAGCTAATAAACATTCTCAGGTGGCGCTGTTTATTTTAAAATAGGCACATACCATATGTCTTGTACAATGCTTGAAAGATTATTTAAGGTACATGTATCTGAAAACATTACTAAGATTTTCTAGCCATACATGCGCTGTTCCTTTTCTTGTGCGGTGTATATGCGCTTCTAGCGATTTATTCTGTTCACTGACTAACTGCTCCCAGGTCCTCTTGCTTTCTGTAACTTCTAGTTTATACACGTCATCTTGTCTTCCTTAATTCTTTCGTTGCATGACCATGCACTTCCCTAGATTAAACTCCAAGAACCACTTGCCTGACCACTCTTGCAAGCTATACAAGCCTTTAAGTAGCTTGCCTCCATCCTCAAGTGTTCTTTTTCTTTTCATTAGATTTACATCATCAGCAAACAGTGTTACTTAGGAGTTGATCTCCTTTGGCAGGTCATTTTCATGTATTCAGAAAAGTCAAGGCCCTATTACCGATCCTTGGGGTATTCCATTTGTTACACTTACCTGTTCAGTTGTGTTCCCTCTCACTGTCACTCTCAATCGATGACTCACTGAATACTAACGAAAGAATGCAAAATTGAATTAAATCCCTATAATAATATTATTGTTATTATTATTATAAATTTCATTATACACATACATGATAATAAAAATAATAGTTATCATTATTGTATGATATGTATGTGTAATTTGATTAAAATATATCCGTAATGAATATCGCACAGCGAACAGTGGTGCAAGTATTGTAAATGCCACACAGCAAGCAGTGGTGCCAATTTGTGAAAGGTGACGAATCATTGAAAATTACCGAAAAAAAGTCATTACGGTGTCCCAATTTAGGCTGATGCAGGACATTTGTAAAGTGCCAGGCGAGAGCCAAATGACTGTGTTTATGCTGGGTACCATTCAGTCATGACCACAGGTGTGTACTCACCTGGGAGGGAGGAGGTCGATACGTGGATCCTGAACCTGTGTTGGGTGGGGAGGTCGATATATATTTCTTGGACCTGTTGGGCGGGGAGGTTGATACGTAGTTCCTTGGCCTGTTGGGCGGGGAGGTTGATACGTGGTTCCTAGACCTGTGTTGGGTGGGGAGGTTGATACGTGGTTCCTGGACTTGTGTTGGGTGGGGAGGTTGATAAGTGGTTCCTGAACCTGTGTTGGGTGTAGGGTTGATACGTGGCTTCTGAACCTGTGTTGGGGTTGATGCTTGGCTTCTGCCCTGACTACGAGACAAAAGAAGCATATGTTGCAGGATTAGTGGAGGGAAGGTCGATCCTCCTCCACTCCTTGAGTTGAATGACCCATATAGGTTTAGCGTTTCTTAATATAATAATAATAATAATAATCTTAGGTTTGCTTATCTTACACATGTAGGTGGTGCCACAGTCTCTCCTCCTCTGGGTCCCTGCTTCCATAACCGGTTCCCGCCTCCCGGTTCACGGCCCCCTGCCTCCCGGTCCTCGCTTCCCAGTCCCCAGGTCGTCAAGAAAATGGACTGCAATATGGAATCGCATCGAGAGGTCGCAAGTTGAGTTTTCCGATAATTTTAACAGCTGACTCGAGGCATTTACGAACCGTGATAATCCGTGGCAGCTCGATATTTGACTCGGGATAGAAGAGAGGAAGAGGGCGAGGGGTAAGAGTGGGAGGAAGATGTAGGCGAGGGAGAGGAGAGTGAAGGAGAAAAAGAGGTGTGAGTAGTGAGGAGGGTATCATACTGGGGCCGGAATGAATATGAATCATTATCCTCAGCACAGTTAACTGACAGATTGATTACGTACACAGTAGTTACCACTGAGGTGGCCCTTAAGATTGACACCTCTCAGATCCAGTTAATTTACCACTTTTATGTAATCTAAAGTCTCCAGAGGCTTACCACTTGAGCTGGCTATCGTAAAGTGAGTTAGTATCAATCAATTACTTACCATTGTGATTTTAACAGCAAGTAAATGCTGGAAGGTAAAGATGTTGAAAAATTGTACTTGTAGAAAACTTCCTATATAAAAGTATGAAATTTACATAGAGAAACGTAAAGAAGAATTTAGTGGCAGCTTTAGTGCTCCATTAAACTGGTTGTTAAACGGGCTGAGAAATGAGATGCAAATATGTATACAGAAATTTTATTAAATTAGACTCAAAGGAACACTCCGTTATTTATAAAAGTAAATTGTGCACCTGAAATATTAAATATATTAATAGTGATTCAGATTTGTAAAATAATGATCTAATAAAATGCAGAAGTTATTGGGAGAATATGCAGCATCAGCTGTGCCCCGATTTAGGTCTTAAAAATTAAAATAGTGTATAAAGTTACTTCATGCTCTTGAAGATTAGAGAACATGTATATCTGTAACATACCTGTGACCAATTTCAAGAGTTCTACTCTTGAAACTAATCACCAATGAGATCTGGCCTGAGGCCAACTTCATTGGTGACTAGTTGATCAAAAAGGCTTTTCCTGTTATTGGCCCGCAGGCCTACATAGGCATCACACCCTGGCTGATCTTGCACTTGTTGCAGATAGAGGTCCGAGTTTTCCTTCGAAAACCTCTTTCCATATTCCGGCAACATTTATTATATCTGCTGGTAGGAGTTTGTTAGTATCCGTCGTCAAAGACCACGGATACTGACAGCGTTCTCTAATTGTACCTGTGACACACCTGTTCCTCACTAGCTTTATTCTGCACTTCCTTTATCGTGTCGGTCGGGATTAAAGCTAAAAATACTCAGTTTAACGTAAAAACAAATAATTCTCAGAGGAGACAAGAGAAAGTTCTTAGGTATACACCTGGATTGCAACCTGAAAGTCAACACTGTGGGCATTCTGTAAAAAAAAAATACGTTACTCTGTTCTTCAAACAACAGGATTCACTTTGTACTACTCCCTAATCTATCCCTACCTCACTAATGGTGTCTGTGCTTGATCTACAACAGCAAATCACCTAAAACCTATTGTTACCCAAAAGAAATCAGCTATTAGAAAAATCGCCCAGTCAGGTTTAAAACACAAACACACACACACACACACACACACACACACACACACACCACTATGCAAAAGTCTTAACTTATTTTACAAAACATTCTCACCTGCTGTTGTGCATTTTACATATATAGGACACTTAGTGCGAACTTCAGCCTAGGGCTCTGGTTCTTCCTGGAGAGCTGCAACAGAAATCAATCTCTCTCTCTCTCTCTCTCTCTCTCTCTCTCTCTCTCTCTCTCTCTCTCTCTCTCTCTCTCTCTCTCTCTCTCTCTCTCTCTCTCTCTCTCTCTCTCTCTCTCTCTCTCTCTCTCTCTCTCTCTCTCTCTCTCTCTCTCTCTCTCTCTCTCTCTCTCTATACAGCGTTTGACAAGGTTAGGTTAAGGATCCCTAGCTTTATTGACAAGCTGTTTACAGGTTGAGGATTTCTAACTTTATTGACAAGCTAAGAGCTGTTACCTACATCAGCTCATTTGAAAGCCTTTTATTGTTATGAGAGATACAAGTAGGGAACAGGGTGAAGTTGGAGCCATCTGTGGGTCAGCATTTTCATTTGATCAACTGACTTTATCTCGTCGACATCATAATGCTGTACGAATGTGTTCCATACTCGACTCATCCTGGGTATAAATTATCTGAGATGAAGTGATGTTCTGGAGAAGGGTACAGCCAGAGTGAAGTTGCTGCTTTCTGCCCGCCTTCGCGCTGTCTTCGAAGTGGATCCAATTGTAGTACTTTGACAATTTAGGCCTTGTACATAACAGTAAGGCCACCCACATCCCTCCTGTGTTGAAGGCTCTGCTGAAATGACAGATCTATCCAGGATTGGTCCAGGCGAGAGATGAGACGTCTTGCTCTGTTCTCTACTCTGTCAAGCAGTCTGTCTGTCTGTCTCTCACTCACTCACTCACACACACACACACACACACACACACACACACACACACACACACACACACACACACACACACACACACACACACACACACACACACACACACACACACACACACACACGAAACAAGTGCCCCTTTGACATACCAAGCGTTCTACTCAACCATCTAAGATAGTTGAGTAGAACGCGTGTTATGTCAAAAATGGGAAGATGAAAGAAGTTCCCAGTCTGCCTGCTTCATTAAAATGGGTATAAAGCACCTTCATCTAACCTAAATTCTGCATAGACTAATTATGTTAAAGCCTAGTTTATCAAGAAGCACCCTGTTTATCCATGTCATTAACATTCATATTTTTGTTCTCACTTATCACGTGTAATTTCTACACATGTTATATAAAATTATAAAAATCTAGAAATGCCATTAATCATTAACCAAATTATTTAAGTGATGCCAAAGATTGCAAACTGCAGCATTCTTGTACACCAACTTAATTCAATAATTCTCCGGTAGTTGTAAGTTAAATTTAAGGCTGACCGAAATGCTTTGCTTAACCAGGGGCTTTCTATCATGCCAATAACGTTAAATAAAGATTATCATCATTATTAATTTAGGGATGTTCCAAAGTATCGGTATCGGTGGGTGCTGTCTAATTTTGAAGGTATCAGTATTAGCCAAAAATTGCGTATCTATCGGCAAAATTTTTGGTATCATCCCATATTTAAATTATTTTTATATCAAACCCGTTCGAATTTTTCATCATTGAATATCATTTTCTTTTTCCTCTGGTCACTAGAAACTGTTGTATTTTTTCTAATGTTGGGGCAAATTTCATGATTATTTTGGTATCTATAGGATGATGCGAAATTTGTGCTTTTATCTATGTCTGCTACGAGGATGAGGGAAAGTGAAGTTGCCAGAACAGTGCCTTGCGGGACCAAACTTTGTGGTTTGTTAAGACCGGATTTCGTTTGGTTTACAACCGCGCTGTTAATCTATCTGTTAGATATTTGAATATCCGTTTCCCTATTTTTTCTGTTATTCTTATTGGCCTCATTTTATAAAGTATCACATCTGCCAGATACCTTGGTAAAATCTGTGCATACGTCTGCATATATATTTTCCTCCAGTGTTATCTGATATTAAAGTGATGTGCTAGACGCGATACTCTAGGTTTCCCCCTGCTCTAAAAATCATGTCCTAGATTGTGAGGTTTTTGAATATCTTCAAAACTGGTAATATATCATCTTAGCACCCTTTCTTCAGACTTTTATGTACCTTATTTTCTGCCATAAAAGGCGTTTTTTTCCCCCGCAGAGAGTCTTGGAAAATCACACTGAGCCTTATATGCTGAAGGTCAGGGTCAAGAGTAGGCTTTGAGTTACGTTTTAGCAGTTGTTTACTAACGTTACGTTACAACTGCATGGTAACATCGTCTTTTATGTCTTGCATGCTCGTGCACCTCATTTGCCGGAAAATAGGGTATATTGTTAGCACTACTAGTAATTTAGTACTACTGGCCTCTTATTATTGTTGGTGCTACTGGCCTGGTTTATTTTGTTACTGTCCTACTGCCTCCTTTGTACAGTGGAGCTATGGTTGCACTTTTTAGGGACTGAAATTTCACCTGTCTGAATTCTTCTTGTAGCGGTGACTGGACGTAATGTGCCAAGCATGTGTTGTGGTGACTGACAGTAATGTACCGAGCATGTGTAGTGGTGACTGACAATAATGTACCAAGCATGATGTGTAGTTCTGACAGTAATGTGCCAAACATTGTGTTGTGTAATGATTGACAGTAATGTACCAAGCATGATGTGTAGTAATGTGCCAAGACAAGTCCAAGTGGGCATTTACTGAGTAATTAACTACTTACCTATACTCTTTCCTCTCTTCTCATCCCCTCCCATATTTCTTCCCTCCTCCATTCAGCCCTACCTTCCTCCCCTCTTTTCTTTCCTACCCTCCCTGTTTTCCTTCTTCCTCCTACCTACCTGCCTTCCCACCTTTCCCCTTCCTTCAGATTCAGTTGGCAATTTTCAGGTAAGTTGTGAGTGTAAAAAAAAGGAGTCTGTAATCAGAGAAATAAAAAAGTGTTGTTGCATGTTGGAGTTCAAAGGTGCGGGAGCCTCGCATGTTTGTCTGGTGTAGTAATATGAGACCAACTGCTGCCGCCCACCCTCCCTTCAGCCCGATCTCCCTCCCTCCCCTTCCGTCAGCCCGATCTCCCTCCCTCCCCTTCCGTCAGCCCGATCTCCCTCCCTCCCCTTCCGTCAGCCCGATCTCCCTCCCTCCCCTTCCGTCAGCCCGATCTCCCTCCCTCCCCCTTCCTTCAGCCCGATCTCCCTCCCCTTCCTTCAGCCCGAACTCCCTCCCTCCCCTTCCTTCAGCCCGATCTCCCTCCCTCTCTCCCCTTCCTTCAGCCCGATCGCCCTCCCTCTCTCCCCTTCCTTCAGCCCGATAGCCCGCCCTCCCTCCCTCCCCTTCCTTCAGCCCTATCGCCCTCCCTCCCTCCCCTTCCTTCAGCCCGATCGTCCTCCCTCCCTCCCCTTCCTTCAGCCCGATCGCCCTCCCTCCCTCCCCTTCCTTCAGCCCTATCGCCCTCTCTCTCTCCAGCCTGCCCTTCCACATTCCCTCCCTCCAGCCCACCAGTCAGTCCACTCACTTTTCCACTAGCCAGCCCACCAACCAACTCACCAGCCAGCCCGCTCCAAGCAACCCAAATTCCTTCACCGGCCAGCCCGATCTCCACCCAACCAGAATCCTCGTCACGAGGCAGTGGTGGAGGCAATCTCAACACACAGCTTAGAGAGTGGATATGACGGGGCCCAGGAGGCCAGAAATCAGTGATGCCGGTTACTGTAGTCTGGAAGGCAGGGCCAGGAGCGGAGTTTGTCTCCGCAAATATAACTTGGTGAGCGCGCACGTATACATGCACACACAAGCAAGCAAGCACACATGCACGTTTAAGTGAGTACACACACTTGCAAAGAGACCAAGTGTCTTTCGAGAAGTGCCTCTGACAAATGGTATCACAAAAATTAATAGTTGTAGAGGCGTTGGTGGGTGTAGCATTGTGATGAGCTGTGTTGCTCACTGGTGCTCTCCCACCCATCATAAAAACACAGGTGCTTAGCTCGTCTCTCAACTCTGGTAATCTGAGGTTTTCGTGACAGCAGCGATCAGGTAAAGCTCTTACAACTACACTTTTTGGGTGTTGTAATTCCTGCAAATCCCCGGCTCTCCTCACCTCAGGAAACTCTCTGGATACAAAAACTCGTGTTCGCTCGTGTGAAATATCCGCACGGCGTCTGCTTGTTGGTGTGTGGGCGTGTGTTTGGGTGAGCAGAGGTAGGTTGGTTGCCAGGCCGGGAGGTGGGTGGGCTGGCCGGCGAGCACGCAGACAGGTAGCCAGGCAGGAGGAACGGTGGCTGGAAAAAGAGAAGTCAGACGTGACGTTTGGTGGGTGGAAACGGAGATAGTGTCGGACAGATTAGGAGGATCATACCTATTCTCGAAATTGTATACTGGTTTGCCTCCACATCATAAGACTGAAAAGTCCTAGCGTCCCCATAGATCATGTGTATAGCTGCCATCTCTGTTCTGTTGTGGTGGTCCCTACCATGTCAGTGTTTGTTTATTTGTCCGTCCTGTTATTTGACCGGAATATTTTTGTTGTAATCGTAGGCTCTGGTTAGAGTTTGGTAGTAAATCGCTGAACTTTCTCGAGATTCTTCGTGCTTTAGGCAAGCCAAGTGTTTCACATTAGTTCTGCAAAATCAATGTTGGTCTTCTCTCAGGAATATATAGTGTACAGAATGACAATTTGGAGTTCCTAAAGGCAGTTAATACATTTGCTAACCTTGTGAACACAACTTGTGGTTCAGCGCATTTTGTGTATCCTCCCCTCCCCCGTTTATTCAAGGTGTTAAAAAACGCAACTCATGGCTAATGCATTTTTATTAATAAATTAAAAAATTGTTGAATGCGTTGGGCATTAAGGTTTCACAACATAACGTTCCCTGTTGATCGTGTCATTAAGGAAAGTAATGATTCTTTCGCGAAATCGCGCACCAGACCCAAATTTTTGGGTCTGGTGTGCGAGGAGAGAAGGTTTGTGGAGTTCATGAGGATTTTTATTCAACCATATTAGAGAATTCTTATTTAGCTTTCAACAATGAATCTTCTTTCTTGAAATGTGAACCACATTCTTGTACATAATGGTCACCGAAACAAAGAAAAAATGGGTTACGAAAAATGTAAGCATTCTCCACAAGTTTCATTTCTTTTTATGAACACCTTATGTATTAGCCACACATTTGTTGTTTTTCAACTGTCCGTTAGTTGCCCCGTTTCTAGTGACTTATGTCATAGCAGTTGGTTTGCGCAAATCTTTAGCTGCTTCCTTCAGTATCCATGGTGATTGTCAGGCCCCATAGCATTTGTCTTGTCGAGATCTTTCAGCCATCCCATCCCTTCCTCTTTTGTTGTTGGTATGTTCTCTATTATTGCAATTTTACTTTTCTCGCCCCTGCTTCTTGGTGCAGTTCTCTTTTCTTCAATGAAGACGACCTTGATTCTTGTAGTACTGTATATAATTCCTCACATATGTCATTTTCTGTAAGTGTACCCTATCTTTCTTCAGTATTAATACTTGATCTCTTACAGATATTTACCTTATGTGAATACGCAGTAGTTTAGATTCCGTTTTATCCTTTACTACTGTATCGTTCTTGCTTTGCTTCTCTTTTTAACCTTTCACATACATTCCTTGCTCTTCTCTTTCATTAACTTTCTCTATAGTCATTCATGCTTTTTACATTTCCATGTCCTTTTGTTGCGGTTTCTCTGAAACTCTGCTTAAACTACAGACTCCATTTTGTTTGACATTGCTCCTAATCATGACAAGTATGAATCTCTGTGACCTCCCAGCTAAAAATGCTCTCACTCCTATATAATCCGATTTTACAGGTTTCCTTCCATTCTATTCTCCAGTTAGTTTTACTAAATATCCATTCTTATAATCTCTCTAACATGCTTTCTTATAGTTGTCCATGCCAGCTTTCATTTCGATGGTGGGTCGCTTACCGCTTTGGTAAGGTTTGAGCGACTTAGCCTAAGAACCCAGCATCCCAATCTTCTAAATTTCCTCACCCTCCTGGCTGATGATGTGGAACAGTGTGTAAACATGGTTTACGAATTCCAAAAAATGGATTTTGATTAAGTTTTGCTTGTGTTGTGTTTATGATTTATGTAATGTGAGTGAATTGGTCATGACAGTAGCAAGTAGGTGCTGGTAGTTAAATTTGGTAATGTTCGTAAGACAATGTTAAAAGCGCTTAATAACCAAAATTAAATGGAACCAAATAATAATATAAAATAAAAAATAAAATATCTTCATATCTATAAACATCCCTCAACAAGTTGTTCATACTGGGATCTAGACTCAGCTCGTGTGTGTGTGTTTACAAAATAATATATCCGGTTTCGTGCAGATTACGTATAGAATACTAATAGTTGAATAAAATTTCATATTGTTATCAATATTTGGGACAAGTAGGAATGACTAGTAAACAGACTAATCCTAGTTTTCAGCATTTTTGGTAAGTACGTATAAGTGTAGAACTAGATAACGGAAAACAGTCCTAGGTAATATCATTAACCGTGTGTGCAGATTACTAGATGGTGCTGAAGGTTTCATCTAGCTAATAGCATTAACTGTAAGATAAAGTTCATTAATGGCTATGTATTGGGTTCATTATAGCTGAACTACGACCTACCTACGCTCGTTAGCTCGCCCAGTCAACTACTCTTGCCCTCGGGGTCGTTAGTGTAAGAGTTATTGAATGGTTTGGGAAGGATAATTGGTAGTTGGGTTATTTACACTGGGGGCGAGCCTGTGGGTGGATGATTAGTTTGTTCCTTATTTCTACTTTGATTATTGATGTCTTTATTATTCTTGTTTAAGAAAATGGTTAACAGTAGCAACAAAAACACTAAATACATTAGTAACTGCAGTAATAATAATAAATCACACGAAAATAAGTTTACTTAAGAATTAAGTAAAAAACTGACACGGAAAAAAATGGGTTGTAATATAGAAGGTGAAGTTAATAGAACAATAGAAACGTCAGAAACATGGCGAGGAAGGGATAGGAAAAGGGAGACAAGCACTATAAAGTATTAGAAACCAATTCCAGAGAATAGAGAAAGTGAACGAAAGCAAAATGAAGTTAGTGCGGGATTTGGCGAAAGACGCAGTAAGTTGGAGAGTGGAAAAAAAGGGGAGAGAAGATAACGAGGGTTGGAACGAGGGGGTGATAAAGATGGAGGTGGAAAAAGTATCATGGAAATCCGATTGGAAAGAGATTTGGAGAATGGGAGAGAGGGATAGAAATATATATATACATGTCGTGCCGAAATAGGTAAAACTTGAGATTTTGGCTTAAATAGCAACGCTCTTCTTACCGAATAGGGTAAGCGAAAATTTGTGTATGCAGTAATTTCGCGAAAATAATTCTAAACCTAACGAAAAAAATATATTTCATTGTTTGTTTATTATTAACTTATTATAAACTTATCTAAAATATATTTAGTTGGATTAGGCTAAATTAAATTGTGCTTGTTATAATAAAGTTAGATAAGTTTTCTAAGGTTCTTTTGGTACAAAATTAATTTTTACATTAACATAAATAGAAAAATATATCTTTAAATGTATAAGAGAAAATTTAAAAAAAGACTTTATTTTAAATGAGTTCTTGCTAATTGACCAATATTACCCATTCGGCACGACATATATATATATGTATACATGTATTAAAAAGCACCTCAAGCTGTTAAACGTTAAAAACTAATCAGAAAGAAATCGGCTAATCAGCTAATAAGAAAAAAAATCAGATGAAGATGCTCGACGTAGAGCTTAGATTAAGGAAAAACTTGAACTGCAGCTTGATGAGTTAAAGGATCTAAAGCAGCAGCTTGATGACCTGAAGCAGACTGAGCGGTAGCTGATGTCTTCGGGGAGATTGAGCAGCAGTTGCTTGATGACCTGGAAGAGACTGTAACAGCAGCTTGATGACCTGAAAGAGGTTGAACAGCAACTTGGTGACTTGAATTAGTTTGAACAGCAATTTAATGACCTGAATTAGTTTGAGCAATGTAAGAATCGTAAGAAGCTGTTGGAGAATAGGTCCAGTAGCTTTGAGTAGCAGCTTGAACAGCATGAGGAGGACCTCAGAGAGCTTGATGAATAACCCGAGAAGTGTTGTGTAATAAGCACAGTCATTATTGTCAGTGGTGGTGCAAGCCTTAACGTGAATGGGTTGGTTCTTGTGGCTCCTCCGGGGATTGGGGTCAAAATCTCGCCTCTTTGGCCTTCACACACCAGCCCTCTGGTAGTAATTATTCTATTTACATGGAAATGGAATTTGTATATTTAGCGTTTCAGACGGGTAAAGTCTCCCTAGTGGTTGCTGGTCTGGTGGGAGGAAGGGAGAAAGACATGAGGGAAGAGTTGGATAGTGGGAAGGAGGAAGAGGATTGAAGAAAATCTGGAAAGGAAGGAAGGACAGCTGCAAGAATGATGGTACAGAGGGACGTCTTCCCCAGTGTTACGTGAACTTTTGAAAACTTACGTTTAACCACAATAAAAAAATTAAAATAATAAAGCGACACGTCTGAGAAGGCGGTGGCTTATCAATACCATGAAATGTGGAAATCAACACGGCCATCACTAGTGGCTTGGGAATATCTTGTAGCATCTCGAGCATAGTTCATGACGATAACTAGATAATATACATTTAAGCAGCTTTCTTCCAGTCACCAGATTATCCTCGCAAGTTTCTGCACTTGGAGACCTCTTAATTTTTAGCCATCGTGGGTTATGGTATTTGTGTAGACAATCACCTCGGTATCAGAATTTTTTGTTTTTGCTTCAGAAATGAAGATTGGCTTCTTAAACGTTTTGCCTTACTTTTCTTTTTTGATAGAAACAGAAAGACAGGCAGAGAGAAAGAGACAGTGAGAGATAAAGCATTACAACTAGTACATCAGCAACAGTGTCTTCATCAGCAGTGTTCCCAGGGTGGGTGACTGCACGCGACTTGTAGCAGCGAGTGTGCCAGATATGTTTTTATTAAATAAAATATTGTACATGGGTACAGTGGATGGAGGGGGATATAAGAAAGATATCAATTATACTTGTAGGTCACAGGTGTCAGGATTCACAGGAACACGGGTAAACACTTGCAATTAGTTATATACCAGGCCTGTGAGGTGAATTTTTGTGCAGTGTCACACTGGAGGAGCTTCATATAACCTCAACACATTCTTCTCTTGTATGACCGCTGCGGGTTTAGCGTTTCTCCATGAATACAAAAGAATAATAATAAATATACTACTACTAATAATAATTTTCTCACTTGTATTTTTGTAAACTCATCAGACTCACCAGAGGAAACATTTCTGCACTCTGATGCTCCACATTTTATCCTCTTTGGAAACTAATAGAATTCTTTGGAAGAGATATTTGATAATCTTGAAATCTGAAAGAATGTTTTGACTGATTCTCACAAATCCTTTTCTCGTCCTCTCTGTTATCTCTGACTTTTTCTCTGTATTTGTGCATCTGTGTTTTCTTCTTTTCTGATATCTCTTCATAACATCTCAGATAGAAGATGGGTTGAGAGTAGCTCAGATTTACCTGTCTACCTATCGATTACTTATTCATAGTTTGAGGTTCAAAATACCTCCATTAAAATGAAGGGGCGTACGAACATACTAAGAGTGAACTTGGTGAATGTCAGAGGTCTTCTACTCTTCAGTGCCCACCCTCCGTGCATAAAGGAAATTACCAGCAAACCTTTAGCTGTCATCAAGAAAGAACTGGACGAGTTACTCGCATCAATTCCAGACCAGCGAGACTATGATTAGTACGTTGGACTTAAAGCGATGAGCATTAGCAGCCTTGTTGATCAGGCCTTAATCTCTTTGGAGGCCTAGTTTGGAGCCGTGCCGCGGAGGCGTTGACCCCCAAAAACGTCCTTGAGGATCCTTCAGGTTCTCCCCCCACCTTCCATTTCTTTCCGTTCCCCGGTCCCGAAACAGTCGACTAGGTCGCTGGTTTGATTATTCAGTTTATGTATGCTAGTAGAATGCAGTCCAACAAAAGCACTTCAGCCCACCTGATCAAGAACTGTTTGGAGGAACATATCGTGTTCCCTGTCGTAGACAGTTGTGGTCTCTTGAAAATTCCTAATGTGTACAAAGGAAGGTTGTTGCTTTCAAGACTGAGGACTGAGCACCTCTATTTCTTCATGTCTTTCATCTCCAGTATTTTTCTTTGTGTTTGATAGAAAAGGGGCTAGTTTGGCAAAACGTTTAACAGTCAAAATATCCAAGTGTTGCATATTTGTCTTATTCACCTACAGGGTGTTTCATTACTCACCCTGTCCCCACACTCGACAAAAAAGAAGAGAAAGCCCTTCTCAGAAATAATGACATTAATTTTCACTAAAACAACATTCAGGAGTGAGAGGGGAATAAATGTAAAATAAAAGCAGCGTGACTGGTCAGAGATGTGACCAGGATTATTGAAATGATAATTGAGCCTCCACCTCTCCTTCAGCGGAATGACCTATACTAGTTTAGTATTTAATGAAATACAACAACAATGGAAAGCAAGGTTGCCACCAGCACAATTAGAGAATAGTGTCACTATTTCTTGCTCACGACTCTGCTACCAATAATATATATATATACACTATATATATATATATATATATACACACTATATATATATATATATATATACACACTATATATATATATATATATATATATATATATATATATATATATATATATATATATACACACTATATATATATATATATACACACTATATATATATATATATACACACTATATATATATATATATATATATACACACATATATATATATATATATACACTATATATATAAGAAGTATTTGAGGAATTAAAGACAAGACTGATCACCCAGGCGACTGCGGGCAAGGAAGCTTAGTCTCAGTATGATCTTCGATATACCTTTGAAGAGTTCGAGAGTTGATCTACTCTGAGCCCGGCCATGGGCCAAGCTGGTCACAGGTACGTCACGTTGATGTTGAGCCATATTGTATCAAACTTTGAACTTTCTTGAAATCTGTGTCTGTGATAACATTTATACAGTTTATTATTATTAGTAGTAGTAATATTTATGGGTAAGCGCTAAACCCGTAGGGTTACTACAAGTCTTGGGGAATGCAGGGTAATCAGGTTAGATCCAAGAAAGGGTAGGGTAGCTTCAGTTCCTGGAATTTACAACCAGTTACCAGCATCAAGGCACCCCATTTGAAGGGAATAATAATAATAAGTGTAATTCATAATAATAATCGAATCGCTGAACGATCTCAAAGTAGCATGCAGCTCCTTAAAATAATAGTGGAGTACATACGGCGAAGAGTTCTTTAACGGGAGCCGAGAAATTGGAAGTTTAAAGGAGCAGTTTGGGTGTGTCGTTATTTACTGGAGGCAGGTTGGTGTAGTTAGTGGCTCCGGCGAGGGTGTGGTGGTCTAGAAACACTTACCAGGAATTGTTCAGCACATCTTACCTCTGTCCAATAGCTTAAACTACGGTCCAGCATCTCTTACCTCTGCCCACTAACTTAAACTACTGTGTAATAGCAATGTATCATGTGCAGTCAGTGCAACAAATTCCCATTTTTCTACGTCAGTTAATTGACGTGATTCTCAACATATACGTTTTAATGCGTCCTGTTTTTCATCAAATTTTATTTGCTTTATTTTAAACTAGAATGATGCAACATTCCCCCAATGAAAAGCAGGGGCGCAACGAGTACTTTGAGAGACAACAAATTAAGTGTCCGGGGTCCAAGACTGTCCAACTGCCCTCTAGCCTACATAAGGGGGATTACCGATAGACCCCTGGCTGTCTTTAAGAAGACACTGGACAGACACCTAAAGTCAGTACCTGACCAACCGGACTGTGGTTCGTACATCAGCCTGCGTGCGGCGAGTAGTAACAGCCTGGTTGATCAGACCCTGATCCACCGTGAGGCCTGGTCTCAGACCGAGCCGCGGGGGCATTGACCCCCGAAACCCTCTTCAGGTAAACTCCAGGTCAGTTTACATTAGGCTAGGTTACATGAACCTGTGAAAAGGTATATTTAATATCGTTCAAATAAAAAAAAACTCGCCTTTATACGTCTGGCAACAACTTGGCTAATAAAAACGTTGAATTCAGAACGTGTATTTCTCTGAGTGCGAAAACTGGTTCATCAACGGGAAGGCCTCGTGAGGCCGCAGACACTAGTTCTACCACTGATTGACAAGCCAGTAAAAAAAAACGTTTTTATGGATCTGGTGTGAACACACTGGTGGTGACATGTCACTATATTCAGTAAGGCACTTATTCCGTGTGGGTCGCCGGGTCACCATGTGGACAAGACCCGGGCCGGAACAGTTCCGGTGAGCCTACTACTACTACGTGTGGGTCATAACTGGTCTAAGAAAGTTGGTCTACCTACCTGGAGTCTACCTGGAGGGCATTCCAGGGATCAACGCCTCAGCGGCCCGGGCCACGACCAGGCCTCCCGGTGGATCAGGGCCTGATCAACGAGGCTGCTACTGCTGGCCGCACGCAATCCAACGTACGAACGACAGCACGGCTGATCCGGCACCGTCTTTAGGTATCTGTCCAGCTCCCTCTTGAAGGCAACCAGGGGTCTTCCCGTAATGCCCCTTATTGCTGGTGGGAGGCTGTTGAACAGTCTTGGGCCCCGGACACTTATTGGGTTTTCTCTTAGTGTACCAGTGGCGCCCCTACTTATCACTGGGGGTATGTTGCATTGCCTGCCAAGTCTTTTGCTTTCGTATGGAGTGATTGCTGTGTACATATTAGGGACCAGTCCCTCCAGAATCTTCCAGGTGTAGATTATGATATATCTCTCTCGCCTGCGCTCTAGTGAGTACAGGTCAAGTGCTTCCAGGCGCTCCCAGCAGTTAAGGGGTTTGATGGAACTTATACGTGCAGTAAAGGTTCTCTGTACATTCTCTAGCTCTGCAATTTCACCTACCTTGAATGGGGATGTTAATGTACAGCAGTATTCCAGCCTAGAAAGAATAAGTGATTTAAAAAGGATCATTGCCTTAGCATCTCTTGTCTTGAATGTTCTCATTATTCATCCTATCAGTTTCCTCGCAAATGTGATAGTAACATTGTGGTCCTTGAAGGTGAGGTCTTCGGACATTACCACACCCAGGTCTTTCACATTACTTTTCCGCTTTATTGTGCGATTGGAGTTTGTAGTATACTCAGTCCTAGTTATTATTTCCTCCAGTTTTCCGTAACGGAGTAGTAGGAATTTGTCTTCATTGAACATCATATTGTTCTCTGTTGCCCATTGGAAAACTTGGTTTATGTCTTCTTGGAGCTTTGCCGTGTCTTCAATGGATGACACTCTCATGCACTTCCTAGTATCGTCTGCAAAAGATGATAGTGCTGAGGTTTACATCTCTGTCTGATGTGAGAATAAGGAACAGGATAGGTGCGATTACTGTGCCTTGTGGGACAGAGCTCTTCACTATGGCAGCATCTGATTTAACTGTTTACCACTACTCTTTGTGTGCGATTAGTTAGAAAGTTGAAGATCTATCTGCCTACTTTGCCGGTTATCCCTTTAGCACGCATTTTGTGTGCTATTACACCATGGTCGCACTTGTCAAAGGCTTTTGCAAAGTCTGTGTATACTACATCTGCATTCTGTTTGTTTTCCAGTGTATCTAGGACCATATTGTGGTCTAGCAGTTGCGAAAGGCAGGAGCAACCTGCTCTGAAACCATGTTGCCCTGGGTTGTGCAATTTTTGGGAGTCCAGGTGGTTTGCTATCCTGCTTCTTAGAACTCTTTCAAAGATTTTTATGATGTGGGACGTTAAAGCTATTGATCTAAAGTTCTTAGCTACTGCTTTGCTGCCACTTGTATGAAGTGGGGCTATGTCTGTTGTTTTTACTGACTGTGGAATCTCGCCTGTGTCTAAGCTCCTTCTCCATAGCATGCATAGGGCCCGTGAGAGGGGTTTCTTGCAGTTTTTAATGAACACCGAGTTCCCCTAGTCTGGGCCTGGGGCTGAGTGCATGGGCATGTCGTCGATGGCTTTCTCAGTCTAGTGGAGTTAGGGTTATGTCATCAATGTGGCCTACATTGGCAGGGTTTTGAGGCTCATTCATGGAAAGATTGTTTGGATTGTCGATCTTTAAACTGGTTAGTGGCTCGCTGAGCATTGAGTCATACTGCGATTTCAGTATCTCGCTCATTTCTTTGTTGTCGTCTGTGTAGGATCCGTCTTGTCAGAGCAGGGGCCCTATACTAGAAGTGGGTTTTGACTTGTTTTTGGCATATGAAAAGAAATATTTCGATTCCCAAGACTCGCTAAACTTTGTCCCTACTTATATGAGATAAATACCGTTATATTTCTGTATACGTTTTCGATAACTGAAGAATGTGAGAACCATTTTCTGTAGATTAAGGTATTCCTCATATTAAAAGCCTGAGCTGCGTCGAATTGCGGGTTGTTTCCATGGCCTGCCATCACCTATTTCTGCTTAGTGAAAACAAGAGTGTATGCTGTTTCATTGTGTAACATAACACGACACCTAAAATTGATGTGTGCCTTGCTTGTGACAGTAGGGGGCACGCTCTGTTCCTCCGCGACCCTGAGACACCCCTGTGTTGCCAGGTTGTGATGCTTTAGTTCGTGCCTTGTTCCTCGGATGTATTCTTAGGCAGTCTTGCAGAGGAGTGTACCCTGCTCCTCAGGGATAACCAAAAATCAACTTACGTTACCTTCCTTTATCTTGAGTTTTGTTCCTTTATTTCAAAGGCATCAGTGTATGTGGCGTGTCTATGTTGGGGTGCATGGACTGTGTGGGTGATGAGGTGGATGCGTGCGATGAGGGTGGGGGGGATATATATATATCGTGCCGAATAGGTAAAACTTGTAATTTTGGCCTAAATAGCAACGCTCTTCTTGCCAAATAAGGCAAGCGAAAATTTGTGTAAGTAATAATTTCGCAAAAATCATTCTGAGCCTAACGAAAAATATTTGATTGTTTGTTTACTATTAATTTACTGGAAGCTTATCTAAAATATATTTAGTTAGATTGGACTTGTTATAATAAGGTTAGGTATAAGGTTCTTTTGGTACAAAATTATTAATTTTCGCATCAACATAAATGAAAAAAATATATCTTTAAAAGTATAAGAGAAAATTTTAGGATTTAATTTTAAACGAGTTCTTGCTAATTAACCAGTTTTACCTATTCGGCACGAGACACACACGTATATAATATGACAGTTACGGGATGGTGGGAGGGGAGCCTTCTTTATTTTTCGTTACCTCATCGGTCGAAACAGAAGTACATTTTAAAGAGAATTCCTCGTTTTTAAGTTACTATATTGTAAATTTATCGGTGTTTTCTTTAATTCTTTTATTGCCGAGTTGGTAGGTCTAGTATATGAGTGTTCCCTCGTTGCCCTTCATTCTTATTAGTGTGGCATTCACAACATTCTAGTCCCAAACAAAAAAAAAAATATTAAGAGATACTCATTAAGAAATGCCCATTAAGAGATGCTCATTTTTTGCTTATCACTCAAAGCCCTTTTCTCTTTGCTACTTACTACCCCCCCCTTTTCCCTCATCTGTCTCTTATTACGTCTTCCACCTTTCTTCTCTCAGCTTCTGCTCCAGCCTCTGATTTCTCCCTCCTTATCTCACGCGTCGCCAACCAATATATATTCCCTCTTTTTCTGTTTACTCTTTTCCCTACCATATCCCCTTTTCCACCCATCCCTGGATTTCCCCTCCCACTTCCCATCCTATTCCACACTTTCCCCTCCCTTCCGATGTCGTGATGGATGCCTTTGATTACTAAGCACCCAGGAGTCAGGGGTAGTTCCTTCACTGCGCGATCTATACCAAATTTATCCCCTTCACCGGCTTATTCACGGCCCTTTAGGAGCTTATTTACGCCTCCATCACACCGGCTTGCTTAGGGACCCCTCGCTACTTTATTTGCAGAACTTTAGTCGAATTGCCTAAGAGGTTCTTTACTGGCTTATTTCATATCAGACGCCTAACCTAAACTTATTTATTTTAGTGCACCATCAGAAGCTTGCTTGGGATTCTAAACTGACTTGTTTTGGGTCACTAACCAGCGTAAGCTGAGGCGTTTTACACATTTGCTTAACATAAATATTTCACACGTGTGGCATTGTATCGGTCATATTTACTGTACGTTCCTCCCTCCAGCATCTTATTTAGGGGTTTGTTTAGTAGTTTATAGAGGGGGGGGGGTCCCTTCAAGGGCTTGTTTGGAAACTTTCAGTGGTTTATGTATAGTTCTTTCACTGGTTTATTTAGTACCTCTTTCGGTGATTGATTTACAAACCCCCTTCAGTGGTTCATTTAGAGCTTCATCAGTATTACTTTCGTGAACTCTTCAGTACCTTTTATAGGGCCCATTAAGCTTGCATTAATGGACGGCAGACATCCTAGGATTTAATTTTGTTAGAGGAGACAAAGAGGGGATGAGCGACTTTTCAACAATAGTCAATAAATTATTATTTTTAAGAGTTAGTAATTAAGTAAATAGTGGATTTGACTCGTAGTGAAGACGTATTGTCACCATAAAAAATAGTTCTAGCTTTTTCTGTGAGGTTACCCCTGAAGTCTATTAAGTTCAGTGGTGAAAAGTCCACGAGGATATCGACTGGCCAACTTTTTTTAAGGCAAGTTTTTCCAAGATGGCCGCCGTCATAGGTATAACCGTTGAAATCGGTCACAGATAGAGAATAGAAAGTCACAACACCGTGACCGGAATCATTCACTACTACAACTACCCCCCAGTCTACGTTCACCGCCACCTACTTCAATTTCTACTTTCACCGTACTATTACCACTCTCTTTTCCCGTTCCCTGCCGTATTTCCTTCAGGCCTTCTCTGATTTTCTCGCCTAAGTTGTGATTTGACATGATGGACCGAAACGTCATAAAATGCTGGTTTTTGGTGAAATCAAAGGTAAACTCCGAAACTTGTGACAGGTAAATCACACGTAAAAGTATCGAAACTAATCAGAGGTAAACTTCACAGGTTAAAAACCCTTGATAAAGGTGACAGGTATGTCAACGAGTGCGAAACGTTTCGAACTCTGGCAGAGGTAGATTGACTGGACTTTTTCTTGTATTCTGAACGTATATGAGCCAGGCTGCCAGAGTAGAGGAGCTGTCAACACTTTTCCTTTATCTCTCAATCTTTATTAATATATCTTTTTTCTTTCTCTCTCTCTCTCTCTCTCTCGTCTTTTTCTAATCGCTGCATATTCTCTTCAGTACTCTGCCAAAATTATTTCTCCCCCCCTCCCTCAGCCGGCTTGTATTTCTCTCCTCATTTGGCTTGTATTTCTCCCCTCGCCTGGCTTGTATTTCTCTCCTCACCTAGCTTGTATTTCTCCCCTCACCTGCCTTGTATTTCTCCCCTCACCTAGCTTGTATTTCTCCCCTCACCTAGCTTGTATTTCTCCCCTCACCTAGCTTGTATTTCTTCCCTCACCTAGCTTGTATTTCTCCCTTCACCTAGCTTGTATTTCTCCCTTCACCTAGCTTGTATTTCTCCCTTCACCTAGCTTGTATTTCTCCCTTCACCTAGCTTGTATTTCTCCCTTCACCTAGCTTGTATTTCTCCCCTCACCTAGCTTGTATTTCTCCCCTTACCTAGCTTGTATTTCTCCCCTCACCTAGCTTGTATTTCTCCCTTCACCTAGCTTGTATTTCTCCCTTCACCTAGCTTGTATTTCTCCCTTCACCTAGCTTGTATTTCTCCCCTCACCTAGCTTGTATTTCTCCCTTCACCTAGCTTGTATTTCTCCCTTAACCTAGCTTGTATTTCTCCCTTCACCTAGCTTGTATTTCTCCCCTCACCTGGCTTGTATTTATGCTTTCTCCTCTTCATTTTGCTCCTCTCCCCTCTGCTATAAATTTTCCTCGACTCTCTTCCCCTTGTTTTCATCAGTCACATATTTTCTGTTTCATTTATTAAATTTTCTCTAAACTCTTATCATATTTTCTAATTTTTGACAGATTTCCTGGGTTCTTATATTATCCGGTCTCCTATATCCAGTTATTGTAATTTTATCTTCTTTCTTTCCGTTCTGTGCTGTTATCATGCAATTTTTCCTTCTATCTTTCATATATTTTAGCTATCATTTCTCTATTTCTGTCTCATTCTCTTGTCTGTGTTATGCACCTTTTGTCATTCTCTCCCCTCCTTCCTCCCTCTTCCTCTTTCTCTTAACCCCCCGCACCCCTCACACCTACCGCATACATTTAATCCACCATTCATTTCTGTTTTTCAGCATATTTATCACATAGTTCAGTGTTAGTCAACCTCTAGTCTACCTGAATAGTGCTCCAAGGATCAACGCCCTCCGCGGGAAGGTCCCAGACCAGGCCTCTTGGCTAACCAGGTTCTTATTGCTGGTCCCACGCAGTCCAGCGTACGAATCACAGTCCGGCTGCTGGTCAAGGACCGACTTTAGGAACATATCTAGTTCCCTCCTGAGGACAGCCAGAGGTCTGTTCGCAATCTCGTTTATGTATGGTGGGAGGTTGTTGCATTGTCTTAGGCCCCATACATTTATTGTGTTGTCTCTTTGCGTACTCATGGCGCCCCTACTTTTCACTGAGGGTAATTTGCATTGTCTGACGAGCCTCTTGCTTTTGTAGGAAATGGTTTCTGTATGCATATTTAGGACCAATCCCTCTAGGATTTTCCAGGTGTAAATTTTGAAGCATCTTGCTTTCCTTTGTTCCGAGGGGTACACATAAGAGACTTCAAAGTCTCCCAGTGATTAAGGTGCTTGACTCAACTTATGCATACAGAGAGGGTTCTCCATGAAGGTAGCTGGTTGCTGCTCCACACTTGCTGTTATAAAAAACATTTAGGGCATTTGGTCATTAAATGGCCAGTCCTCCTTCACCCTCAGCATTTATTGGTTGGAGATTCCTCTGTAAAATATTTTGTTCAGCAGGGTTCCTCTGTGCAGGGTGTTCTCTACGGTGCGAGGGGTACATAACTTACTTGTCGCCACATACGGTGTCTGCATGAGGGGTGTGGGTGTAATTATGCTGTGCTCACGTGTATTCCTCCAGATTCCATACTCGGCCTGCAATGACTTCCTAGTCCATTACTTGAACATGGATGTGCATTGCTAATACTATTGATTCTTTACTCTGCATCCATTCAGAAAATACATCACATTATGCTTACTTCTCATATAATTCTAGTCTTGCAGGATCTAAAGGATTTATCAAAATCCTGCACCCTATATCAGACCAAACAACCAAAATCTCAGGGTTTTACCCTCTTCCAATTGCAGTCTCTACTGTAACATATTAGACCAAATCTGATATATGCAGGCTCGTGTTCGAACCTTTATATTTAGTTTGAATGGAAAGTGTTCCAGACGTGTGCTGAGGAGTGGATTCCAGATTTGAGAAATGTGTTACGAAGAAATATTAAGTCACTGAAAGTGCCCTTGCTGGATAATAGACATAGCAGGGACGTGGGGCCAGGAGCTGAGACTCTACTCCTGAAACCACAATTAGGTGAGCACGAAACACACATGCACTCTCGCGCGCACACACACACACACACACACACACACACACACACACACACACACACACACACACACACACACACACACACACACACAGGAGTTACAAAATAGTGAGAGAAGGCCTATGTACGACGGCTACGTCATCAGCTTCTGGCAACTTGTCATCACACCGCTGTCAGCGCAAGTATTTCACCTGTTGAGGTTGCATTTTGCAAGATTGAGTCTGGTCCTGCATCACTGTTAGATACTGGTCACTCACTCCTGCAAGCCATTACCAGAATTAGAGTAGAAATAGCATAGAGGAGAGTGCAAGGAGTAAAGCGGTAGTGAGGGATAACGTCAGACACTTAAGCTGAGACAAGCTAAATTTTACAACCTAGCTACTTTCTGAATTTTAGAAGTAGAATCGATAAGTGTTACAAGTATTGGTAAGCTTAGAATTACTGGTATCTACCGGTATTTATTAGCAGTATGAATACTTAGAAGTGGGGGCACACACACACACACACACACACACACACACACACACACACACACACACACATACACACACATACACACACATACACACACATACACGCACACATACATGCACACATACATGCACACATACACACACACACATACACACACACACACACACGTGGGGCCAGGAGCTCGGACTCGACCCCCACAACCTCAACTAGGTGAGTACACACACACACATACACACACACAAATACACACACACACACAGGAACAAGCACTTGTAAGCTGTAGTACACACGCAAACACACACACACACAGGATTTCATACCGTCCTGTGAACTGACCATCTGAACCTTGCTCCTCTCCCCCCCCCCCGTCCCTATCCTAAGTAGAGACCTATCTCTACCTTTCTCACTCTTTACCTATATCTCTCTCTCTACCTATCTCTCTCTTACCTCTCCCATCTCTCCCCTCTAACATCTCTTACCTCTAACACCTCCCCCCCCCTAACATCTCTCCCCCTCTAACATCTCTTACCTCTAACACCTCCCCCCCTCTAACATTTCTCCCCCCTCTAACATCTCTCCCCCTCTAACATCTCTCCCCACCCATTATCTCTCCCCTCTCCCTTTCCCCATCTCTCTCCCCTCCTCCCCTCCCTCTCCCCCTAGCCTCTCTCCCCTCTCGCTCTTCCATCTCCCCCCTCTTTCCCCTTTCTCCCCCTCTTTCCCCTTTCTCCCCCTCTCTCTCCCCCTCTTTGCCTTCTCTTTCTCTCTCTCCCTCTCTCTCTCTCTCTCTCTCTCTCTCTCTCTCTCTCTCTCTCTCTTGCTCTCTCTCTCTCTCTCTCTTGCTCTCTCTCTTGCTCTCTCCCCCATTTTCCCTTCTAACTCTCCCCCTCTCCTACTCTTCCCTTCACTCTCTCTCCCCCTCTCTCACTCTCCCTCTCTCCCTCTCTCTCTTGCTCTCTCTCTTCCCCATTTTCCCTTCTAACTCTCCCCCTCTTCTACCCTTCCCCTCACTCTCTCTCCCCCTCTCTCTCTCACTCTCACTCTCTTCCCCTTTTTCCTTCTCACTATCCCCCTTCTCTCTCTCTCTCTCTTTCTCTCGCTCTCTCTCTCGCTCTCTCTCGCTCTCTCTCTCGCTCTCTCGCTCTCTCCATCTCTTCTCCATTTTTCCCTTCTCACTCTCCCCCTCTCCTTCCCTTCCCTTCTCTCTCTTTCCCCCTCTCACACTCTCTCTCCCCCTTTCCCTTCTCACTTTCCCCTCTCTCTCTCCTTCTACCTTTCCCTTCTCTCTTCTCTCACAAAAAAAAAAAAAAAATGGTGGGGGACTCGCAGGAACCAAGGATCAGATGAGAATGGTTCTGGTAGGGAGGAGTGGATGGAGGAGCAGTGGAAAAGGATGGAACAAGAGTGGGAGAGAAAATTAGGAGAGCTTTCTGAAAAAATGGAGAAAGAGCTCTCTGTGAAATTGGAAAAGAGGCTGGAGAAGGAGACAAAGAATTGGGAGGCACAAGTCGAAACTGCAGTAGCCAAGATAAGGGTCCTAGAAGTTGAGATAAATAGGCTGAAGCGAGTTACAGGGGCAGTGACCAGAGAAGACACAGCATATGAAGCTGCGAGGCCGAACAGGAAGGAAGGAATTATGAATTATGCTAAGGTCATATCAGCCTACCAAGGAGTGAAAGGGAAGAACAGCTGGTTGCAGATGGAGAGGGTGATAGGTCGAATGCTGAGGCACAACCAGGCTATCAAGAGCCACTGGAAAAATCAAGGGAGAAACTGACCACATACAGGCAGGATCCAGAGTCACAGAGGGTGAGGCAATGGGAGGAAGAAAGGGCAAAATCAGTGTTTGTCCATGGGCTTCAGGAGAGAGAGGAAAGGACACACACTGAAAGGCAGCAGGAAGAAAGAAAGGAGACTGAGAAAATCATCACGGAAATAGGTGAAGAGATGGACGAGATTGTAAATTTTCAGAGAATAGGGGGGTACTCGAAGGGGAGAAACCGACCAATCAAGCTGATTATCAGGACGGAAACAGTGTGAAACAGGATCCTGCAAGAGAAACCACGATTGAAATACTCGGAAGAGTACAAGAGGGTGTTCCTAGACAGAGACAGAACAAAATCAGAACGACAGCAGCTGAGGGAGAGGACAAAAAAGCGAAAGGAGCTAGGAAAAGAGACAAGGATGGAACCAGCAGAGGTCAGTCAGAGCAGAACAGAACAGCAAGGGCAAGCGCACACACAACTATTCTCAGAACCATACAACCTATCACACCATCCCAACACACACTACAATCCATACCCACAGCCTCCACCCAACACCGAGCTATAGAATGCCACAGTATGCCACCAGGTCTCCCACCCTCACAGGCCCCCCAAACCACAGTGTTGGAAAGGAAACTGAAGGTATGGTACACAAACGCTGATGGAATAACAAATAAGTGGGAGGAGTGGCATGAAAGAGTCAAAGAAGCATCACCGGACATCATAGCTCTCACAGAAACCAAGCTTACAGGTATGATAACAGATGCCATCTTTCCAACGGGATACCAAATCCTGAGGAATGACAGAGGGAACAGGGGGGGGTGGAGGAGTGGCGTTGCTGATCAAAAATCGCTGGAATTTTGATGAGCTGGAGAGAGGAGACAGCGGAGAAGAAAGTGATTACATAGCGGGAACACTTCACTCTGGAGGTCCCAAGGTGGTAATAGCAGTGATGTATAACCCACCACAGAACAGCAGGAGGCCAAGGCAAGAGTACGACGAGAGCAATAGAGCGATGGTTGACACACTGGCTAGAGTGGCCAGAAGAGCTCATGCATGCAGGGCAAAGCTCCTGATCATGGGTGACTTTAACCACAAGGAGATCGATTGGGAGAACTTGGACCCACATGGGGGGCCAAGATACATGGAGGGCTAAGATGATGGAGGTGGTACTGGAAAACTTCATGTGCCAACACGTAAGGGACACTACAAGAGAGAGAGGAGAGGATGAACCAGCAAGGCTGGACTTAGTATTCACCTTGAGTAGTGCAGATATCGAGGACATCACATGTGAAAGACCCCTTGGGGCCAGTGACCATGTGGTTTTAAGCTTCGAATACACAGTAGAGCTACAAGTGGAGGGAGAAGCAGGAAGGCCAGGACGAATGAAGCCAAACTACAAGAAAGGGGACTACACAGGAATGAGGAACTACCTGAACAGGGTTCAGTGGGACAGAGAACTGGCAGGGAAGACAGTTAATGAGATGATGGAATATGTAGCAACAAAATGCAAGGAGGCTGGGGAGAAGTTTGTACCCAAGGGTAACAGGAATAATGAAAAAGCCAGGATGAGCCCATGGTTTACCCAAAGGTGCAGGGAGGCAAAAACCAAGTGTGCTAGGGAATGGAAGAAATATAGAAGGCAAAGGACCCAGGAGAATAAGGAGAACAGTCGTAGAGCCAGAAACGAATATGCACAGATAAGAAGGGAGGCCCAAAGACAATATGAAAATGACATAGCAGCGAAAGCCAAATCTGACCCGAAACTGTTGTACAGCCACATCAGGAGGAAAACAACAGTCAAAGACCAGGTAATCAGGCTAAGGAAGGAAGGAGGAGAGACAACAAGAAATGACCGTGAAGTATGTGAAGAACTCAACAAGAGATTCAAAGAAGTGTTCACAGAGGAGACAGAAGGGACTCCAGAAAGACGGAGAGGTGGGGCACACCACCAAGTGCTGGACACAGTGCACACAACCGAGGAAGAAGTGAAGAGGCTTCTGAGTGAGCTAGATACCTCAAAGGCAATGGGGCCAGATAACATCTCCCCATGAGTATTGAGAGAGGGAGCAGAGGCGCTATGTGTACCCCTAACAACAATATTCAATACATCTATCGAAACAGGGAGATTGCCTGAGGCATGGAAGACAGCAAATGTAGTCCCTATCTTTAAAAAAGGAGACAGACATGAAGCATTAAACTACAGACCAGTGTCACTGACATGTATAGTATGCAAAATCATGGAGAAGATTATCAGGAGAAGAGTGGTGGAACACCTAGAAAGGAACGATCTCATCAACAGCAGCCAACATGGTTTCAGGGACGGGAAATCCTGTGTCACAAACCTACTGGAGTTCTATGACATGGTGACAGCAGTAAGACAAGAGAGAGAGAGGGGTGGGTGGATTGCATTTTCTTGGACTGCAAGAAGGCGTTTGACACAGTTCCACACAAGAGATTGGTGCAAAAACTGGAGGACCAAGCAGGGATAACAGGGAAGGCACTACAATGGATCAGGGAATACTTGTCAGGAAGACAGCAGCGAGTCATGGTACGTGGCGAGGTGTCAGAGTGGGCACCTGTGACCAGCGGGGTCCCACAGGGGTCAGTCCTAGGACCAGTGCTGTTTCTGGTATTTGTGAACGACATGACGGAAGGAATAGACTCTGAGGTGTCCCTGTTTGCAGATGACGTGAAGTTGATGAGAAGAATTCACTCGATCGAAGACCAGGCAGAACTACAAAGGGATCTGGACAGGCTGCAGACCTGGTCCAGCAATTGGCTCCTGGAGTTCAATCCCACCAAGTGCAAAGTCATGAAGATTGGGGAAGGGCAAAGAAGGCCGCAGACGGAGTACAGTCTAGGGGGTCAGAGACTACAAACCTCACTCAAGGAAAAAGATCTTGGGGTGAGTATAACACCAGGCACATCTCCTGAAGCGCACATCAACCAAATAACTGCTGCAGC